>NC_064645.1:385973147-386278356 GCF_023864345.2 Schistocerca serialis cubense
TGGTGACTTTAATTTACCCTCGATATGTTGGCGAAAATACATGTTTAATTCAGTAGGTAAGCATAAAATATCATTCGAAATTGTGCTAAACGCATTCTCTGAAAAATTATTTCTAGCAGTTAGTTCATGAGCCCAAGCGAATAGTAAACGGTTGTGAAAACACACGTCACCTTTTAGCAACAAATAATCCTGAATTAATAACGAGCATCAAAACTGGTACAGAAATAGTGTACACAGTGTAGTCATAGCGAGATTGAATATTGCAACCCCCAAATCCTCCAAAAATTAGCGAAGAATATACCTATTCAAAAAAGCAGATAAAAATTCACTTAACGCCTTCCTGAGAGACAAGCTCCAATCATTCCAAATTAATAATATAAGTGTGGACCAGATGTGGCTTGAATTCAAATAGTATCGGCAGCAATTGAGAGATTTATACCAAATAAGTTAACAAACTACCGAGCTGATCCTCCTTGGTACACACAACAGGTTAGAACGCTGTTGCAGAAACAACGAAACAAACATGCCAAATTTAAACAGCTCAAAATCCCCAAGATTGGCGGTCTTTTACAGAAGCTCGAAATTTAGCCCAGACTTCAATGCGAGATGCTTATAACGGTTTCCACATCTAAACCTTGTCTCGAAATCTGTCAGAAAACCCAAAGAGATTCTGGTCGTATGTGAAGTATGTTAGTGGCAAGAAACAATCAATGCCTTCTCTGCGCGATAGCAATGGAGATACTATCGAAAACAGTACTGCCAAAGTAGAGTTACTAAACGCAGCCTACCGAAATGCCTTCACAAAAGAAGACGATGTAAATATTCCAGAATTCGAATCGAGAACAGCTGCCAACATGTGTAACGTAGAAGTAAATATTCTCGGAGTACTGCAGCAAGTTAAATCACTTAATAAAAGCAAGTCTTCTGGTCCAGACTATATACCAGTTAGGTTCTTTTCGGAGTACGCTGATGCATTGGCTCCATATTTACCAATCATATACACTCGTTCGCTCGACGAAAGATCCGTACGCAAAGACTGGAAAGTTGCACAGGTCACACCAATATTCAAGAAACGTAGTAGCAGTAATCCACTAAATTACAGGCCCATATCGCTAACGTCGTTAAGCAGCAGGATTTTGGAACATACATTGTGTTCAAACATTATAAATTACCTCGAAGAATACTGTCTATTTGCACACGGTCAACATGGGTTTAGAAAACTTCGTTCTGGTGAAACACAACTAGCTCTTTATTCACATGAAGTGTTCAGTGCTATTGACAAGGGATTTCAGATCGATTCCGTATTTCTGGATTTCCGGAAGGCTTCTGACTCTGTACGACATAAGCAGGTTGTAGTGAAATTGCGTGCTTATGGGATATCGTCTGTTATGTGACTGGATTTGTGATTTCCTGTCAGGGAGGTCACAGTTCGTAGTAATTGACGGAAAGTCATCGAGTAGAACCGAAGTGATTTCTGGCGTTCCTGAGGGTAGTGTTATAGGCCCTTTGCAGTTCCTCATCAATATAAACGATTTGGGAGACAATCTGAGCAGCCGTCTTAGGTTGTTTACAGTTGAATATGTCGTTTATCAACTAATAAAGTCATCAGAAGATCAAAACAGATTGCAAAACGATTTAGAAAAGATATCTGAATGGTGTGAAAATTGGCAGTTGACTCTAAATAACGAAAAGTGTGAGGTCATCCACATGAGTGCTAAAACGAAATCGTTAAACTTCGGTCATACGATAAATCGGTCTAATCTAAAAGCCGTAAATTCAACTAAATGCCTAGTTTTTACGATTACGAACAACTTGAATTGGAAGGAACACACAGAAACCGTTGTGGGGAAGGCTATCCAAAGACTGCGTTTTATTGTCAGGACACTTGGAAAATGTAACAGATCTACTAAGGAGACTGCCTACACTACTCTTGTCCGTCCTCTTTTAGAATACTGCTGCGCGGTGTGGGATCCGTACCAGATAGGACTGACGGAGCATATCGAAAAAGGTCAAAGAAGGGCAGCACGTTTTGTATTATCACGAAATATGGGAGAGAGTGTCACAGAACTGATACAGGATGTGGGCTGGACATCTTTAAAAGAAAGGCGTTTATCTTTGGGACGGATACTTTTCACGAAATTCCAATCACCACCTTTCTTCTCGGAATGCGACAATATTTTGTTGACACCGACCTACATAGGGAGAAACGATCACCACTATAAAATAAGGGAAATCAGAGCTCGTACGGAAAGATATAGGTATTCATTCCTTCCGCGCGCTATACGAGATTGGAATAATAGAGAATTGTGAAGTGGTTCGATGAACCCTCTGTCACGCTCTTAAATGTGATGTGCAGAGTATCCAGGTAGATGTATATGTAGAGGCATACGTGAAGACCCTGAATAAACTCAAGAACCGTATCTGATCGTTCAACTATCCAGCAGAAATCTTGGTCCAACACGATAATGCACGACCACCCGCGAGTCTGAGAACCAGGAAACACATCGCCAAATTGGGTTGGTCATCATGGTCTCATCCACCCTACAGTCCATATCTGGCATCCTCGTACTTGCATCTCTTTGGGCCACTTGAAGATTCTCTACGGGAAACACACTTTGAAGATGAGTGTGTCTGTCATGCAGTGAAAACATGGCTACGCCTACAGGACGAGAGTTTTTACCAGCAGGGAATACATGCTCTTCCACAACGTCTGGTCCAGGGCCATAGAACGTTATGGAGACTACGTAGAAAAATAGGACATGGACAAGACATGCTGATGTATATTGTCACGAAATTCTAGCTCTTAACAGTAAATCTGTTCTGAGAAGAAAATGTGGGGCGTTACTTATTTAACGACCCTCGTAAGTGATATTCCATACCAAATCTGTGGTTACTCACTTCTGTGGCTAAATGGTTAATGCCATAGACCAGTAGATTAAAAAGGAAAGTCTGACTATACCTAGTACATCGACGCCGACGCAGGAATTTACGACAGCAGTGCATGGGAAGTGAAAGGAAGGGAACGGAGTGGAAGCGGTGACTGCCGGCGACAGCGCCTGGAAGGCGAGAGTGCCCTGCGGTGGAGGCGGCTCAGCTGTGGCGGTCGGCCCAGCCCAGCCCAGCAGCAAGGCACATTGGGGCACGGTGCTGCGCGGTGGCGCTGGCGCTCCAGGCGGTGGGGGCGGCGGAGGCGGCGTCGGCGCGGGGCGGAGGCGGGGGGCGTCGCATCGATTCGGCTACGGGCGGAGGCTGGCCTCGCGGCCCGGCCAACCGCTGCCTGCCTGCTTGCTTGCCGGCCTGGTTGCCTACACGGCCGGGGCAGACCCGCGATCCCAAAACTCGCACCACCGTCTCCCTTACCGCAACCATCAAATATCATCAGGCTTCTGAAGTGGCGCCCAGTGGGCTCCAGAGGTCAGACACGTGCTGCTCGCGAACATGGAGTTTCTACATCTACCAGTAAAACCCTGATTCTTTAAAGAATCGAACTCCCGTGTATAAAACAGCTTAAAGCGTCTCATTACTTTATAAAGCAAATATATTTGACGTCAAGCAAGTAAGCGACCAAAAGTTTAGGAAAGGTTTGAAATTATGCCTCAACTTTGTTGGAAGTTGCGATGTGCTGTTTTCACGTCACGGCAGGGGCTCACTACACGAAACTGGACTCGGTGTGATCTACATGGGGTAATTAGGACGTTAACGACAATGTGAATGCAGTTAGATTTTTCTTTTGTCAACTTTTTTAGTGAAATAAATCTTTGTTAGAGGAGATTAGGTTACAGAAGATGGGTAACTGTCGTGGAGTCGGCAGCAATGGTTTTATGAAGCAGCAAGTTATTACTCTTTCTTTAATCAGTTTATTGTGCTAACAGACACATTTGTTTAGTGAGATTTATGAGCAAATATCAGAATGTCAGATGCTCCCAGTAATTACGAGAAAGGATCTCTGTCAGAGACGAATATTTCCACTATCACTCGATCTGCTAATTACTGGCCACTAGGGATTTAATCAGTCATCGGCACTTTGAACTAATTCGCTAAGTGTCATGTGGAAAACCGTACAAGAGACAAGCACTAAGCAGTGACTTTCTCCTTTATTTACTGAAACTATTCAATTCTAAGTCCTTGATCTGAGGCAGACAGTATCTGTTGAGCACTATTCCAATGAATCTTGTAAAACGCTACTTAGCTTGAAGTTGCTGCGTGTCCACCAGAGCCGGCTGGCGTGGCCGAGCGGTTCTAGGCGCTTCAGTCTGGAACCGCGGGACCCCTACGGTCGCAGGTTCGAATCCTGCCTCTTGCATGGATGTGTGTGATGTCCTTAGGTTAGTTAGGTTTAAGTAGTTCTAGGTTATAGGGGACTGATGATCTCAGATGTTAAGTCCCATAGTGCTCAGAGCCATTTGAGCCATTTGAACCATTTTTTTGTCCACCAGAGTCTGTCACCGTCTTTTCGTAGATGAAGTGTCCATTACTCCACCAGGTGTTGCTGCGAGGTATCACTGACCTCTGCATGCTCTGTACTGAAACTAAATACCGACTACTAATCTGCTGCTGGCTGACCTTTTACTCAAATGAACCAAAACATTATGACCTTCCGTTTAACAGAGTGTTGTTCCACTCTTCAGACACAGTAAATCAGAGATTCTGCTTGTCGTGAATTCTGCAAGTCCTTCCAGAACTGTGTGGCACCAAACGTCTATGCACACGTCAAGCAATTCACGCAAATTACGGGATGGTGGTTTACGGGCACCCAGTTAGCGCCCGATGTGTGTCCGAGTGCGTACATATCAGGCACATTTGCTGGCCAAGACATCAATGTGAGTTCACTATACCACCTCAAGCCACTGTAGCGCAGTTGTGACCTTGCAACACGGACAGTTATACAGTTGGAAGATGTCGTCGCCGTGGCGGGAGACTTAAAGCATAATGCGATGCAGGTGGTCTGCAATAACGCTCACGTACTTCATTGCTATCATACTTTCGATAACCATCACAGATCCCACGAAAGCCTAACTCAATATACGCCATATCATAATTTCGCCCTCACCGGTCTGCGTTTACGGCGCAGTGCACGTTTCGTGCAGCCATTCGCCTGGACGACGGCCTGTAATGACCCAACCATCGACGTGGTGTAGTAAGAAATGCGATTCATCCGACAGGAGATACGTTTCCATTGCTGAAAGTTAGATAAACACAGTCTCGATCGTGTTTTGGTTCAAATGGCTCTGAGCACTATGGGACTCAACATCTTAGGTCATCAGTCCCCTAGAACTTAAAACTGCTTAAACCTAACTAACCAAGGACACCACACACATCCATGCCCGAAGCAGGATTCGAACCTGCTACCGTAGCAGTCGCGCGGTTCCAGACTGAAGCGCCTAGAACCGCTCGGCCACCGCGGCCGGCAATCGTGTTTTCAGTTTTTATATGTTATCCAGCGGTTTCGCCCCTTTCCTCAGACCATCTTCAGGTTTTTGACCGCCATTATGGCTGCTGGTGGCGAGATCCTTAGAAGCAGCCACCAGCAGTTATAATGGTGGTCAGAAACCTGAAGATCGTTGGAGGAAATGGCCGAAACCGGTTGCTAACATATAAAAAAATCTGTAACCCGATCGAGACTATTTTTATCTGATTTTAAGCATTTGTACCGATCGCTGTACACCAGAATATTTCTAAAGTTTTACGTTTCTATTGATCCACGGCGAAAACTCATCGATACTGTGCCCACTGCAGAAGAGGAACACGTAGGGGTCGTGCGATGTGGAGCTCCATGTTCAAGTCCGTAGCTCGTAGTCTAGTGGTTAGCTTTGCTGGCTGTGGATCATAGGGTCCCGTAGTCGGTTCCCGGCCGCGTAGGGTTTTTATCCGCTCGGGGTGTTTGTGTTGTCCTCAGCATTTCATCATCATTCCGAAAATATGGCGAGACAGGGCAGTGAAAATACTGTGAATTTGTACGGGCGCCGATAACCACGCCACTGAGCGCTCCACAAACCGAAATCATAATAATAACAATAATAATAATATAATAATAATAATAATAATAATAATAATAATATACTGGAACAGAACCATTATAACAGATAAAACAACGCCACATAACAAACCTGACATCATACTCACCAATAAAAAGAAGAAATTAACACAACTAATCGAAATATCCATACCCAATACAACAAATATACAAAAGAAAACAGGAGAAAAAATTGAAAAATACATCCAACTGGCTGAGGAAGTCAAAGACATGTGGCATCAGGATAAAGTTGACATCATACCAATTATACTATTAACTACAGGAGTCATACCACACAATATCCACCAGTACATCAATGCAATACAGCTACATCCAAACATATATATACAACTACAGAAATCCGTAATTATTGATACATGTTCAATTACCCGAAAGTTCCTAAATGCAATATAACACATACCGTACAGTTAAAAGGAAGTGACGCTTGATCAAGGTCCGCGTCACTCCATTTTTAACTGGACTTAACGTCTGAGAAAGTGAAGGAAATAATAATAATAATAATAATAATAATAATAATAATAATAATAATAATGATCCTGGATTACACTGTGGGAAGCCTCATCCTTCTACGTTTTGTGATGAGACTTGATCGTCCAATACCATGCGGCCTTCTCGTTATTTCGTCAGCCTTCATAGGTGTTAATGACAGTAGAGCAGCAACACGCGACCAGCTTAGCCGTTTCACAGATTCTCGTTTTCAGCGGCAACGCCACAACACTGTGCCCTTTGTCAGAACCGCTTATATCAGTGCATTTCCACGTTTATGGGGAGGTGCACCGGCCCCGGATCGGCGGCATGCGACGGCTGTCTGTATGTCGGACAGGCTGGATATGGTTTCTAGGCGGTTTCCCACATCCAACGAGGTGAATATCGGGCTGTTACCGAAGTTCCGCCTCAGTTTCACGATTCGCAAACACTTAGAACAACTCTCCTTCACTTTCACATAATAACACTACACACAGACAGTTGACGCAAACATAATACGTCCCGGAGGTTAATTGGGTGGCGAGTGGAAAAGCACCCGGACGCACCTTAAATTAAGCATGCCAGATCCGTTAATAGCCATGCCGATGAGGGGTAAATGCAAAGAAAAAGGAGAATAACATTCAGTGATATATGTAGATACTGTTCGCAAATTGTGTCCGAACAGAGTCGGTAGTAGAGAAGCGATAAATTTAAAGTCATGTCTGATGCTGACACTTTACGGTATGAAGAGCGAAAATGTTGTGAGCAAAAAACTGGATTCATCATTTTGTTGGGGGTTTCAACGAGGAAATGTTTCGTAAGGGTTTGAAATTTTGTGTAAACTTTGTTGGAAGTCATTAAGCTCTCTCACTTTCGGATACTGGATGAATAGAGTTCGGGTATTTGCACACCGCCAGTTGCGCTGCCTCAAGACAAATCCAACTGTTTCAATTGTTTCTCAAGCTGCGACATCGTCGCGAAAAAACAGTGACCCGTATATGTAATAAGTTTCCTTTAATTTACGTCTATGGTCACAAATTTTTTGTTAACAAAAAGTTGTAAACAAAAAGTTTTTAACAAAAAGTTTGTGACCATAGACATAAATTAAAGGATACTTATTGTTTCAATTGTAGTACTTGTCTTCCTGTGTTAAACTTTCAGCGTAAAATTACACCACTTACTTCGTGGATTTTAATAGTATTTCACATTTTTGAATTCGGTCAATAATTACGCGATATGTTGAAAATAGTCTTTTTTTGCTCCTGAAAGGCGTTAGATAGTCAACCTGTAACTAATATTTCTGGTTTCAGGATAATGGCTTTAGTAATATGGATTCAGTCGAAAACCGGCATGGCGCGACCGTGACAGCGTAATGAGAAAAGGCAAATGGTAGCAAAAATTTAAAATCACTCCTGTCTCCTATTTATTCGACAGTAACATTTGCACCTACATAATATACATCTACGTATGTACTCCGCAAACCATCATATGTCTATATGCCTCTGTATGAGCCCTAATTTTCTTATTTTCATGGTCCTCATTTGAAATGTTCATTGGCGGCAATAGAGTCGTTCTCCAGTCAGCGTAAAATACCAGTTCTCTGAATTTTCTGCATAGTTTTTCCTCAAAAACAACGTCGCCCTCCCTCTGTGGATTTCCATTTGAGTTCACGAAGCATCTCCACAGTACTTACATGCCGGTCGAACCTGTTGGTAAGAAACTGAGCAGCCCGCCTCTGAATTACTGCTATGTCTTCCTTTACTGCGACCCAGTAGGGTTCCCGAACACTTGAGCAGTACTCGAGGATGGGTCGAACTAGCATTCTATACGCAGCCTCCTTTACAGATGAACTACACTTTCCTAAAACTCTCTCCATAAAGTGAAGCCGACTATTCATCTTTCCTAGTACCAACCTTTACGTAGTTCTTCCATTTCAAATCGCTTTTCATTGTTTCGCCTAGATATTTAATATGTGACTGTTACAACCAGCACGCTACCAATGCTGTATACTAACATTAAGAGATTTCTTTTCCTAGTCATCTTGTTACGGTTCTTACGCGTTCTCGTAAATACGGTACCAGAACGTTTAAATTCTACCACTGTAAAGACGGGAGATCCGCGATCCAGAATGTCAGAACTGTGTAGTAAGTAGCGGCAGGACCACCACAAAATCACGCAGCACTAACACTCCAAACCATCGACTCTCGGATAGAGATTTTAGCCGTGTTCAACCAAATGGTAAAGTACCGAACTATTTTTCTCCGAATCATACAGTTTGTGGGATAAGCAATGAGAATAATTACTATTGAAAACCTTTTATCAGACAAAGCCTGTTATAACAATAAACTGTTTCGCTTAATAAAACGGCCGCCAGCCCAAATCGGGCACAGTGCTTACACAAAAAGATGAAGTCAATTTTCGACACTAAATAAATAGCTACTTTCACTAACTACGTAATTTAAACACAACCACTTAATTTCCATTTCCTACAGTCACTTGGCAGTAAGTACTATTAATTCCACTTTCTGTTACTTACTGAAATTATCACTATACTTCAGTAGTTATTTAAAGAAGAGAGACATATGTTTCAACAAGGATACAAAAAATATTAAACTTATAGCTATCATTAATATGACCAAAACTATTATTTAACAGGATTAAATTTCATTTCTTTAGGACTGTTATTTGTTAATGTTTTACTAACACCAATATTTGTCTGGCTTTCTTTGACATGGAGAAGCAACTAGAACAATTACTGTTAAGATTGTTGCAGTTAAACAATTACGTTACTTTACTTTCAGAAATGCTATTGAAAACCTATCCTCATGGTCACGCAAAGCGGTGGCCCTTAAACTGATCCGTGAAAACTTAAATATTTAATAATGATTTTCAGAATTTACTACCAAAACAGTACTATTGCCAGTAATTTACTATTATTCAAGCTTCAATAAACCTCAGGATACTCGGAATAAATTCGTTTAGGTACGGACCCTACTGAGGTAAATGAAATAGGAAAATTACAGTTAAACACAAAGGTACATTTAACACTTATATTCCACCGATTGAAGATGGATGGTTCATACTGTGATACACTTCTAAATAAAGTACTTTGCCTGTTACTGATGTGGAAGGTGGCGTGAGGCGGTGCTGCGTAGTAACATTGCGCAAGTACGGCTTTTGATGTACATAGCTCTGTCTTTATCTTTGTGGTGACGATTAAATTGCAAATTTCTGAGCTATTAATTTATTGCCGTACTGCGCCAATCATGTAGAACACGTCCGAGGTCAAAACTCAGTCTTGAAGATAAATTCGCCGGCCGGAGTGGCCGTGCGGTTCTGGGCGCTACAGTCTGGAGCCGAGCGACCGCTACGGTCGCAGGTTCGAATCCTGCCTCGGGCATGGATGTGTGTGATGTCCTTAGGTTAGTTAGGTTTAATTAGTTCTAAGTTCCAGGTGACTGATGACCTCAGAAGTTAAGTCGCATAGTGCTCAGAGCCATTTTGAAGGTAAATTCGGGGCCTCTAGTGCTTGACCAACGTAATGCGTGTTTACCACTTGCAGGGCAGCTACCGACTGACTGAGGCACTTGCGCGCCAATTCTCACTCGCGCGCCCCACCATCTTTTCCATTCCACCACAGAACGGAGTTCCGTTCTACCTATGATCCCTACTCCTTTTCAATTTACATTTCTGCTTACGAAAACCCTAAGTATGAACCATCTACAATTTCATGACAGCATATACATAGAAAATTGACGTAATTAATTACAGTTGTATTTGAAATATTACATAATTACTTACAAAATATGTTTTAATACAGTTATTCCACCTACGTCAAAGAGGTTATGTTAAACAGATAAACTACACTTAACAAAAGCTTACTCTCGTTACAGTATTTGCTTAATTTTTCAAAATTATTAAGGAACAAAAAAAAATTTAAAATATACAGATTAATGTCAGTATTATATTTACAATAGGATTACAATTTGCATTAACTTACAATTTTCGACTTTTAGAGCAAGGTGTCATTCATCGCACCAATTATAAATTCTGCCTAAGCCAACTTGTATCCACCTACAGTGACTCAACGACGGCGCCTTCCCGTACACCACAGCATCACCAGCAAACAGCTGCAGATTTGTGTTCAACCTCTCCGTCAAATCATTCATGTATATGCAGAAAAATAGCGGTATTATCACACTTCCTCGAGGGACTCCCGAACATACCCTTGTGTCTGATGAATACTCGCCATCGAGGACAACTTAGTGGTTCTATTACTTATCAGGTCTTCGAGCCACTCGCATACCTGTGCGCCTGTTCTGTCAGCTCGAACCGTCGTTAACAGTCTACAGCGGGGCGCCGTGTCAAACGTTTGCCAGAAAACTGGAAATTTGGAGTCTGCCCATTGCTCTTCACCCATAGTCCGCAGAACATCATCTGAGAAAAGGGGAGTCGAGTTTCGCACATACATAATACCCTCTGAACCATTGTGAAGTGCATGGCAGAGAGTAGCTAGCATGGTACCGTATTTTCAGATTTCTTCTCTTTCCATTCACGTACGGTGCGCGTGAAGCATGATTCTTCACTTAAAACTCCTTAGAGTTACTTTGTAAGAGGCTTTCCCGAGTTAAATGGCCTCTAACTTCAAATGTCAGTCAGTTCAGGTTTTTGGGCAGTTCCGTGGCTTTCTCCTGCGAATAAAACATGTGGCCATTCGTGCTACGCTTATTTGTCTACGTTTAATATTCCATGTTAGCTTGCGTGGTATAGATTCCACACAAATCAGCTCTATTCCTAGATATGATGCTCATGTTATCGGTAAGCAGTCTTCCTTCTAGGCTGACTTCATTTTACTAATATACTACCAATGAACATAAACATGTTACCTGCCTTTCCTACAATTGGGCCTATGTGATCATTTCTTTCCATATTCCTGAAAATTGTTGCATATAAATATTTGTACACGTTGACTGATGGTAATTGCGTATCATTGATATTGTAGTCATTGCCTATTACTTTTTCTCGTTTTGTGAAATGATCGATTTTGCATTTCTAAACATTTAAAGCAAGCAGCAATTCTTTGCACCACTTTGATATAGTCAAGATCTGATTGCATGTTAGGGCATCTTTTTTCAGACAGTGCGTCATTGAGCATCATCTGCGAAACGTCTGAGATGGTCATAACTGTACTGATATGAACAAACTACCGATGCAACTATGTTGAGAGCATTATTCCATCTACCTTTTCGTGCTTGCTCTGCAAAGTTTACAAAGCGCTTCGGACTGAAACGCGGCTGTGCCTAGCCACATAACCAATTTAGTTTGCACCTCGATTTTCAGCGGCAAATAGAGATGATTTAGTCGGTGTGCGAGGGAGCAGGTTAACTTTGTAAAGTATAAAAAGCAGCTAAACACAGTTAATAACGCCATTTACTGAAAAAAAATAGCCATTATGAATTAGTAACGGGCATATTGCCAGACAGCTATTCACATTTAAAATTTCATTTAGCGTATGCTTTATATGCTGTGTTACCTGTTTGCCATTGTAAGTTCAGAGATGAGTAAGTTTCGTGTTACAGACGTAGGAGATCGTGCGTTGGTTTTTACCGCTGTTGAATCACTGATGCCTCTGCTTCGTCGAAGATGCCGCTCGTGTCAGGTTACTGGGACGCTACTCCCCAGTCATATCACGTACGCTTTCTAGAATCGTACCTACAGAATGATAACAGTGCGCTTGCCAATTATACATTTTACTGAAGAAATATAAATACCCAAATTCTAGTTTAATATGCCATGCAGGTCCTAAACAGCCCTGTCAAAGGCTAATAAAGTCCTTATGTACCATCCTCTCCCTTTCTTGTTGTCAGTGTCGAAGAGAATCCACTTCCGTCTGATGCATAATATGTCTGCAGCTATTGTGGACGGTGACGGACAAACTCAAAGGCTCGCGCTGCGGTAGTGTACTGAGACTAGATTTACTCAGGGACGACGTACTCGATGAACAGCAAGAAAGCTTCAGATTTCGAAATCTGTAACTATGCATGTGGGCGTGCCAAATATACTCTCTCTCTCTCTCTCTCTCTCTCTCTCTCTCTCTCTCTCTCTCTCTCTCTCTCTCTCTTTTAAATAAATGGTTGAGATAGCGTCTACCGCATAACACACATCAAAAACATTTTGACGTTACTTACAAATATAAAGGTGCAGATAAAAAGGTGCCAATGTTTTGGGATTATTTACGCCATTATAAACACGTACACGTGTTCTTTTGCCTCCATAACACACGCCTTACTGTGGAGGGATCTTAGTTTTTAAATTACATATCAGGCGGTAGTTCATTATAAATGGAAGAAATTTTCTTGCATGTGGCTGTATTGCAGTGGTACGGTAATGGCCGAAAATATGTTTCACAATACAGGGTGAGTCACCTAACGTTACCGCTGGATATATTTCGTAAACCACATCAAATACTGACGAACCGATTCCACAGACCGAACATGAGGAAAGGGGCTAGTGTAATTGTTTAATACAAACCATACAAAAATGCACGGAAGTATGTTTTTTTAACACAGACCTACGTTTTTTTAAATGGAACCACGTTAGTTTTGTTAGCACACCTGAACATATAAACAAATACGTAATCAGTGCCGTTTGTTGCATTGTAAAATGTTAATTACATCCGGAGATATTGTAACCTAAAGTTGACGCTTGAAACCTCCGACGTTCAGTTGCCTGTTGTAACAAACACGGGCCACGGTCGCCGAGCAGCATCTGCAGGGACATGTTTACGATGACGACCGTGTTTACGAGTGTGGCTGTAGTGCACTGTTATGGTTTGGTCTAGCTGTCGCAGTGTCCGCATGTAGCGCTTGCTGCTATTGTTATTCTGCATTCGTCTCCGCACGCAGACCAACTGTAGTACACCGTGTTACGAGACGTCTGTGATAGTGTAGTGTTGTAGGAACTGTGACCATGGTGTATTCGAACTCTGAAAAGGCGGAGATGATACTCAACTATGGCGAGTGTCGACGAAATGCAGCTGAAGCCTGCAGGGTGTATGTTGAACGGTACCCGGACAGAGAGCATCCAACAAGCCGCACATTGCAAAACATCTACCGCCAACTGTATGCAACAGGTATGGTCATAGCACGCAAACGGGTCCGCAACAGGCCCGTCACAGGAGAAGCGGGTGCAGTTGGTGTGTTAGCAGCTGTTGCCATGAACCCACACATGAGTACACGGGACATCGCGAGAGCCGGTGGACTGAGTCAAACTAGTGTCATGCGCATACTGCATCGTCACCGCTTTCACCCGTTTCATGTGTCGCTACATCAGCAATTACATGGTGATGACTTTAATCATCGAGTGCAATTCTGACAGTGGGCATTAACAGAGAATGCGTTGCAGTTCTACCTGTTTACCGATGAAGCGGGTTTCACAAACCACGGGGCAGTGAATCTACGGAACATTCATTACTAGTCCGTGGACAATCCTCGCTGGCTCAGACAGGTAGAGCGACAGCGACCGTGGACTGTAAATGTATGGTGCGGAATCATTGGCGACCACCTCATTGGTCTTCACTTCATTGCAGGAGCCAATACAGCTGCAAAATACATCGCGTTTCTACTGAATGATCTGCCAACGTTGCTCGAAAATGTCCCACTGGAAACGCGTCGACGTATGTGGTATCAGCATGATGGTGCACCTGCACATTCCGCAATTTACACTAGACTGACCCTTGACAGGTTGTTCGACGGACGTTTCATAGGACGTGGAGGACGCATAAATTGGCCAGCCCGTTCTCCTGATCTTACACCTCTGGACTTCTTTCTGTGGGGTACGATAAAGGAGAATGTGTACCGTGAGGTGCCTACAACCCCAGAGGATATGAAACAACGTATTGCGGCAGTCTGCGGCGACATTACACCAGATGTACTGCGGCGTGTACGACATTCATTACGCCAGAGATTGCAATTGTGTGCAGAAAATGATGGCCACCACATTGAACATCTATTGGCCTGACATGTCGGGACACACTCTATTCCACTCCGTAATTGAAAACGGAAACCACGTGTGTACGTGTACCTCACCCCTCATGGTAATGTACATGTGCGTAAATAACATTTTACAATGCAACAAACGGCACTGATTACGTATTTGTTTATATGTTCAGATGTGCTAACAAAACTAACGGGGTTCCATTTAAAAAAACGTAGGTTTGTGTTAAAAAACATACTCCCGTGCGTTTTTGTATGGTTTGTATTAACCAATTAGACTAGCCCCTCTCCTCACGTTCGGTCTGTGGAATCGATTCGTCAGTATTTGATTTGGTTTACGAAATATATCGAGAGGTAATGTTAGGTGACTCACCCTGTATACACACAAAAGCCCGTTCTCAGTTAGTTACTGGATGAAACCTACGTATTCTGCGTACATCTCTTATCGCACTGAGTATTTCTTCGGAGACACACACACACACACACACACACACACACACACACACACACACACACACACACAGAGAGAGAGAGAGAGAGAGAGAGAGAGAGAGAGAGAGAGAGAGGTTGGGGGGAGGAAGGGAAGAAACGACGCACCACGGAGGGGAATCATCCGAATGGAATGGCCGCCTCATCTCTCTCAAACTTCCCAATTGAGAACGTTTGGATCATTATAGGCAGGGTCCTCCAAATAGTGAGACAGTTCCGGATTTTTTAAGGATTTTGACGATCTAACGCGCCGCTCGGACAGAATTTGGCACTATGTTCCTCAGGAGGAGATCCAACAATTCCGTCAATCATTCCCAAGCCGGATAACCGCTTGCATAAAGAACAATGGTGGACCAGCGGGTTACTGAGTTAGTGAATTTGTGAAGCTCTTTGAATAAATCATTGAAGTTTTTCTGTAATAATGATCATTTGTTTGTCTGTATATGTACGTCACATCTACCGATTTCCGTTCCATTCGGACAATGCTTTCATGGTACGTCGTTTTCTTTTGATCTACATCTACAAGGATACTCTGCAAATCACATTTAAGTGCCTGGAAGGTTTATATGACCACCTTCACAATAATTCTGTAGTATTCCAATACAGTACACCTATATCTTTCCGAAAGAGCTGATTTCCCTTATTTTATAATGGTGATCGTTTCTCCCTGTGTAGGTCGGCGTCAACAAAACATTTCCGCATTCGGAGGAGAAAGTTCGTGTTCGAAATTTCGTGAGAAGATTCTGCCTCAACGAAAATCGTCTTTGTTTTAAATATCTCCACCCAAAATCTGTATCATTTCAGTGACACTCTTTCTCCCATTTCGCTATAATAAAAAACGTGCTGCCCTTGTTTGAACTTTCACCATGTACTCCGTCAATCCTATCTGATAAGGATCCCACGCCGGACAGCAGTATTCTAAAAGAGGACTGACAAACTTTGTGAAGGTAGTCTCTTTTAGCAGGTCTCTTACATTTTCTAAGTATCCTACCAGTAAAACGTAGTCTTTGGCTCCCCACATTTTCAATGTGTTCCTTCCAGTTTAAGTTGTCCCTAATTGTATTTCCTAGCATTTAGTCGAATTTGCGGCCTTTAGATTTGACTGATTTATCGTGTAACCGAAGTTAAAGGGATTTCCTTTAGCACTCACGTGGACGGTCTCACACGTTTCGCTATTAATGGTTAATTGCCAATTTTCGCGCCGTTCAGGTATCTTTTCTAAATCGTTTGGCAATTAGTTTTGATGTTCTGATGACTTCACTAGTCGATAAACGACAGCGTCAGCTGCGAACAACCTAAGATGGCTGTTCAGACTGTCTCTTAAATCTTTTATATGGACAAGGAACAGCAGATGGCCTATAGCACTAACGTGGGGAATGCCAGAAATCACTTCTGTTTTATTCGATTACTTTCAGTCAGTTACTACGTTCTGTGACCTCTGTGACAGTAAATCATGAATCCAGTCACGTTACTGAGACGATATTTTATAAGCACGCAATTTCACGACAAGCTGCGTGTGTGGTACAGTGACAAAAGGCTTCTGGAAATCTTAAAATGCGGAATCAATTTGACACCCTTTGTCAATAGCACTCAGAATTTCGTGTGAATAAAGAGCTAGTTGTGTTTCACAGGAACGATGTTTTCTAAACCCATGTCGACTGTGTGTCAATAGACAGTTTTCAAATGGTTCAAATGGCTCTGAGCACTATGGGACTCAACTGCTGAGGTCATTAGTCCCCTAGAACTTAGAACTAGTTAAACCTAACTAACCTAAGGACATCACAAACATCCATGCCCGAGGCAGGATTCGAACCTGCGACCGTAGCGGTCTTGCGGTTCCAGACTGCAGCGCCTTTAACCGCACGGCCACTTCGGCCGGCAATAGACAGTTTTCTTCGAGGAAATTCATAATGTTTGAACGCAATATATGTTCCAAATTCCTGCTGCATATCGACGTTAGCGATATTTGCCTGTAATTTAATGGACTACTCCTACTACCTTTCTTGAATAATAGCGTGACCTGCGCAACTTTCCAATCTTCGGATATGGACCTTTCGGCGAGCGAATGGTTGTTCAAATGGCTCTAAGCACTGTGGAACTTAACATCTCAGGTCATCAGTCCCCTAGACATAGAACTACGTAAACCTAACTACCCTAAGGACATCACACACACCCATGCCCGAGGCAGGATTCGAACCTGAGAACATAGCAGCAGCGCGGTTCCGGACTGAAGTGTCTAGAACCACTCGACCACCGCGGCCGGCAGAACGTTTGTACATGATTGTTAAGAATGGAGCTATTGCATCATTATACTCTGAAAGGAACCTAACTGGTATACAATCTGGACCAGAACACTTGGTTTTGTTAAGTGATTTAAGTTGCTTCACTACTCCGAGGATATCAACGTTGGCAGCCGTTCCTGATTCGAATTATGGAATGTCTACTTCGCCTTCTTTGGCGAAGGAATTTCCGAAGGCTGTATTCAATATCTATGCTTTGGCAGTACTATCGTCGATGGTACTCCCATTGCTATCGCGCAGAGAAGGAATTGATTGTGTCTTTCCTCTAGCATACTTCACATACTACCAGAATCTCTTTGTGTTTTCTGCCAGGTTTCGAGACAAAGTTTCGTTGTGGAAACTATTAGGGGCATCTCGCATTGAAATCCGCACCAAGTTTCGAGCTTCTGTAAAAGATCACCAGTCTTGGAGATTTTGCGTCCGTTTAAATTTGACATGTCTTTTTCGTTGTTTCTGCAAGTTTTCTGACCCCTTTTGTGTACGAAGAAGGGTCAGCTCCGTCGTTTGCTAATTTATTTTGAGTACATCTCTCAATTTCTGCCGATGGTATTTCTTTGAATTCAAGCCACATCTAGTACACACTTAGTTTGTTAATTTGGAAGGAGTGGAGGTTGTCTCTTAGGAAGGCGTCAAGTGAATTTTTACTTGCTTTTTTGAATAGGTATATTTTCCGTTTATTTTTGGTGGATTTGGGAGCTACAATATCCAGTCTCGCTACGACAAACCTGTGTTCACTAATCCCTGTATCCTGTGGCCGTTGGCTTAAGAATTACTGTTAGTGCCTAAGAGATGTAAATCTCTGAAAAATGATGCCTAATCGTTCTCAGAGGTTAACAAATTTTGAAGCAGGAAATAGGCGACTAGTAAAATATTGCTATCGTGGTACATCTGCCTATTCGATAGGCACTCAAATATTCAGTAACCATTTATATTCTGACTGGCCTGGATATGAAATAAATTCGTTTCGAGCTTGCCCTGCTCGAACACACAAGGCACAAAGGTTTGCTGTTACATGAAAGTAATTTTTCTATAGTCAGCTCGATATAGGAAGTAAACAACTGAGTGAGCTGAATAGCCCGATACAGAATGAAACGACAACGTAAATTGGTTGTACACATTTTTGGTGAGAGAGTATGAATGAATAGTTTCATTGCAGATGCAACACTATTTAGTTCTGCATCACACACTCGCTGCGTTGCTAGAATACCGATGAGGCTGGTAGGTTATTTCTTAAAGTTTGTACATACGTACCTGGCAAGCCACCGTACGATGTGTGACAGAGTGTTCGTATGTTTCTATTCTCATTTCACTCCCTTTCTGTTTATTAATTTACCCATTTTACTGTTTGTTGAGTTCTGCGGCTGTGGATTACATTACTTTAAGCAATATAGCAACCAGCCACTTTCTATACGTTTCTGTATATCCCAACACGCATAGCGGTCCATTGACCATCTCCAGTTGGCGTAACACACATTTAAATCTTCATTATATCATCACTAACACATCGACAGCATTATGGATGCTGCAGTGGCTCTGTGCAAACTAACAATTTATTTATCTAATTGACAAATTTTGTATTTACACTTTATTTCTCGTTAGATGTATTTAATTTCAATTATGCTTGTTGTCGCTCCTATTTACCGCTTTTATAAATCGACACTAAATAACAACACGTCACAGTCAGCAGCAAAATATTTGAGCATGACATTTTTAGGAAAACAATCATGTAAAGCAGGAAACTTTTTTCGAGAAACAAATATCAGAATCAGCTTTTACACAAATAACAAAATGAAGGACATAGCCATCCATAATATTAAAAATTACAGCAAGCTGTACAGTCGCTCGGGCATATACAAATTTATTTGCAGTTCGTGTTGGTAGATACAATTGGCCACTCAGGAATAAATGTTAATGTTTTGTTCTGCGGAGACACGCATGCTCTCCGCTTAAAAATTTGCTTTTTTATAGTTACACATTAACATCGTGGGACAGAAACAGCACACAGTCTGCAAATACTTTACCTGTCCAACAAAGACAAAAGACAGAACATACTTGAAATGGAAGTTATTTCCACAAATGCACATCCCCAAATACTATTCAAGATATCAAACAGTGTTGCAAACAAAATGTTTCTATAAAATTTCCTTAGTTTGCTTATACAGCCTACACACGAACTAAACTCCTGAACACGGCCGCGGTGACCGAGCGATTCTAGGCGCTTCAATCCGGAACCGCGTGATCCTACGGTCGCAGGTTCGAATCCTGCCTCGCTCATGGATGTGTGTGATGTCCTTAGGTTAGTTAGGTGTAAGTAATTCTATGTTCTAGGGGACTGATGACTGCAGATGTTAAGTCCCATAGTGCTCAGAGCCATTTTAGAACCCTCCTGAAAAAAAAGGCATACTAATCAATATATATATATATATATATATATATATATATATATATATATATATATATATATATATATATATATACGAGGGCTGTCCAGAAAGTAAGTTACGATTGATCGCGAAATGAAAATCACAGTGAAAATTTGAAATGTTTCATTTGTAACAGTTAGCTACACCTTTCAGCTACTTCTCTACGTAGTCGCCGTTCTGACTCAGACATTCGTCGTAGCGTTGTACCAACTTTCCAATACCCTCATCATAGAAGGCAGCCGCCGTTGCTTTCCGCCAATTCTCTACGCTGGCCTAAAGCTCGTTGTCTGTGCCAAAATGTTGTCTTCGTAGCCAGCGGTTCGTTTGAGCGGAGATGAAACTCAGTGGGAGACAATTACGGGCTGTATTGTGGGTAACCAAACACTTCCAATTGAAACGATGCAGGAACATCTTCATTGCCCCTGCAGAATGAGGCTGAGAATTGTCTTGAAGAAGAAACCGCACGACAGTTATGTAATGTTGGTTCGATAGCTTCAGGGGAAAATTCTCACCAGGCCCTCGTACTTGGCGGGAGACACTATTTTCTATAACATATTTAAGCGCTCACTAAGAGCTCAGGAATGAAAATAGCGACATAATTCTACCTAGAGTCATACTAGAGACATTGCCCAACACATCTTTGCAAAGCTTTATCGGATTTTCATAGTCGTTTCCATTTCGCGACCGATCGTAACTTACTTTCTGGACAGCCCTCGTATTATAAAAGTAAGCGCATAATGTGTTTGCCATTAAAACTCAGAAACAATTACCGGTATTATCGAGAGAGTTATATGGTGTGGTAGCCCTCTATCCCCCATCCGTGAAGGAAGGTTCCGTTTTTACCTGAAGGGTGTGCTTTTGGAGATATAACGGCTGGGAAGTTTCACCCTCCAGAAATTTCTGGAACATCCCAGAACATTCGAGAGTATTAGACAGCATTCCACAACATTCCAGATTGTTCCACAATGACCCGGGTTGTCCTGGAATGTTCCGGGATAGTCTGGAACATTCTGGAAGATTCCAACATGCCGGAACATCCCAGATCACTGTGCGACATTCCAGAAGATTCTCGAATGTCGTGGAATGTTCTGAAGAATTGTGTACCATTAGAAGTCTTTTTGATATATTCTGGAATATGGGTAGCCCGTTCGAACGTCAGTTTCTATCAGTGACGAAGGGAGGAACTGAAAAAGTAGTGCAGTGAGTGAATAAAAACAAACAGTGAAGGGTGAGTTGTCCAAGTGATACAGTGGTAGAATAAAAAATCGAAAATGAAGTCTGAAAAGTGTGTAAAGTGAACTTAGTGTGTTTGTTGGTGAAAAGGTTAAGTGATTCACAATTTAGACAATGCTCATACGTAAAAGAGGAGGAGATCTTGCCAACACTGAAGCCAACCGGCGAAAACAAAAAGAACAGCGAAATGACGAAACAGACGAAGACTGCGAAACATGTTTAAGTTCCCAACGAGCGAGAATAATCACTGTGGGAAGCAAGGAAACCGAAGAGCAACGAAATGAATGACCTGAAGAATCAAGAATTGCTAAAAAATGGTTCAAATGGCTCTGAGCACTATGTGACTTAACATCTGTGGTCATCAGTCCTCTAAAACTTAGAACTACTTAAACCTAACTAACCTAAGGAAATCACACACATCCATGCCCGAGGCAGGATTCGAACCTGCTACCGTAGCGGTCACGTGGTTCCAGACTGAAGCGCCTAGAACCGCTCGGCCATACTGGCCGGCTCAAGAATTGCGACGTGGTCTAATAAAAAATGACCGCAAACTCAAGACAGTAACGAAAATATGACCCTACGTGAGCCGCGCATGAGGACAAGTGAAGCATTCCACTGCGACCCGACGAAAGAATATAACGAATACGAACACGTCGTAATCGGAAAAATGGATAACATCTTCCAATTTCGCAAAGCGAAAACTTTTATTAGAGAAACACCAGGTCTCTGTTGTATTAATGAAAAAATTCGATTACCAATACTAGGAAACAAGTCCACAGGAATTTTTACGTTACATGGCCGGGGAAACTCCGGAATCAAAACACTTTGTTCGAAACATAAAAGCGTGCAACGCCTACTTCCAAATGACGTCTTTTGGTGTCACTTCGATCAACACTAACGAAGATGAAATCGATTATGTTTCTTCCACCCAAGGACAAATCTATCACAACATGGGATTTTTACTGCCACTACCCAACGGAGATCATAAATTTCTCTAAGTATAAATGGAGACACAGAAACCGATCAACGGCGCTCAAATATCAGTGGATTGAGGCGAGAAGTGCTCAGAGATATACAGAGGATCTTCCGCAGAATACAATCAATTGATTCACATATTCAAAACAGCTATAGACCGAAAGATTTCGTTTGCCTATAAAGTTATAATTATAGCCAGTAAAAGGCCACGTGGAGAACATGAACATCGATTTAATGCACCTCAGATAGACGAAGAGGCCATCATAATTGTGGACAGTGAAAACAGAAGCCGTGACATAATTGTACAACGAAGAAGAGAAGAACTACAACGCATTGCAGAGACATACAGTTCATATGATGCCCCCAATACCCATTAATATTTGTGCACGGAGGGGACGGATATCATTTTAATGTGAAAAAAAGCCATCTGAAACAGGCGTAGAAACAAACAAAAAAGTCACTTTCAAGGAGTTCTATGCTTACCGCCTAATGATCAGAGACATTGAAACATACTATTACATTCTCAACATTCGCCGTTTATGTATGCAAAACCCGCAGCGGAATGGATGCTTTACATAACACTGAATCTGAAGAAATTACGCACGGAAGAATACATTCACCTTCGAGATGCAATCATAAATGACGGAAAAAAAAGGCTCTGAGCACTATGGGACTTAACTGCTGTGGTCATCAGTCCCCTAGAACTTAGAACTACTTAAACCTAACCAACCTAAGGACATCACACACATCCATGCCCGAGGCAGGACTCGAACCTGTGACCGTAGCGGTCGCGCGGTTCCAGACTGTAGCGCCTAGAACCGCTCGGCCACACCAGCCGGCTTTTGGAAACAGATGGAAATCGGATGCGAATAAGTCACGACTGCATGGAGGATATTTCACGGCGGTCGTGTGTGCTCCGGGATTGTCATGCTGATGTAGAGGGTGCTCCATGTGTGGACGAACACTTAGAATTCTTACTTCCAGCTGTCTGAGGCTTTCACAGTACCTTGTGTAGCTTATGGTTGTACCTTTAGGCATGAATTCCAAATGCATCACACCTTGAACATCCCAAAACACTGTGAGCAAAACTTTGGCGGCTCATGGGTGGTCTTGAACTTTCTCGGCGTCGGTAATCCTTTGTGGCAGAACTCCACAGATGCTCTATTGTTTTCGGGGTCAATATGGTGAACCTGGACTTCATCACTAGTCCCAGTGTTACTAAGGAACCCATCACCGTCACACTCAAAACGGAAAAGAAATTTTGGCAGATGTCCAAAGTCCTCTGTTTCACGCCAAGAGTGAGCATTCGAGGCACTCACCGCGCACACAGCACGCTGTTTCTAACGCACCGACATGGTTACCTTGCCCACCACTCTGTCACACGTTGTAACTAGGAACCCTCTAGCGTTGGAGGGTCGCAACTAGCGCCAGCAAAGTGGGAAAGTCGATCAAGTAATACGCCTGACATATAATGCCTCGACAGATGTTGAGAACAAAATTAAAAATCAGGATGCATTACTTTTCAGCACGCCCTCGTACTTTTGTAATATTCAATATGATTTAGGTCATAATATAGGTGTTTAATGCACTTAGCAAATAGCCTCCATATTAAATGGTAAAGTCATTAACAAATGTTTAAAATAACCCAGAGTGACACAGTATATTGCTTGATAAGCAATGTTTGCTTTTTATTTCTATTCAAGCTTAAATTGTAAATGCATGAATATTTCATGTATACACCCAAATGACCTCAGCAGTACTTTCTGAACCTGTCAAAAAGTGTAGCTTTGACTTTAAGTGTAATTTACGATGTAGACGAACATGTCAGTCGACGGCACGGAGAATATTGCGCTGCTTTTGTGCTTCAGAAAAAAGAAGTGTCTATGCCACAAATAAGTCCAAGTAGCGAGTACTAAATTGCAAGTATACAACTCGCGACGTGGAGTGGCTAAACAAAATTGTTATTTCGCTTAGTGCAACTGCAACATACAAAATGCAGTCGACGTGTTAATGATGTGCTAAGGAGATCTAAATAGACTATAATTCCATTCGCACCGAGCGAGGTGGCGCAGTGGTGAGCACACTGGACTCGCATTTGGGAGGATGACGGTTCATCCTGATTTATGTTTTCCGTGATTTCCTTAAATCGCTTCAGGCAAATGCCGGGATGGTTCCTTTTACAGTGCAGGGCCAACTTCCTTCCCCATCCTTCCCTAACCCAATGAGACCGATGAACTCGTTGTTTGGTCTCTTCCCCCAAATCAATCTGCATTCGTAGTTGGTACCCTTCCTTACTAAGTGGAATATCTCCAATTTTAGGACACGGTCATTACTAAGGTGAAGTTAGATGAAAAGAGGGTGTAGAGGGTGGGCAAAACATGAATACAACACAAACATTATACATTACCATTGCTCTCACACCTAAGCAGGACACTTTTCTAAGCACGACTGACGCTTTCAGCCTATTGAGGACACTGCAAAAGTGCCGCTCTTGGTCAAACACAACAGCGCAACCAGCAGGCTTGCCTAGAACATGCATTTATGTTGCCGAAGTCATTTTTCGAGGTGTTTCCACGTTTTTGTCAAACCCCTGTACTGTTTCTTGATTCTTTTTGGACGTTGGCTCGTAAATATTGCGCTAAGGCTTTTGTTTTCAACAACTCCCACTGCTGTTAGTTATGCATTTCTATGAAATTCTAGTTCTAATTAAAGGAATCTGTGATTGCGAACAATACTCAAAAATTAATCTGACCAGGCTTTTGTAAGAAACAACCCTCGTGCGTCAAATGCACCTCTTAAGGATTCTTCAAATGAATGTAAGCCCATTTACGCGCACTAAATTACACTTATTTACGTTAAGTCAGCTACCAATCTTTGCACCAGGAGCAGATCATCTAAAAGTCTCCCTGTATTTGGTAATTATTTTCAATCTATGTCACCTCATTTTCGGGTGAGAACAGTTCACAAAGCTGCAGACGGTATCCACCACGTAATTTATATACTCCTACGTTACAAGCCAAAACACTGCATCAACTGCTTAATAGTGTGTTGGTCGGGCATTCAAGATTTTATGATGGCTTCAGCTGCCGCTCTGTTTATTTCAAGTACGATTGTACAATTTCGGCCTTAGGCGATTTTCAAATATTTTATGGATTATTTTTTATGCCATGTATGTTGTTGCTCCTATGACTCCAGATTATGCTCATAAAATAAATCGGAGGTGTTTTACGATTTTTTAGGAGCACGTTACTTTTCAGCAGTTGCTGCAAAGCTGTCGGGGCAGTATTTGACCTCGTCGTTGTAACTGACTATAATATTGCAGACACTCAGGGTTGGTTCAAGTTGTCTGTAAATAGCGAATTGTAAATCGGAAGGTAGTCTTCAGAGTAGCACACTGGAAAGGAGACCGCGTGTATTCCTAAACATCAGTTTCGTCTAAATTTATGATATATGCAGCGCTTAGTCACAAATGAAAGTGACCAAAGTGGGAGATGTAGATGGCCAAGAGCTTAGAAGAAACCCTATTTTAGGTGCAGGTGAGGTGAGGTAAGAGTCATTTGTGTTTGCATAGTTCCTAGGCAGCAGTTGGCTCAACGGGCGGAGTACAGAACGGTAATCCCAGGGTCGTGACGTCGAGTCCGTCTGTGGGAGTCGTCTTTCTTTACTTTCAGTTTTTACGTTACTTACGTTGCCCATTAATCGAAATGATGTTCATTATATTGCATTTATTAATATTTTCAGGCATGAAAAGTAAAGGCAAAGTAAAAATTAGGACTGCAGATAAATTGCCAGGAAGGGATTATAAGGAAGATATGAGGACTTCACATACAGTGAAGAGCCAAAGAAAGTGGTAACCAGCCTAATATCGTGTAGGGCCCCAGCGAGCACGCAGAAGTGCCGCAACACGATTAGTCACGGACTCAACTAATGGCTGAAGAAGTAGTGCCCGAGGGAATTGACACCATGAATCCTGCAGAACTGTCCGTAAGTCCGTAAGAGTACGAGGGGGTGGAGATCTCTTCTGAACAGCACGTTGCTAGGCAACCCAGATATGCTCAATAATGTTCATGTCTGGGTAGTTTGGTGGCCAGAGGAAGCCATTAAACTCAGGAGAGCGTTCCTGCAGCCGCTAGTAGCAATTCTGGAGATGTAGGGTGTTGCATTGTCCTGCTAGAATTGCCCAAGTCCGTCGGAATGCACAATGGACATGAATGGAGGCTGGTCATCAGACAGGATGCTTCCGTACGTGACACCTGACAGAATCGTATCTAGACGTATCAGGAGTCCCATATCACTCCAACTGCACACGCCCCACATCATTACAGAGCCTCCGCCAGCTTGAATAATCCACTGCTGACATGCAGGGTCCGTGGATTCATGAGGTTGTCCCCTTCGTCCATCCGATACAATTTGAAACGAGACTCGTCCGACCAGGTAACATGTTCCCAGTCTTCAACTGTCCTTTTTCGGTATTGACGGGCCCAGGCGAGGCGTAAAGCTTTGTGTCATGCAGTCTTCAAGGGTACATGAGTGGGCCTTCCACTCCGAAAGCCCATTTCAATGACGTTTCGTTGAATGGTTCGCATATACTGACATTTGTTGATGTCCTAGCATTGAAATCTGCAGCAGTTTGCGAAAGGGTTGCACTTCTGTCACGTTGAACGATTCTCTTCAGTCGTCGTTGGTCCCGTTCTTGCAGGATCTTCTTCCGGCAGCAGCGATGTCGGAGATTTGGTGTTTTACGGGATTCCTGGTATTCACGGTACACTCTTGAAACGGTCGTACGGGGAAAACCCCACTTCATCGCTACCTCGGAGATGGTGTTTGCCATCGCTCGTGCGCCGATTATAGTGCCACGGTCAAACTCACTTAGATCTTGATAAACTACCATTGTAGCTGTAGTAACCGATCTAAAAACTGCACCAGACACTTGTTTTCGTATATAAGCGTTGCCGACCACAGCGGCGTATTCTGCCTGTTTGTTCATCTCTGTATTTGAAAACTCATGTCTATACCAGTTTCTTTGGCGGTTCAGAGTATAATAGTGCAATGTGTAACTGTTGAGGAAACTACGCTAAAATTACTGCTGGAGATGTACAGTGCGCCAGACCCATACGCCAAACATGATGGTCTTCCCTGATGGGGTCACATGGCAATCTAGAGCCCAGTCTTCCGACCGTACATTATCGTGACCACCGCTTCCAGCAATCACGTACAGCGGCTACATTCCTGGCAAGTATTTATGCAAATCACAGAAGGAACATCCAGTTTCTCGTAGCCGTCTTACACGACCTCGTTCAAACTCAGTTGGGTGTTGACAATGGCGTCTTTGTCACCTAAAAGGCATTCTTGATTAGTCAACTCCGCACAGCCAACCTCAAAAGTGACAAACGCTCCCGACCGTTACAGCGTGTATTTAAAGCAATCCTGATTTGCAGACACATCGTGGCGCTACTAGCTCCATTCTTACGCGAATGGCACTAAATTGGAACAGGCATCATCTTTCTGATAGAGGAACGCGCCTCCCAACTTTCATGTATGTCGTTCATCTCCTCCTTGGTGCTGTGACTTTTTATGTCCTTCATTGTGGTTTATACTGCAAGGTTGAGACGACAGTATCCGAGCACAATCTCGGAATCAAGCTTATATAGTAAAGTCCTGGATGGCCGAGCATCAGGGGGACTTGTCTCAGCGTAGTTAGGAAGAAGACTGCTGTTGTGTCTAAGTAGCTTGTGGGGCGGCGAGTAAAACTTATTTAAATACCATCTTACTCATGCGAGCCTGTCAACTAATTTAGTGGTCAGCCAGAAAGTGAAGGGAAACATGCTGACCTTAGTTCAAAATGGTTCAAATGGCTCTGAGCACTATGGGACTTAACATCTATGGTCATCAGTCCACTAGAACTTAGAACTACTTAAACCTAACTAACCTAAGGACAGCACACAACACCCAGCCATCACGAGGCTGAGAAAATCCCTGACCCCGCCGGGAATCGAACCCGGGAACCCGGGCGTGGGAAGCAAGAACGCTACCGCACGACCACGAGATGCGGGCTGACCTTAGTTTCCAGTCGGCACGGCCACATTCTGGTCCAGCCACTGAAAGAAAAGTTTCTATTCTCCTATTTCCTTTGCGGGATCAGGAGTATGAGTTTAAGTAAAACTATAAAGTTCGAGTCCAAAATTATATTACGTCAAGTTTCTCACATACAACACTTGGAAATTCACTATTATCAATTGAAAGCAAGTCTTTCTATTCTAATAGCACATCTAATAGTTCAGAGGCGACCTCTATGGTACGTTCCCAACAGACTGTCTTTCGCCCTGACTAAAATTACTCAAATAAAAGTTTGCAATAAATGTTCAAAATTAATACTCTCCCTAAAAATGGAAGTAAAGTCACCACTTCTCACGCGGAACTGTAATTCGCACGGCCGGCACACTAACAGTTACTTTGGCGAATTCTAAGAGATCCAGAACGGCGTACAGTACTCGCGAGTTCACTATCCGTCTTACCGCAAAATACGCGCTTCGTGACAGTTCGGCTCTGACGTCATCCGAGACAGAGCGCGACCCGACGTTTAACAGAGTAGCTGAATGCGAAGTGAACTTCCTACTGCTGCTGCTGCTGCTGCTGCTGCCTGACAGGGACAGATGAGCCCCTGTGGTGTGGTTGAGTCTAAGCCGGAAGGCTATTCCTCCAAACTGACGGTGCGTGTGAGCTGTCCTTTCTTCTTGTTTGATGTCCTGTCAGTCTGCTGGACGGTGTTCTTGATGTGCTGGCAACTTATTGGTCGCGAAGCACGTGGGGCTATCTGGTTGCGTTAAGACGCTGTGCCCGGTGGCCCAGTGCTCGAAGGAGCGGATTTTCGGACCGCGCGCTCTTCTCCTAAAAGAGCCGTGCAGCCTGACGAAACCTGTCTCAAACAGTTAGGATGTTGGAGACTCGGTGAAGGTCGTCCGACGGTAAGTCCCGAGAGAGGTGCAATGCCAGACGTATGATCCGGTTCTGAAGTCTCTGGAGTCGGTCGACGTGGCTCGCTGCAGCATTGCCCCAAACCACAGCGGCGTAGTCGATGAGCTGCCGTACGAGTGCAAGATAAAGTGCAACACCCAGTTCTGGTGGGAGCGCAGTTGTCGGATTTAAGAAGGGGTAGAGTTGAGTCATTCTACCCCTGATCTTTTTGACGATGTCGTCGATATGGTGTCTCCATGTGAGCCCTCTGTCCAGTGTCACACCCAAGTACTTGGCTGTATTGCCCCAAGGTACGGCGGTTCCCCTGTTGGTGATCTGCGGGACGTCGGCCGGGATGTGCTTCTTGGTGATGAGGGCTTGTGTCTTAGCCCCATTGAAGCTGAGGCGCCATCCCCTGGCCCACTAAGTATGTCAGCCGCTGCCTGCATGCGTCGTTGGAGCAGCATTCATGCTTCGTGTGTCCATCGCCGTATCATCCGCGTAGAGGTCGAGGTGGACCCTGTCCACTTGCAGCATATCTGCGGTATACAGGATGTACAGTATGGGGCCGAGGACGGGGCCTTGGGGAACTCCAGCCCTGATCCGGCGGCCCGTCGACAAGTCCTCCATGCGTACCTGAAAGCTTCTGTCAGCGAGGTAGGATTTCAAGAGACGGACATGTGGCAGGGGCACACTGAGGTCCAGGAGCTTGAAGAGAAGCCCCTCATGCCATACAGAATCGAACGCCCGTGAGACATCCAGGAAGATGACCCCGAAATACTCCCGTCGTTCGATGGCATCAAGGGCCTCTTCAACGAGTCGAAGCAGTTGCTGCGTTGTTGCGTGTCCAGGGCGGAAGCCACATTGTTCGTCCGGTAGGAGACGGTCTTCCCCACTGTGACGTAGGAGGCGTCTGAGATACAGCCTTTCAAAGACTTTGCTGACCGCTGGTAGCAAGCTGAGGGGCCTGTAGCTGCTCAGTAGACGAGGGTCCTTCCCAGGCTTCTGGATGGGGACTACCTCGGCGTGTTTCCACTCCTGAGGATAGTGTCCAGTGCGGAGGATGCTGTTGAAAAGTCGAGCCAGGTGTTCAGTGGCAGGTGGTGGCATCCGTCGCAGCATTTCATTTGTAAGCTGGCCAGGGCCTCCTGCCTTGCTTTTGTCGAGCCGTCGAAGTTGATCGGAGACTTCATCAGCATCCACCTCTTCGATACGTTCGTCACCCACAGGGGCATCGAGGAACACCGGGAGATGTTCAGCAACTAGTCGAACGTGATCCAGATCCATGGGGTCCGTGATGGGCTGGAAAGTTTGTTCAAAAACATCAGCAATGGCGTTGGCTCTGTCCGCTGGGCTGCTGACGATGTTTTGACCAACATGTAGCGGCGGAATCTTCTGTCGCCGGCGGAGGAACAGCTGTGTGGCTTTCCAGGCGGTACCATCGTCAACCCTAAGAGTGGCCAGTCAGTTGGACCATTCTTGATGGCGGTGGTTTGCAATGGCAACTTTTATGTCCCTCCTCATCCTGTTGAGTGCCCTCTTCGTTGCTGCGTTGCGCATCAGCTGCCATTCACGAAATAGGCGGTTTTTGGCAGTTATCGCCTCTATGAAATGTGGTGGTAATTGTCGGGATCGGTCAGGTGGTTCAGATCGCGGCCGCGGTGTGGCCCGGTGCACCGCTTGTAGAGCACAGTCTTGGAGAAATCGGGCACAGCCATCAATGTGCGTCAGGTGCATCTCGGAGACCCTCTTCTAACAGCTGATATCGGTTACAGTTGGTGTTCCTGGTTTGGATTCCTCTCCACTTCACTGGCTGGGCATCGATATTGATGTCAAATATAACTGGGACGTGGTCCGAAGATAAGACATTGCGGGTGCTGGCGGATATAACATAGGGCACCCCCTTGGCCACCGCAATGTCGAGCACGTCCGGAGGTCCACCGTTGTTGGGAAAGTGGGTGGGGTCGTGAGGTCCGAGGATGATGGCGTTCCACCGCTGGGCTGCTCGGAGAAGTTTTCGTCTGTGGTTGTTGGTAACACGGGAATGCCATTCGTTGTGCTTTGCGTTAAAATCACTGCCAGCAAAGACCTTTCCAGGTAATGCCAGCAATGCTTCAACGTCCTGTAGGAGTAACTGTCGGCCAGGAGGACGGTAGACAGCAACAAACGTGATGCGCCCATGTGAAGTTTCGACAGCTAAAGCAGTGGCCTCCATCGCTTGTAGCGGCGGAAGTGGAACTTGATTGTGCACCAGTGAAGTCCTTATGTAGACAGCTGTGCCACCGCCATGAGCCATGAGTCGGTCTGTCAGTCCGGTAACACACATAGTTGGCAACTCTTACATGGACACCAGGCTTGAGAAAAGTCTCTGAAACCAGACAAATGTTGACAGCTTCATCCCGCAGCAGCTGTCGAAATTCGCCATCTTGGGTGCGGATGCCCTGGGCATTCCACACGCAGACTGCGACTCCTCGTTGACTACGGGCCATGCTGGGTGGTCAGTGGTCCGGTGGAGATTGCCTGAATGGCTGCACTGACAGCGGCAATGAGTCTCCGCGGGATATCCTTGAGAAGCTCCCAAAGTTCTTGCAGGAGGAGCTCCATTTCGTCCATGCTAGAATCGGCCGCCTGGGATGGTACAGTTGCAGCTCGTGAGTGTTGAGCCGGGCTTGCCACGACGTCAGCCTGTCGTCCCTGTTGGGACTGGTCGTGTTGTCCCTGGTCTTCACCCTGCTGCTATTCGGAGTGCCGTGCTGGTAGTCGCGCCGTGTCCCGTGGACGGCGGTCCTTCTCGGTGTTGGTAGCTGTTGCAACAGTGGCCAGCGTCGTCGCAGGTATGGAGGCCTTTGGTGAGGAGACAGAGGTAGCAGCAGCAGCAAAACTGACTCCAGGTCTGACTCGTGCAGGTCACTTTATTGAGCCAGGTCCTTGGCCACGGCTCCGTGCCGCAGCCCGTATGAAGCTGGAACAGCCACGGTAGGAGGCCACATGTTCCCCACCACATCCAGCGCATTTGGGTGGTCCATCTGTCCGCTGCCGTATGCAGTCTCGACTGGCGTGCTCTCCTGCACACTTAACACAGCGTGGGGGTAGCGTGCAGAATCGCGCTACATTCCCAACCATTTGACAGTTGTAGCATTGTGGTTCGCCCCTCTTCGAGCGCAGTTTTTCTGTAGTGACAGGTGTCGCCGCGATCTTCGTGACCTGCCATAGCCCGCGGTCGTGTGGGATATCACAGGTAACCACTAGGATCAGCGGAGTCTCCTTTCTGGTTCGGCGAGAGGGTAGTCGGGTTATCGACCTGAGACCAAATCCATAGCCCATATCCTCCAGTTGTTGCCGGATGCGATCCACGCTGCAGTTTCGAGGGAGCCCGCGAAAGACGATCTTCAGTGCCTTGTCCATTGCAGATGGGTAAGTGTTGAACGGCTTCTCTTGTTCTCTGAACGTAGCCGTAACCTTTCTGTAATCTTCTGCTGTTTTCAAAGTGGCCGCATATAGGTTGGTAGCAGCTGGCTTGATAACGACGTTGTCTGGGCCGACAAGACGAAGGAGCATCCTGTAGAGGCCGTCGTAGTCCTCCTTGTGTTGGACCCCAATGGGCGGCGGCTTTAGTTCTCTCTTGTGAGCAGGCATCTCCACACTTTCAGCGAGCTAATCATAGGTGTTTGTCGTCGGAACCGGTGGCGCTGATGAGAGGTGAGCCTTCCTGGCCGGTCGTTTGACGAGTTGAAACCCTTCTTCATCGGCGGCGACATCTGCCTGTTTCGCCTTTTTTCCCTTAGGAGGGGCGCGGGCTGTTCCTGTGGCAGTGGTCGCTCGCCTTTTCGTCGTCCTGGCGGCGGTGGAGGCGTCATTTCTTGCCGTCGACTCGTCGTCCGAATCGGGCAGCGGAAATTGCAGTGCGTCCGAAACGTATTCCAATGCCGTATTCATATTCGTCGCCTCGTTCATCCTAGGTGGGGGGCCGGATGGGACCGTCGCAAAGCGGGCTTTGCTGGACGGCGATCCGCCACACCCTTCGCTGTACGGACATCCTCTGGCTCCGACATCTCAACGCTAACTGAACTTTCTACTGCCTCTCCGGCTGTATTTATATAGGTGCCGGAGCAGACGGCTCTCTGCATACTGCAGCAGCCTCCGAACGACCGCTTTCTCGGGTACATAATCTTCAATAACATGGTTACAAATTAATTCAGAAACTTCTTAATTTTTATTTGTATTCAGTTAATTTGTTTGAAATCACCGAAAAGGTTTCAGCTCGCTAGAATGAAAACTTTACCTTCTAGAATTTTTATAGTGGAACTAACGGTAGATCGTTACCTCTGAACCATGTCTGTACTAGAACTTATGTCAGCAGTTATTAATACTACAAGTGCTAAATCTGGTATAGCTATGTCACTTGGTATGTTTTATCATCCGCTTTAACCAAAATTCTCTATCATCAAAATCACAGGTACTTAATCTATAACAATTGGGTACATTTCAGTTACAAAATTGGTTTTTACTTAATTACTCAAAAACTATAAGAGGTAACTTAACGTGGTCTCCGGGTTATTATTTCTGGCGGTGAACTGAAGCATAAAACAAATTTTCATGTTTCTAAGTCCATTATTTAGCGCCTCTGAATTTTCCTGAAAACGTGGATTTCGGTGTTAATTTTTGTTGTATTGTTTTGGAAACTTGTACCACTTATTAATGAGCGCTCTAACTGCACATTCTGAGCAAATTATGGCTTTCTAGGTTCATTACTTAGCGCCACTTATTTTTCTCTTAAAAGGCATTTTTACGTAAACTATTAAGTCTAGAACATAGACTTGGTATTTGGAACATTATAACCGTAACTATATTTTAACAAAGTTTTAAACATAAAGTTTGATTTTTAGTTTCATACTTAGTTGTGGTGCAATAGTGGCGCGCTACGCGCAGATGCGTTAAGGTGACGTGGCGCTACTAGCAGTGAACCGAAGTAAGTCCCGGCACACTCGTTCACCTCTGTATCTCACACACGATACAGCGCTTGCTTTGCTTCAAGCACATGCAGCGGCGTTCCCCTGTTGGCGTGCTGGCTTCGTTGTTTTGGAACAAGTCCGGGTGGCAAGTCTTAGCACACCAAGTAGTGCTGGCACCTGGCAGTAGCTCCTGCAGCGTGAACGTAGCCCAGAGATTGAGCGCGAGCTCCGATGGATGAGACGCTGAGAGATGCGCGCATACACTGCAGAGTGTGCGCTGAGGTAATGCGGCGTCTCAAAGAGCCAGGCGGAAGGATATCCACGTGGACCACGTGACGTACAGATGCGTCGTAATGCCACGATTCCAGTGTCGTGGTCGTCTGTGGGCGCGCTGCTTGCAGCAAGGTTGACGTCTCTGGCGGTGGCTGCGGGAGGCACTGTGGACAGCAAGCCAGCTTGTTTTGGCCGGTGTCCGGACAGTTTACGTACATACAGTGGATGCGCTGGCTGGCACTGACATGACGGCATGTAGGCTGATTCCAGTGAACGACTCGAACACGGCAGCCCACTGGTCTCAGGTCTTCGTCTCCTGGATACAGAGTGTAAGTGTCATACGTGCAAATAGTTTTATGCGTGGGATCTTAATACGTACACACATCAATGCGTTGGTTGTTGCCCTCTGTGTACAGCGGTCTCCCACAAACACATCACAAACTTTACGACCTGATATTTTCTGCATGGTCATACTGCACCATTAAGCCAGCCGGTGTGGCTGTGCAATTCTAGGCGCTACAGTCTGGAACCGCACGACCATGACGGTGATGATGATGGTGATGGGGATGGTGGTGGTGATGATGATGATGATGTTTGGTTTGTGGGTCGCTCAACCGCACGGTTATCAGCGCCCGTACAAATTCCCAACCTTTCCTCAGTCCAATCTCGCGACTCTCAGGAATGATGATGAAATGATGAGGACAACAAAAACACCCAGTTATCTCGAGGCAGGTGAAAATCCCTGACCCGCCGGGAATCGAACCTGGGACCCCGTGCTCGGGAAGCAAGAATGCGACCGTGAGACCACAAACTGCGGACTCAACATCTGAACTGTTTCCCAGAGAAAAATGAGCATTAATTGCATGCCCTTGCCACATATGCTTTGAGGTACTAACGAATCTAAAGACATACAACTTGTAATGGCTATAAGGTTTAGTGTGTACATGTAAATACACCGTCCCCATTCACAGATAGAAGTATCTACACTTGTGTCGCTTACACTGTGTGTACTGTTAGATGAGTATTGGGAACATGGTATTTCTGACTGGGTTTTATCCAGCAAAGTTTTTGGTAGGTTTCTGGACCTATGTACCACCGGACTTCTATACACAGATCACACAGTTCTCGTAAATTGTGACCCAATGGATTGTAGCCACGGACTTAGAAGTGAAAGCGTCACCGGTATGTTCCGTAAGGATCAAATTAGGAGAGTTTTCTGGCCACGATATCAACGTGCGTTTGCTATCATGCTCCTCAGACCACAGCAGCACGAATCTGGCCTTGAGATACGGACAGTTATCATACTGGAAAATGCCATCCCCTTTGGGGAAGAGATCAAAAGTGAAGGGACAAAGGTGGTCTGCAGTAATGGTATTGCGGTCCACAGCTGTCACTGCGCCTACAGTTAAAATCACAGGAACCATGGAACCCTGGTGTTGTCACACACACCATAACACTGCCCCTGGCGATCTGTGGCCATGGTACAGTGCACATTTCGAGCAGCCGTTCCTCTCGATGACGGTGTATCCAGACACAACCATCGACCTGGTGCAAAAAAAAAAAAAAAAAAAAAAAGCGCGATCTGACCTGACGACACACGTTCATTGATCAACGGTCCAGTCTCAGTAATTTCATGCCCACTGCAGTCGTAACGGACGAAATCTTTGGCTCAACGTGGGAACAGGTATGGGTCCACTGCTGCTGAATCGTCTGTTCAATAATGTGCACTGAACCGAGAGCTGCGAAACACTTTCGCCGGCACCAACAGATCTGCCACAAATCACCGCCTGTAGTGCGTCGCAGTGTGTTTAAGCCTCCAATCTCCACGTTTCGATATCAGGCGTGGACGTCCAGTCCCATGTCACTGACATGGTTTCACCATCCTTCAAGTTTCCATAGATGCTCACGACGGTAGCGCAGGAACACACTACCAGATTTGCCTTTTCTGACATGCTCGACCACAAGCGCCGTGTCCAACAACCATGTCACTGACTCATCGTTTCACCATCCTTCAACAAGTTTCCATGGATGCTCACGATAATAGCACAGGAGCACACGACCAGATTTGCCTTGTCTGACTTACTCGATTCCAGGCACCGTGTCCAACAACCGGTCCTTTTTGCAAGTCGCTCATACCAGTGGATTTTCCCATCTACGGCTCGTAACGTCGCTAGAATGGCACCCATTCGTCTGTTCTCCGGTTACGCACTTCACTCGTCCTGTCACTAGCTCGCACCACCAGCGGTCGCATTCTGTCTCGCTGTGGGCCGTGCTCACAATGTTTTTATCGTGAACAGTGGCAGCCCCCTCACACTACCGTGAGGACTCTATACAGGGTGAAAAGTATTTAAACCGACAAACTTTGGTAGGTTGTAGGTGGCATGAAAACAAATATTTTTCCCTAATGTCATTTTTTCTTATGAGGATTATTTAAACCGGTGGAGGCCGTATTACGCTCTTAAGTTGTTAGAGGCCGTATTACGATCTAGTTGTTAGAGGGCGTATTACGCTCTTCAGTTGTAGGCAACTGCTGTCCACCAGTGTAGTAGTGCATTGTCTCTGTTTACTAATGGAGCGATACACCTGGAGTGAGTACACCGATATGGTTGGTGCGTACTTCGTAGCGCACCACAATGGACGAGCTGCACAGCGTGTTTATCAACAACAATATCCTAATTGCCGTATCCTGCATCATACGACCTTTGCTGCTGTGTACCAACGTCTGCATAAGACCGGGTCATTTAGCAAATTACTTGAACAGGGAGGCTATCACATGGTAAGAACGCTGCAATTTGAGGAAGCTGTCTTGCAGCATGTGGAGGGGGATCCTTCAATCAGCACTCGTGCAATTGCACGTAACATGGGGACGAATCAGACGAATGTAAAAACAGTCCTTCGAGAGCAGTTGTTGCACCCATTTCACTTACAGCGTGGCCACAACCGCCGGTTCCCAGAATCGTGGATTGTCAGAGGTGGTCTTGTACCATGACCTGGTCGATCCCCAGATGTGTGTACCCGGAACAGTGTGAAATGCATCCTACATTTCCATAAGAGCAAGATCTATTGCAAATCACCCTACCAGCTCCAAGTAGCTGACAGGAGCAACTGAGGCTCCTCAGTGACTTATTAGATAAGAATTGAAAATAGTACTTCTTTATATGGCTATATCCTATATACTGGTCCGATTGTAAAAGTGGCCCGTATTTCGTTCGGTAAAGCCTTGTGTCTAGAATCTACAACAGTAGACGAGCTGCGATGGTCAACACGAAAGACACTCCGTCGATGTGCCGGTGCAGTCCATTGATTGTATGTGCCACCATTGAGTGTTGACATTAAGTCAGCAGTGTTGCAGCAATGTTAACTGCTAGTTCTCGTACTCCAACAGAGCTTAATGACAGTAAAAATTCATGTCAATGAAATGTTTCTGTTCGAGATAAATTTCTTTGATTTCCTTATCCTTATATAACCATCAGCAAAGGAGATTCTAATCTATTAGTATATGTAAAACATCACGGTATGAAGTGAAGATACAGTTGCAGCACGGTTTGAAGTGCAAATACACTTACATGCACGAAAGCAGCGGCGATATTAGAAGAAATTTAAGCTCAGTTGCTGCTTTTCACGGGACTGATTTGAGGGATAAGAGGTGCTCAAATTCGCGCTGTTTGCAAGCCGGTAAGGCACGCAGACAATGTTTGGCAGAGTATTGCCACATTTCTCGTGTCCAACAGCCAAATTAAACAGTTTGGCTGCCTTGAAAACGCAGCGCAACACCTAAAGTCTCCCTTAGAATGTAATTCCTACAAGACCTCACTTGTGCAAGATAAGCCTACAATCAGGGTTATAAACTCTCAAGAGACACGTTGTGAGTGATCGTCGGTGAAAATAGTCGTTCAGACTGACTAATTAAACTGGCGGCGTTGGGATGGTGATAATTAACAGCCTTTTCCTGCCGTGTAGGAGAACATTCTCGTAAGACGTACCACAGAGCGCAGGCCATTATAATACCTGGCGGTATGACTTGTTGGTAATAACGCAGTGTATATTACAAGAAGTGACTGTGGCCAGACTGGTTTCTATAAGCGGTTCCACCTCAAAGTAAGCTCACCGGACAGATACTTAGTCACCCCAGAGAAATCATTACAAGCATCATTTATACCGCGCAGTTGCCTCCCTAAACTTGATAATCGCTTGGATTCTGTACACAGTGCTTTGAAGGCACGTCGCATCCAGGTTTACCCACTCGCTGAGGATTTGATCACGCAGTTCCACCAACCTGCTGGGTTTCTCATGTTCGCGTTCTACTCGCTGTTCCAAATTGTCCCACAGATTTTCTATGGGATTAAAGTCAGATGATTTAGCACGCCAGTCGAGGTATAATACGATGGAGGAGTGTCCAGAAAACCAATCACACATTTTTCAAGCCCTATAAGCTTTGCTGTTGTCGCCTTTGTGCTTGTATGAGCAATGGCCTCTTGCGAGGTGGCAGAGACCAATTGTTCTCTGCATACGGTTTCCGTCATACTTTTCTCTCGCTAACAGGTGGTGATGGACCTTTCGACCACAGTTGTGACGATGTGTTTCGTGGCAGCGTGTGTAACACCACTGCCTGTAGACATGATGAACGGCAACTTCGCACACCGTATGGCCATGGGCACATCGAAACAGTATTGCCCCTTTTTGTCAATCTGTCACGTCTTCGCATTTACCCATGTTTCCGTGCAATATCCGCTTGAAACAGAGATATCTCACCTATCGCTACTGCTCACGCAGACGCAGTGCGCGCGAGGTTGAGCACATGACTTGATTTCAGGGCCAACTGTAAGGAGCTTAAAGATTCATCTGTGCATGCGCAATGGGATGACTAGTTTTACGTCCGGTGGACTTACATTTTTTTGAACAATACATGTTGTAGCGGAAGAGTACGAAGAGGGAGCTAAGGCCGTCATGAAACCAGAGCTTGGTTTCAATAGCAGAATGCTTTACTTGGCAGGATCGAATTGGAGGCGGCGTGCTGTTACCTTCTTCGGAACTGTCAAATGACTTAGTGAGTCTGTTACAGCGGCCCCTAAAGGTTAAGATGGGGTCTGAACTTCGGTGCAACTCGTAATTTTTCACATTAACAAATATTTTCAGAGATTAAATAACCAGTAATAGTCAGAAAAAACCCTACGAATGATTCCTCTCCAACACCATACCTTTGGATCTGTAGTCCTGCAAAAAGCCAGCGAGCCACGAAGCAACCCAGTAAATGAAATCCATCATGAGCCGCCGCCTAGAAAAACCGCGTCCAAACGATTTTCAGCGTTCTTGCTATCAAGAGAACCACACAGGGTTGTGATAACGGAAAAGAAAAAGGTTAAGTGGAGGAGTGACACTCGTAATTAGTTTAATTAATTAGTGGAAATGCACTGACGCGCCAAAGAATCTGGTATAGGCAAGCGTATTCAAATACAGAGATAAGCAAGGCAGTATACGCCGCTGCGGTCTGCAATGCCTGTGTAACACAACAAGTGTCTGGCGTAGTTGTTAGATCAGTTACTGCTGCTACAGTGACAGGTTATCAAGATTTAAGTGAGTTTGAACGTGGTGTTACAGTCGGCGAACGAGTGATGGAACACCGCATCTCCGAACTCCAGATTTCAATGTTGGGCCACCAACAGGTGTCATTGTGCGAACGATTCAACGAAACATAATCAATGTGGACTTTCAGAGCGGAAGGACCACTCGTGTACCCTTTATGACTGCACGACACGAAGCTTTGCGTGTCGCATGGGTCCGTCAACACCGACATTGGACTGTTGATGTCTGGAAAGATATTGCCTGGTCGGACGAGTCTCGTTTCAAATTGTATCGAGCTGATGGCTGTGTACGGTTATGGAGACAACCTCATTACTCCATGGACCCTGCATGTGAGCAGGGGACTGTTGAAGCTGGTGGAGGCTCTGTAATGGTGTGGGTCGTGTGCAGATGGAGTGTTATGGGACTCCTGATACGTCTAGATACGACTCCAACAGGTGGCTCGTACGTAAGCATCCCGTCTGATCACCTCCATCCGTTCATGTCCATTATGCATTCCGACGGACTTGGGCAATTTCACCAGGACAATGCGACACCCTACACGACAAGAATTGCTACAGAGTGGCTCCAGGAACACTCTTCTGAGGTTAAACACTTCGCTGGCCACCAGACTCCCCAGACATGAACATTAATGAGCATATATGGGATGCCTCGCAATGTGCTGTTCAGAAGAGATTTCTATCCCCTCGTACCCTGCAGGATTCATGGTGTGAATTCCCTCCAGCACTTCTTCAGACATTAGTCGAGTCCATGCCGGGGTCAGGGATTTTCTCTGCCTCGTGATGACTAGGTGTTGTGTGATGTCCTTAGGTTAGTTAGGTTTAGGTAGTTCTAAGTTCTAGGGGACTGATGACCATAGATGTTAAGTCCCATAGTGCTCAGAGCCGAGTCCATGCCACGTCGTGTTGCGGCACTTCTGCGTGCTCATAGGGGCTCTAGACGATATTAAGCAGGTGTACCAGTTTCTGTGGCTCTTCAGTGTATTAAAAGAATACTAGCTGAGAAATCTGGCGTTGCCCAGTTATTTATGAGTATTTATAGCTGTGCCTTGGACTTGGTGGGAATGGCGTTTATTTTTGATGTAGATCTGACCAGCCGAAAATCAACTGACACAAGGATTACGCCCGCAAAACGCAGCATCTGACCTTGAGATTTGTTTGCGGTCATGGCATAATATAAGCTAACTGGGAATTGTACAGGTATAAAGCTAAATTGTAACTCATTACGATAAGTAAGATTCTGGATGTAAAAACTCACTTGCCTGCCCCACTTTCCATCTAAATTTCCACTTCTATGATATTACGTTGGAAAGAAGTAACTTAAAGCCCCTGTAAATGAAGGGTCCTGAGGAGCATGATAATGCATGACGCTGTCGATCAGAGTTACAGCCCACCTCACTTTCGGAAGGAGTTTCCAAAGAGTGAATTAAAGCCTGATGTTCTCGAGCAGTAACAGCTCATGATATTCACTGAATTCTTGAGACTGCATGATCCTCAGTCAACGAGCGATTCTGGGTATCCAGAAAGACAGGACCTTTTCCTAGGTGTTTTCATTCGTAAACAGCACAAGATAAAAATTTGATGAGTGGGGACCCAAATCGGAAATCAACATTGATAAATTCCTTTTCCTAGCAAACAATTTACATTAAGTTCATTGATTGATGAAAATCAATGTCGTTAAGTTTTTAATGCACAAAGCGAAATCAGTAAATATGTATATCCTAGCCAAGTAAATCCGCTGGAAGTTTGTACTTGTGAAGATAAGACAGCGACGTTTAATTTTCTCACTAACGTAAACTTCCGAAAATACATCTGCCAGTGAGTTAAAAATCACTAACAACCCCATCTGTTGGTTCTTTGGTGTACTACGTCATGATGATTAAACATCCGAACTAAAAAGCTAAGCAGACGATTTTTAGATAACATTTTAAATAACGATAAATTTTTCCGTTATTCAGATTTTGATGAGATTAAGTCTATATTTTGCCCCAATTTACTCTCAAGTTACCTGTGGAAACCCCATGAAAATTCGTTAAGTGGTTTTGTGGATGAGTGTGTCAAACAGGTACGACGGTTTTACAGTTCTATCGTTGGTATAGACAGTGTTATGCATAGTGGGAAGCTTAATACTACTCCAAAACAGTATCTCACTAAATGACCATGACACTAAAATTACAGAGAGTTGCGTTTACACGAAGAGCGACAGTTTTTCCTCCCACACATTATTTGGACTAAAAAAAGGGAGAGGATGAGGAGAGGTGTAATACCGATAGGTTGTGTGTCTTCCACAAAACACCAAAATGTGGCTTTCGGGATGTAATGTTGTTGTCGTTCGTATCGTTCTCGCTGTTGTAGTTGTTGCTGTCATCTACAACCCGAAGTGTAATTAGATGCAACTCTTCACCACACAAGCCAATCCTGTGGTAGACTTCATCTCTGCTTAGCTACTCCTACCTAAGTCACTCTTAACCTGTATGGATATAGACTGCGGCAGCTGTGAATAGCCGTTAGTCCTATTAAGGAAACAGAGTCATTGGAGGGCCAAAAACTGAAATGTGCATTCTGGTGCGTGTCGGGAGAAATTGTCCACCAGCTGGAGGGGACCATCCTGGAACAATTGAGAGCATAGGTTGCAATCAGCTACAAATCACTGCTCGCATCGGTACCTCCGATGTATGTCACCTGCGTTTTGAGATCGCCCTCAGTGCTTTTCGTAGATTGGAACAAGTGGTGAAGACAGCTAATCTCACTCGTGAGGTCTCTGCACATCTGTCGATTACGAGGATCAATCCGAGGATCGACCGGGCTCGCTACGTCAACTGCCGAGGGTCTAAACTAGAGGCTGGGTCGACTCAGCCATAAATGGTTGGGTTACGTATACTCTGTGCAGTGTAAACGCCACTCCTGCGACACCGCAGAGTATGTGTGCAGTGCACATTTCTTCTTTTTAGATTACCGTGCGACATTCCGAGATCCCCAGTGGATTAGACCAAAATAGTTATTTCAAAAGACCAGATTTAGAATCAAGTGAGCGAGGAGCTCAAAACAGCAGTTGTTAACTGCCGGCATACACTCAGTAAATTTCCAGAGCTCATGTCTCTGATTGAAAGCAGTCACCCTGACATCACAGTAGGAATTGAGAGTCGGTTGACAGCCGTCGAAGTAGAGAGCGAGGACCACGTGGCCGACTGTTAATTAATATGGACAAGAGTGATCACGGTTTGTGACTTTACGTTAGCAATTGGCTGCCGACCACCAGAGTCAAACACAGCGGCTACAGAATAATTTGGAGATTACATAAAGTCGAAAAGGCGGAAATACCTCGAGCGTACAGAAGTACAGAAGTAATGTGTGGTCACTTCAACCAGCCCAGTAGCTTCTGGTAAAAGTACACATACATTATTGGCGGTAAGGATATACAATCATGCGCAGAAATAGTGAATACATTGTTTGGAAACTGCCTCTCACAACGTTTTTGACAACACAAAACGGGAAAACTTTGCACTACCTATCTGAGGGCTTCCTGAAAAGTAATGTTTCCTAATTTTTTTTATTCTGTTCCCAATATCAGCTCAGGTATGTCATGCATGTTACTCAGTCGACTTTTTCCTTTTGCTGATGCAAGTTGCAATTTTCTGCCGCTAGAGGGCTCCGAATTGTAACATGGCTGTGTGTAACGTAACTACGTCGGTGCATGAGGAACGGCGTGATTTAATCCAGTTTTAACCGCGAAAACGTGCCTTTTGTTGAAATCCGCAGAAGAATGGAACATGTGCGTAACGAGGATTCTATCAGCATCAGTTACCTGCGACAGGTGATGAAAGCTGGGTTCCTCATTTTGGTCCTGAAAACAAGAGACCATCAAGGGAGCTCCACCACAAACAACCTTTGACGCCAAAAAAGTTCAAAACCGTGCCACCATCAGGCAACGTTAAGCTCACAGTGTGCCACGATATTGACGGTGTGATGCATTTGCAGTTCATGGCCTAAAAGCAGCACCACAAACTCTGCAGGGTACTGCAAGACCCCCAGAAAACTGAAAGCAGGAATTCGAAGAGTTCTTTCACACACAGGGCACCCACTCCTTCGTCATGACAAAGACAGACAACAAACGAGCGCCGCGACGTTTACAACAATCCGGCGCCTTGTGTTCGCCGTCATCAATCATCCTCCATGCAATACCGACTTGGTCCCATCCGATTTTCAACTGTTTCCAAAACTCAGAGAACACCTTCGAGGGTTTCGCATTGATAGTGCTGAAGCGGTGCAAGCAGACATGAGGGTGTGACCCCGTCACCAAACTCAAACATTCTACAGTGAAAGAATCCACAAATTGGTCTCACCTTGCGAAAAATGTCTTCATAGACAAAGATCCTATATTTTCGAGCGTGTCTGCAATGAGAGAACAAGGAGAAGAAGAAGAAGAAGAAGAAGAAGAAGAAGAAGAATGAGAGAAGAAGGATTAGCGACGATTTGATGCTGTTGCTAGAAAACTGGCCATCAAAAGCAAAAAGATCCTCAATATACAAAGGGGAGTTTTGTTGTTCGGTCGAAATGATAGTCACTATGAACTTAGTTAAAGGACGAAGTGAGAACATTCTGTGGTGTGTGTGGGGTTGCTATTCTGTCATTCTGCGCAACAGATTAATCTGAGATGTACCCTTTACCCTGTAGCTCCTGCAAGATGCAATTTCCACCCTCACACTACTGCAGAAGTCAGACAGACGCTTCTAAAGAGAAATGCCTGCAAAACTTTCAGCAATAAATATCTTCTGGAGTCATCCGCTGTAAGGAAATGACACAAAAATTCACAAAAACTTTTATGTAACTAGTGGGATACTTGGGTACTGGAGTAGTGCTAGTTAGTGTAAGAAAAATATGAAACTAACGAAAATTATTATTTATTTTGCAAAAATTCTGAAAAATCACAATGGCTCTTTTAGTTATGAACTGGACACATTATTTCCTGGTTCTTTTTGGAATGTGAAGTTACCTCTCAAGGATAGGATTCGCTAATTAAATTTCTATACAAAGTTTAAGATTGTTATTGACTTGGCAGAATGGCTGAGAGCCACGCCTACTCAACTTGAATAATTATCTGTCAGAAGGTATGGTTGAGGCTGTCGCATGTTAAATACAGTGAAGTGTACTGTTATGGAGGAAATATGGGGCTCGCAAGAGCTGTAGCGCATAATACCGTAAGCTGCGATGACTGCTGTCTGCGCCGCTCGCTGCTGACAAATAAGATAACTCTCGTTCTATCTGGATTGACCTTCGCCAATCAAACTCTCCCTACACCTTGATGAAGTCAAGTACTCCTATTTGCCCCTAGTCTAACTATTGGCGTGGTACACCAGTCAGACAACTAGTCCACCGCGATGCCACTCAAAAATTCGCTCGCAGGCGCGTAACTATAACTCTGTTCACACCACACAATAAGTGTGGTGGCCAACACAGTGAACAACGCTTAATCGCAAGGACTCAATATAGAGTTGCACTTCGATTAGCTCTCGACAGAGGTGCTCTCCCATTGAAGTACCGAGGAGAGACTTGTTCCTCGCTCTTTGAGCACATGTACGAGCGCGCACGCTCTCGGTACGTGTTCTCACTGCAAGAGCGACAATGGAATGGCTCCTCTCCATGCCAGACTTGAAGGGGTACATCTTTCGGTCTCTTCCATTACTCCTTCAGCTCAAGGCGTCAGAAATATCGTCTGACAATCAGCATTGCTTTTCCAAAACGGGAGAATGACGTTTCGTTTAAGGCGACTAATCCGGAAATCTGTAGTATCGGCGTTTGGCGTTTGCTGTCTCCCTGTGAAAATCTCTTAAACTGCGTGCAATGTTTAAAGAATGCGTAGGCTGGCTGCTCCCACACAATGTAGCGGAATTTGCTTCAAGCGGAACATGGGGTTGTCCTTTCACTCGGGTAAACACTGTCTGCTCTACGGGTGGTCACCGGCCGACGTAGATGGGTTGGGACTGGCCTCCTGGCGTGCGGTTGCCTCTCTCGAACTAAAAGCTCCTCTGACCGTCGTGTCTGGAATGTATGCGTGTACGCCAGCCTCGAGTATTTCAACCACGGTGCGCACTTGCGATTTATTAGTTATTTGCATATCGTTTACATGAATTCGTACAACATTGACTTTATCTTATCGAGTTTGGGTTAAAATGAAGGGTCTTGATGTGCGGAATATGACTGTAAGCAATGAAGGTCAGGAGACCACGACGTCTTACAACATTTTTTCAAAAAAATGGTTCAAATGGCTCTGAGCACTATGGGACTCAACTGCTGAGGTCATTAGTCCCCTAGAACTTAGAACTAGTTAAACCTAACTAACCTAAGGACATCACACACATCCATGCCCGAGGCAGGATTCGAACCTGCGACCGTAGCGGTCTCGCGGTTCCAGACTGCAGCACCAGAACCGCGCGGCCACTTTGGCCGGCAAAACATTTTTTCAGATCTATAAAACTCGGATCACTTTTGGTTGAACCTGAAAACTAGATATACTGTTCTCCAGCTAAGTATGCCCCAAGCCAAGTAATAAAAGGCGGCACGGACCACACGTCTTTAATGATACACTATTGGGAATGTTGTGAAATCGCAGACTACTGCACTCTCATTACAAAAGAGACCGCACAAACACCGACTGAGAGGAAAGTTAACAACAACTCGCGCATTCCCACGAAGGGCGCGGAGTGAAACATAAAAAAAAATTTCATTTTCAGACCTTGGGAAAATATTTATCAGATAATCCTAGGAAGTTCTGGTCACAAGTTCAAGTCAATGAACAAATCCAAACCTTCCATTCAATCTCTTGAGTATCCGTATGGCATCAAAACCGAAGACAGCATACAGAAAGCAGAAATGTTATTTTTCGCATTTAAAAATGTACTGGCGCACTAGCATGCTACGGCACAAAAGACTGACCGCCGCACATGCTCCTAAACGATGCACATCGATAAGACAACCCCAGTATTAAAAAGCAGTTATCGTTACTCAAACCGAACAAGTCACCTCGTCCTGACGGAATTCCAGCTACGAGACAAAAATAATGGGATAACAATATGCGGATACGCAGGTGGCGGTAGTATCGCTTACACAAGGTATAAAAGGGCAGTGCATTGGCAGAGCTGTCATTTGTACCCAGGTGATTCATGTGAACAGGTTTCCGACGTGATAATGGCTGCTCGACGGGAATTAACAGACTTTGAATGTGGTATGGTAGTTGCAGCTAGACCCATGGGACATTGCATTTCGGAAATCGTTGGGGAATTCAATACTCAGAGATACACAGTGTTAAAGAGTGTGCCGAGAATACAACATTTCAGGTATTACCTCTTACCACGGACAACGCAGTGGCCTTCACTTAACGTCCAAGGGCAACGGAGTTTGCGTAGATTTTTCAGTGCTGACACACAACCAACACTGCGTGAAATAACTGCAGAAACCAATGTTGGGACGTGCGACTAACGTATCCATTAGGACAGCGAGGCGAAATTTGGCCTTCGCTGTCAGCACGACATTGCCTGCAACGCCTCACCTGGGCTCATGACCGTGTCAGCTGGACCATAGACGACTGGGAAACCGTGGCCTGGTCAGATGGGTTCGGGTTTCAGTTGGTAAAAGCTGATGGTAGGGTTCGAGGATGGTGCAAAGCCATAGACACAAATTGTCACTGTGCTACCTGGTGGTGGGCCCATTATGGTGTAGCCTATGTTTACGTGGAATGAGCTGGGTACTTTGGTCCAACTGAACCGATCGTTGACTGGAAATGGCTACGTTCGGTTAGTTGGAGCCCACTTTCAACCATTCACGAGCTTCATATTCGCAAACAACGATGGAATTGTTATGGATGACAATGCGTTATGTCACCTGGCCGCAGTTGTTCGCAATTGATTTCAGGAACATTCTAGATAGTTCGAGCGAATGTACAGATCACCCAGATCTCCCGACATGAATCCGATCGAACATTTATGGGACATAATCAAGAGATCAGTTCGTGCACAAAATCCTGAATCACCAACACTTTCGCAAATTTGGACGGCTATAGAAGCAGAATGGCTCAATATTTCTGGACGGGACCCCGAAGACTTGTTCAGTCCAAGGTGTATCGAGGTGTTTCACTACGCCGGGCAAAATGAGGTCCTACACGATATCAAGAGATATCCCACGACTGTTGTCATCTCAGTGAACCCGAAATATTTTAAAAATATGAGAAAACTTATTAATATTATTCACATGGTCAGGTTTTTTCGTAACGAAAAGTCTACTCTACGTTAAGTTCCCATACTTGAGTCCAATAGTCCGATAGCCGAAAAAATTGATCTAAAATAAGCAGAAAAAGAAAAAAGACGTTAACAACAGGACGAGTAGCCTTAGAAGGCTTTGAAGAAATTTATGTTTTCTGTATGAATGACAGCTCTCTTTCAATGTGGATGACTGCAACATAAAGCCTATAACAAATAGAAAGAACCCCTTACTGTCTGATTACAAGATAACCAGGGAACATCTTCAGCGCGCCACGTCGTTTAAGTTCTTAGATTTGTTGTAAGAGATCTAATAAAATGCATGCTGTCTCTAAAGGCAATAGTATACAATTACAAAACACTTGCGCAACCAATTCTAGAATGTTGTGTCAGTATTTGGAGTCCTTCTCAAGTCAGCGCAACAGCAGACACTGAACAAATTCAGAAACGTGTTACCTCAGACGATAGTGTTACAGAAGTGTTCGGAGGACTTAATCCTAACTACAAACAATCCTCTAGGAGAATACCAGTCAGGCTCCTGTAAGCATTGCATCACGACATCTGCCTTAATAAAGGAAACAGGTGACCTGAGTTTTTTCCCTCTTGAACTGGAAAAAGCTTGTACGGACACGTGTACTTCCAGTTATTGATTACAGCAATGTTATTCTTCAAGGCCTTTCACATGAAACCTCACGGCGGCTGGAACTGTTTACGACTGCCTGTGTTTTTTATATCTGTGATATTGGACTCTTTGATCACATTACGCCACCATATACACAGCTATGCTGACTGCGTGCAGGCAAGCGCAGAGATTTCCATGTACTCCGCCTTCTCTACTGTCTTATCAATGAGCACTGTGGCTCATATCTTTGTTCGACCTTAACGCTCCTGTGTGAACAACACTACAGAAACACCCGCTCCCATCAGAGCAAAATCCTTTCTGTTCCACTCCATCGTTCAGCCACTTTCTCGAAGTCCTTCTCAGTAGCGGGAACCCGACTCTGGAATAACCTCCCGCGTATTGTTAGAGAAATGATAAAAGTTTAGAGCTTCAGAATAAAGTTAATGACATATCTAATAAATGAATAACAAGGATTACTATTAACCGTGGACCCTCTCACTACACGCGTATATCCCTCTTTCCAAGCTGATCTTCCTCATTTTCTAGTATTCTTAGCTAATGCAGTCTCTTTAAATTTCCTGTCCACAGAACTCCCTGTATCATAAAACATCTACGAGGGTCACTCCAAAAGAAATGTACACTATTTTTTTTTAATCCATTTTTTATTCTACACGTTTGAAAGTTTTACAGTGTGTAGATACATCCTTTAGGAACAATATTTTCATTTCTCCACATAATTTCGGTCCCTCTCATCTGCCTTACGCCATCTCGGAACCAGCGCCTGTACACCTGCATGGTAAAATTCTGGACCAACCTGTTGGAGCCACTGTTCGGCAGCGTGCACAAGGGAGTCATCATCTTCAAACTTTGTTCCACGAAGAGAGTCTTTCAGTTTCCCAAAGAGATGATAGTCACATGCAACCAGGTCAGGACTGTAAGGCGGGTGTTTCACTGTTGTCCATCCGAGTTTTGTGATCACTTCCATGGTTTATTGACTGACATGTGGCCGTGCATTGTCGTGCAACAGCGAAACATCCTGCTTTTGCCGATGTGGTCGAACACGACTCAGTCGAGTTTGAAGTTTCTTCAGTGTCGTCACATATGCATCAGAAGTTATGGTGGTTCCACTTGGCATGATGTCAACAAGCAAGAGTCCTTCGGAATCGAAAAACACCGTAGTCATAACTTTTCCAGCAGCAGGTGCGGTTTTGAATTTCTTTTGTTTTCTTGGGTGAATTTCCATGATGCCACTCCATTGACTGCCTCTTCGTCACTGGCGAAAAATGATGGAGCCATGTTTCATCACCTGTCACAATTTTTCCAAGAAATTCATCTCCACCATTCTCGTACTGTTCCAAAAGTTCGCTGCATACCGTTTTTCTTGTTTCTTTGTGAGCCACTGTCAACATCCTGGGAACCCACCTGGCACAAACCTTTTTTAACGCCAACACTTTCAGTATTCTGCAAACACTTGCTTCCCCTATCCCAACGTAGCGTGACAATTCGTTCACTGTGATGTGTCTGTCAGCAGTCACCAATTCGTTAACTCTCTGCACATTGTCTGGAGTGTGTGCAGTACGAGGCCTGCCGCTGCGAGGACAATCCTCAATACTGCCGTGCCCGCTTTCGTCACGTAACTTGCTTGCCCACCGACTAACTGTACTGCGATCGACAGCAGAATCTCCATACAACTTTTTCAACGTCTTGTGGATGTTTCCCACTCTCTCGTTTTCACAGCACAGGAATTATATGACAGCACGTTGCTTCTGACGAACGTCAAGTGTAGCAGCCATCTTGAAGACATGCTGTGATTGCGCCATTCACGGGAACAGGTTGAACTAAGTTTGAAAACAAGCGGGAAGGATGTATCTACACACTGTAAAACTTTCACACATGCAGAATGAAAACTGCGTTGTTACTAAAGTAGTGTGCATTTCTTTTGGAGTGACCCTCGTATTTTGTACACTCGTAAATTCTTATTATATCTGCCATTATCATTACTGCTATTATTATTATTGTCGTTATTAACATTATTTTTGTTATCAATACCAGTGACAGCAGTTGCTGCAGTAAAAGTACTCCAAGTATTAACTTTTTTAGTTTATGGTCAGTATAATTTACTCAAACTGCCATTTCAGACACTCAAATCATTTTAATGCTATTTGTGTTATTACAATTGTTATTTATTAGTTAAAAACTGATGTGTAAAAAAAGGTACTGTACGTTTGAAACCCTGTAACCGATGTAAGAGAGTGACTGATGGCCCTAATCACATCAGGTTACATAAATAGAGGGGAATCCTTGGAAGTAAGACGACGGACTTCGAACGAAATCATGTTTGGTGAATTTAGACAAGTTGTATTCGACTAAGACTGTGCCTCTATTATGCTGACACCGTCCTGTAGCTCAGAGAAGGGATCACGAGAGCATAACAGAAGAGATTAAGGAGCATACTGAGGCATACAGAACGACGTTTTTCTCATTCCCGATATGCAAATTGGACAGGAGAGAGAATCGACAAACGATGTACTATCCGCCGTAAACTGTGCAGTGGCTTGCGGAGTACATATATGGATTTAGATGCAGTCGTCACCAGCACTGGTGGGCTGTCAGAAAGCCCGGTACCGCGTACCGGCGAATGCTGTCAAATGGCGTTAGCATCGACCTGCGCTCATAACTGCGACGTTTAGCGGCCATTCCTGTTCGGGAAACTCCGAATATTAATTAAATTCGTTTTACGCCCACCCAGAGTGGACACACAATGCACCTAGCTCTGATTACATCGCGCAAAAGCGAGGCGGTTCCGGCAAAATTGCAGCAGGCTCAATGGCCGACCTAAATGGCACGACAAAGCAAATATAATTGAACTCACCCAAATAGGGTCCACTGCTTCCGGCTGTACACTGACAGACAGCTACACACACTGTCGCTTGAAGTCGTCCTCACACAGGACGTGTTACGCGTCGCGAAACACGCCAGACGTGGGTCGTCGTGTCTGCTGCACTGTTAGAAACGAACTGTAACTTCTCGCGGAACGTGCTCCTCATCGTAATTTGCGACCTCGGCGCTCTCCAGCAGCAGTATAGCGTAGTATAAATCTCACACTTTCTTTACGAAAATGGACGCGCGCGGAATAGCTGCTTTAACTCTACAAGCGATTGTCGAAGAAAAGGGGAGGATATCGGAAGAAAATTCTGGACTCCTCGCTGGCTTGAATAGCGAATATCGCTGTACAACGATCTATCATATCTGTACGCACCAGTAGACGCTATTCGTTAAATCACATGAATCTTCATCCTATTGTACATTTAAACTGAATAAAGAAAGTTAAAGTATAGCTGCTAATGTCAGTTTGCGCCGGCGCAAAATCCATTTTCTCTATGTTGCACTGACTACCATCACTTCCTCACATAGATTTCAAGATCGAAATTCGTTTCGTAATTTCATTTGAATTGAAGAGGTGATTTTATCGAAGCTGCTCATCGTCACTGAAAAGATATTTACATCCAAGATACAATAAAAGAGACAGTCCATAAAACCAAGAGATAGATATATACATATTTTACTCAACATTTTATAATAGCAAAAACTTCAACTGTGTAACTTGTGTTTGCTTTCTTGACATACATTGGCAGTTACGTTAAGATTTCTGGCCACTGGGGAAACACTCCAGTCGTTGACCTTTGCAACAAGAATTGCAGCAAATACATTGTCTGTAATAAATAACATCGATTAGTGCAGGTAATACTTCTATTAAATTAATAAGAAAGACCCAGTCTGTTAGAAAAGACGAAAAAAAGGTGAAAAAAATTGCTTTGGAAGGAGGTTGACGCGAACCTGCAACCCCATGCTTTCCAATCACGACACTGTCAACTTCTTTTCATTTTTGTTTTGTTTTTCATTTTGTTCGTCATTGTTCTCACCATTTGGTCTGGGCAGACCCACTTGACACCCCTTTAAGTTCATCGCCGCATACATTTTTTTCTACTATATTACAAAGCGCAGCTAGCTCGCTGACTGGCAACCTAGTTTTCGTACATGGTATACACTTTTTAAATACTGTATCTGCAAATATCGTTAATTGATAGTTAACTACGGCAAACTATATCAAAACGATGCCCATTTGAGACATCATCCTTGTTTCGTAGCACTAAACCTGTATACTTTCTCAGTACACAAGTTACAGCAATAAAAATATGAACTACAGGAAGCACTTATCTACTGATGTGTAGATTCCTGTCATTTTATTTTAACAAATCGTAGCTAGTAAGACGCGTTTTCGAGATATCCTCAATTTTCTGATGCTGCTAAACGGCTTATATTCATACCACTTACTCTGTGATAAAGAAAAGGCATCAAGTACGCAGTTTAACCGAATACAATATGGCGTCTCCTTTTTCTTGTGATGTACAGTCTGGAACCGCCCGACCGCTAAGGTCGCAGGTTCGAATCCTGCCTCGGGCATGGATGTGTGTGATGTCCTCAGGTTAGTTAGGTTTAAGTAGTTCTAAGTTCTAGGGGACTGATGACCTTTGAAGTTAAGTCCCATAGTGCTCAGAGCCATTTGAACCATTTTCTTTCAATGGTTTGTTATTTCTCTACCGCATGTCCTAACAAATGTTTCCACGAAATTTGATTGTCCTTCAAGCACTCGTTTTTCGTGTTGACCCTCTCAAGTAGTGAAAGTTTAATTATAGCAACCCTGTACATTGTTCATCAAGAATACACTCCTGGAAATGGAAAAAAGAACACATTGACAGCGGTGTGTCAGACCCACCATACTTGCTCCGGACACTGCGAGAGGGCTGTACAAGCAATGATCACACGCACGGCACAGCGGACTCACCAGGAACCGCGGTGTTGGCCGTCGAATGGCGCTAGCTGCGCAGCATTTGTGCACCGCCGCCGTCAGTGTCAGCCAGTTTGCCGTGGCATACGGAGCTCCATCGCAGTCTTTAACACTGGTAGCATGCCGCGACAGCGTGGACGTGAACCGTATGTGCAGTTGACGGACTTTGAGCGAGGGCGTATAGTGGGCATGCGGGAGGCCGGGTGGACGTACCGCCGAATTGCTCAACACTTGGGGCGTGAGGTCTCCACAGTACATCGATGTTGTCGCCAGTGGTCGGCGGAAGGTGCACGTGCCCGTCAACCTGGGACCGGACCGCAGCGACGCACGGATGCACGCCAAGACCGTAGGATCCTACGCAGTGCCGTAGGGGACCGCACCGCCACTTCCCAGCAAATTAGGGACACTGTTGCTCCTGGGGTATTGGCGAGGACCATTCGCAACCGTCTCCATGAAGCTGGGCTACGGTCCCGCACACCGTTAGGCCGTCTTCCGCTCACGCCCCAACATCGTGCAGCCCGCCTCCAGTGGTGTCGCGACAGGCGTGAATGGAGGGACGAATGGAGACGTGTCGTCTTCAGCGATGAGAGTCGCTTCTGCCTTGGTGCCAATGATGGTCGTATGCGTGTTTGGCGCCGTGCAGGTGAGCGCCACAATCAGGACTGCATACGACCGAGGCACACAGGGCCAACACCCGGCATCATGGTGTGGGGAGCTATCTCCTACACTGGCCGTACACCACTGGTGATCGTCGAGGGGACACTGAATAGTGCACGGTACATCCAAACCGTCATCGAACCCATCGTTCTACCATTCCTAGACCGGCAAGGGAACTTGCTGTTCCAACAGGACAATGCACGTCCGCATGTATCCCGTGCCACCCAACGTGCTCTAGAAGGTGCAAGTCAACTACCCTGGCCAGCAAGATCTCCGGATGTGTCCCCCATTGAGCATGTTTGGGACTGGATGAAGCGTCGTCTCACGCGGTCTGCACGTCCAGCACGAACGCTGGTCCAGCTGAGGCGCCAGGTGGAAATGGCATGGCAAGCCGTTCCACAGGACTACATCCAGCATCTCTACGATCGTCTCCATGGGAGAATAGCAGCCTGCATTGCTGCGAAAGGTGGATATACACTGTACTAGTGCCGACATTGTGCATGCTCTGTTGCCTGTGTCTATGTGCCTGTGGTTCTGTCAGTGTGATCATGTGATGTATCTGACCCCAGGAATGTGTCAATAAAGTTTCCCCTTCCTGGGACAATGAATTCACGGTGTTCTTATTTCAATTTCCAGGAGTGTAGATTAAATGCAATGTCGTCTTGTTACATTAGGAAACAAAATCAACCCAAGATTCTGAGTCACTCGACAGTAAGCTGTTCTTCCCCATTTTTTGGTAGCTGATTTGGCAGTCTGAGTGGCGTGGAGTGTGTCTTCAGCACAGATGTTGTAGATAGCTTCTGCCAACTTCAAGTTTCTTTCTTAGATAGCAAATCAGGCATGAGGGATAACGATGAGTGGAGATCTGCAGGTTTTGGGGGCCGTGGTTGGTACACAGTCCTCTGCCCCACCAATTTCCAGAAGTGGGTTTAAGTCTCTGGCGACGCAGTGCTAGGCAACCGGACGCTGACGATTGAGACAGACGGTTGACTTTCGCATGTGATCCGTGAATTACGGCCTCGACAAGGGAACCGTACATGAAAACTTTAGCTTTAGGTGAGCAATTATCCAATCCTTTTCAGGTGATATGCTATTATCCTAAAGGGAGATTTTTTTTTGTTCGTTGAATTAATGAAATTCGATAAACGACCTGATTATACCACGTGCCTTTGTCTTAAACAACGGGTACGCTTTGCAATCATGGCAGAATTCTGCGTGCGGTACATTAAACTGAAGTATTGCTGCTTGTAGTAGAGTAAGTTGAGATTACACGCATGTGAAGAGTGCAATTGCGTTGATATTACATGAGTGAAAATTCTTGTGAAAGGAAAAGCGCGCACAAAGGGCGACTACACTGATTAATCATTGTCTCCAGTGGACTTCGTGGTCACCGGCTGCACAGACAATGAGTAGAGAATGTGTTTCATCCGATTTCAGTCCACGTTCAGCAGTGAAAAATTATTTTAATGTGTCTAGCGTGAGACTTGTCTAAATTGTTTGTAGATTTTATTTTACAGCGGAGATATTTTACTAAACTTCAACTAAGAACGTGCATGTGAAACTGTCTGCGTTGGTGGGGACTGAGCTCTAGTTGCAAAACTATCTTAGACTGATTAACAGTGTGGCTGATCCGCTAAATTTTGGTTAACGCGTTACCATGATGTGATAACCTACTCATACCTCCTCTGCTATCCCAGTTCGCATGAGGTGCATTGATGTTAGTGAGCTAGAAAATGTCTGTGTGCAAATGATTAATGACGGCACCTCCTACCCCCAATACATATGCGGATTAACAGAGGAAGTAAGAAAATTAAATTTCGCTTTAAGGATGGGGTTTTTGCAATAATAATTCCGTGGAGAGATTAGTATTCTTAAGATACCAGCTTGTCTCAGGTGAAATTAACGTTGAATTTGAGAGTAGAGAGAAATCAGTATTCATAAGAGACTAGTTTGTTTACTAAGAATTAATGAGAGAGTTAGCTATTTACGCCAAGTGTGTGACTTAGAAAGAATAAAGTTAATAGTGTACAAGTAACTAGTAGGTTCCCATTCGGTACCAAATATCCATTCCCGCCATATTTTCTCTTTCCAATTACCATCATCATTGTGGTGGAACTAGAACACGCTGTGTGCTTGCTAAAAGAGGAATGTGGACAATCATTTACTGAGTGAAATTACAGTGAAATGAATACCCATAGCTGGATACAGGAGCTGATATAAGTCAACGGGGACAGTTGAAAATGTGTGCCCCGACCGGGACTCGAACCCGGTATCTCCTGCTTACATAGCAGACACTCTATCCATCTGAACCACCGAGGACACAGAGGATAGTGCGACTGCAGGGACTTATCTCTGGCACGCCTCCCGTGAGACCCACATTCGCAACTTATTGTCCCGCACTATATTCATAGTGCCCCTGCCCATTATACTCATTACTCGCGACTTTATTGCCGATTCCCGTAAGAGTTCGGGCACTGTTTGTGCATCTGCGCAGAAGAAGATGGTCAACTGGCCGGTGAGCCTTAACAATTCATTTATTCCCTACTGAAATTTGTCGTAAATAGTCCATCACAATTTGAGAACCACAGTGATGTCCAACAATGGAGGGAAAAATGACCTTCATTACCCATTATTAAAGCTGTCAGTGGGTCAGAAAGGAGTTCAATATGCAAGAACAAAAATGTCTGATCATTTGTCCAATAACACAAAATGTCTGACAGGGCCGGCCGGAGTGACCGTGCGGTTCTAGGCGCTACAATTTGGAGCCAAGCGACCTCTCCGGTCGCAGGTTCGAATCCTGCCTCGGGCATGGATGTGTGTGATATCCTTAGGTTAGTTGGGTTTAAGTAGTTCTAAGTTCTAGGCGACTGATGACCTCAGAAGTTAAGTCGCATAGTGCTCAGAGCCATTTGTTGAGAAATAAATATGTAGACATGAAGAATAAAGATGCAGAATGTTAAAACCCTGTTTTATTTTAAAATATTTAAGAGTTTTCACATAAAAATATGTAGACATTTCTTTTCAGTACCTCCTCGTAGATTAAGATTAAAAAGTCCAGTTACGTACGAGATTTCATGTAGGTGTGTTTACTTATTTATTTATTTGTCGTATGTCACGTTGCAGCAGCACATACGCAAAAACCATAATAAACTAGAATACGAATATGCAACATATGTAAGAGAACGTAAAGGACGTAATAAGTATCACCTAACAAAAAGACAGAAAGGTACGCAGCTGACGAGACTAGTTCACTACACACCCATATCCAGATCTTGTATTCACTTCATAGCATGAAGCGTGGTTTCTGTAAGTTCTTCAGCTAGTTGATTATATTTTCTTATAGGGCACATATTATCGATATCTGCTCCGCAGCCACAACTCGGGCTGCCCACAAGTGCCCATATATAAATCAAGACCTTGCATATTTTGTGGTCGCTTCCGGTATGGGTGAATAGCGTCGAATCTTCTCTTGAGAAGTTGCACCCTGCAGTGCTTTTGTGGGATCATTTATGAGATGATGATTACTAACTGAGTTCTCCCAGTCCTTTTTCTACGTGTGTATTAAGCAAAGCAGTTCTGTCTTTTTACGTTGCTGTCGTTCCATGTTGACTTCCACAATTTGAAGCGTGCATCTGGTAAATTCATTACTACTCCGCTTTGAAAGGCAAATAGTTTGCATGGTTTATCTGTAGTAGTTTTACCAGTTCTTTAATAATATTTTTTCTTCGCTTTGGTGGAACTATGTTACTGGTGACGGACATCGACGGTGTCTGAGTAGACCTTGATGTACCGGTGATTTCACATACGGTTCTGAATGGTGGGCTCCATATGGTTCCCAAGTTGTGCAGCGACCGCAAACCATAAAATTATCAAATAAGCAGCAACCAGTCGCAAAGTCATGTTTTCTTTATTTACTTTTGCAAATCGATTTCAACTGATTAATAGCCATCATCGGTGCTTTCAACGTATATATTCCCTGAGCAGTAACACTGTCTTAAGTTTGACCTCTGCTTAAGTCAGTGTTACTAATCGGGGAATATATACGTTGAAAGCACCGATGATGACTGTTAATCAGTTGAAATCGATTTGCAAAAGTAAATAAAGAAAACATGACTTTGCGACTGGTTGCTCCTTATTTGATAATTTTACATAAGGTTTCGTGGGCTTCAGCGCCTGCCTTCTTGTTATGGTGACTTCTTTGCCAAACAGGAGCAAAGAATTCTGCAGCGGTGAACACTATTGATATTGCTGCTGTTTGCAGTGTGGCTGCATATGCGCCCCAAGGATTACCATCCAGTTTCCTAATAATATTATTTCGTGTATTTAATTTCCGACCAATATTTGTAAGATGTTCTTTATATAGATTAAGTACCCATCCATGGTAATGCCAAGGTATTTAAGATGTAAGTTGTATTTGACTCTCTGGTGGTTGAATAACATGCAAATAGAGTACATAAACGACGACCGCATTTGATCAGCGATCTCTCACCGTTTTGCTTTTACCAGCAGCAGCAAAAACAAATATAGGTACGTGTTCACAGAGAGAGGAGTATCACTCGTAAGCCTATTACAGCGTTCCACATCGCTGCGTAGAGTCGCAAATGTGATCCACAAGACATGCAAACAAGTAAACTTGCGTTTTTTTCTATTAAAACTGTGTTTCTGTTAACTCAGAGGCACTGAGAAATTTAATAACAAGTATGTACGTAACGAATGATGCAAAAGCCGAAGACGTAGGAAACTGCAGAACTATCCATACTAGCAAAGTGATATCAAAACTGAATAAGAGTTCATTAATAATTCTCGTGCCTCTGCCATGGCAGTAATATGATAAGCCAGTAACACTGCGTAAAAACGATGTTATTTTGTCGGTGAACGAATACTTCTAAAAATGACCAGAACGTGGTGAACTTAACTATCGAATCCAATCTCATGCTTTGCAGATATCAGTACCGTCATGTTTTTCGTCAAATTCTGTCACAGTGACATGTTACGTGTCGAATTTCTTCCTGTCTCGTTTCTGTTTGTACTGTTTATACTGAATGATTGGGTTTAACTGCAAGAGTTCCAATCATCAGTTGCCTAAAGTATTTTAAAAGATTTTTTTGTGAAGCTGCACTGATTAGGACCTAACGCAAAAAAAATCCCCTGCTATAATTCACTACAGAAGTCTTACTGGCCTTCTAAAATATACGATCTGAGTGCTCAGATTTAATAGACGATCCACAGTCAACGACAAACAATCGAGAAACTTTATGGGGTCAAGAATGTACCGATGCCAGGGCTGCAAGCGGCTGACAATTAATAAAAACAGAAGAATGGTGTGATTCGAACTTCTAATTGCCATTTTTAATGCTGGTTCTTCCGTGTTTCGAAGCCACTAAAAGGGCGGTGCTCTTTACACTAGGAATAGGAAAATATAATTAAACTAATATCTCAACTTCTGTTAATATTAACATACAATAATATAACAACCGAGACGTCGTAGTATTATCGAAAATCCTTTAAGACGAGAAATGAAAAGGTACTGACTAAGGCTGCAGCCACATTCTTGCCACGTACTTTCCGATGATTTGGGCTGATTGTAATTCATTTCGTGAGTTTTTTCACAGATTTCAGGCTGATCAATAAATTATAGGCAAAATTTTTACATTGTAGGACAGTAGCCTCTATTTATCCTCATAAAAGACGTTTTGGACTTTTTTCTGCTGCTATGCCTACCATGTTTATCTACTCTGCTTCCCAGCCATCACAAAACTATAATCTCTGTCCCGGCTGTAGCATGTAGTACTCTCGCACATCCATCTGTAACTATTTGTTCTTATGTATGTGCGTATCTTAACCTACAGCTATCACGTATTACATTTAGCACAAAATCCTATTCCTGTTCACTTTCGGCTGCCACTGCTGCCCTATCAGTGCTGATATTTTGGTCCTTGACGAACAACAGTCCTTTCACCCCTCCTTACCCCTTTAATGTACAAATAAACACCAGTGGCGGCAATGAACTTCCCTCACGTTTTCCTGATTTTGACTTCTTACACAAATCTGTCATTACAGACTAATTCGCTTTGAAGAAACGTACTGGATATCCATTTATGTCTGTCGTCTCTGTCATCGACGCGGAACTGCCTAAGAGGGGAAAATATTTTTATTAACACATTATAAAACGCCTTTGCAAAACCTCCGAAATACGACCTCAGATGCATTCTGGATATGCTTGTCAACTCCACATGTATAATACACAATTGTTTCGCAGCGTGTTTATACATGACAGCCGCTTGGCGGTGCTGCGGTAGCGAAGTTGCAGAAAGGCGGTGAGAGTTTCCTAACTAATTGTTCTGAACTCTGATACGACTTTCTGCGGCGGTTAAGTTCTGCCACTCCGGTCTTGTAAAAGAGCAAGGAGTACTTCACGTCAGTTCCAAGAGTAAACAATTCTCTTAACTGCATGGAGTAATAGCTAAATAAAAAAAGAGGAAACTGCGTTGCATTCACTTGGAAATAAATGTCACATAGTTATGGATATTCTCTCCGTATGAAAAGGAAGACAGTGAACTGCTGAACACAAATATTCTGCGTATATTTTGCAAGAACGCAGCCACAGCGGATCGTTAACTTACTTTTAAATGCAATCGATCAATATTGATAGCAATAATTCTGGTTTACGCAAATAAAATAGTGTCATTTATGAATGTGAATACGGAACAAAGGCTGGCGGGTACGTTATTTGAATCAAGTCTTTTTTTGGCAGTCCCCGTGTGGTGTGGCAGCTCTTTGCTATTCATGTCCGCCGCTACCGCATCCCCCGTCCAGTTGCTGTCTTACCCGGGGTCTACACGTGGGTGCTGACTCGGACGTACTCCACACGTAACAGATTTTCCGAAAACGATCCATAAAAGGATCTCCCCCTCCCCCCCCCCCCCCAAATGTAGCCCTTATCCCATCACTCAGCAGGTATTCAGTACATCGTTCTAGATTCACATTTTGAATTAGTATCGTAGAGAGGAATAAAAAAGGCGAATGCAAGCGGACCGTTACAAGCCGCATTCTCCGTGACTTGGAGTATCCTAATTGTGCCCATCCTAGCGTAATAGATTCCAGAAATTATCAGACGAGGTGATACATATAGGCCCTTTGAAAAATAATCGTCTTACTGATATATCTTATATTTTTATCGGTAACAATATACAACTATATCCATTCTGTATGAAACATTTGTATTTATAGTTTTATTATGTAAGCGCGCGGCATTCTGCCCACTTCCTTTTGACATCTTTTGCTGATTGAAATGAATGTAAATGTTTGGTGGGCTGAACCACGGCATTTCTTATTCGTACGAAATAGATGCGCTACGCTGTTAGCGTTTCAGTTAACTATCTAATTGTTATTATGTGTAGAAATAATTAATTACACCATACGATGAAAATGTTCTCTGTTATATAGCGATCTATGAGGGAGTTCAGAATTGTAGCAAATATTTCCGATATACGAACGATTGAATGTTATACGGCTCTATTATTAAAGCTATATTATCGCGGAAGAACCCGCATTCATTTGGTGATATTGTCCATGTAACTGATAGAACAAAAGAAAGTAGATAGATTTTCTCTGTGTTAACGGCTTCAGATAATACACGCATGCGGTATTTATACTATCATGGACGCTGGCTAAAAGATGTGTAAGTAGAGTGGTTGCAAAATGTTCTGCGTTGCTCGAAAGAAAATTTCATTCAGTAAAGAGCAGTGTTACAAAATTTTCATTTAGCAAAGATTATTGAAGATCTGCCCAGTGAGAGTCAAAACTTTATCCTGAAATGAAGCGTAAAGTAGTAACCTGAAAATTAGCCCGCCCAATTAGCCGTGCAGTCTAATGCACGGCTTCCCGAATTTCGAAGGAGTGCCTGGTCCCCGGCACGAATCCGCCCGAGGGACTTGTGTCGAGATCCGGTGAGCCAGCCAGTCTGTGGATGGTTTTTAGGCAGTTTTCCATCTGCCTCGACAAATGCAGACTTGTTCCCCTTATTCCACCTCAACTACACTATTTCGACGTTTGCTGCGCTAACAAGTTCTCCAAGTACGCGTACACCACCATTACTCTACCACGCAAACATAGGGTCAGAACTAATGACTTATTTTTATCGATAGACTATTTTGTACACAAGTCCATAGTCAATGACTGTTATTTTGTAGTTTATTAGCTATCTGGTGTGCTTAACTTATTTAGTTTTTCACACATTTCTTTTGCACAATTCCTATATCACATAATTTGATTTCACACAATCCTATGAATGTTTAAGCATGAGGTTGGCGAATGTTTTTTGCACGTAGGTGATGGACTTGAGCCAGATGGATGTGGGCAAGTATTTGATGTACAGCTTTGTTTGTTGTTCCTTGTTGGCTTTACAAGTGTGTGTTGGTGTTGTGGAGGTCCCATAATGGAATGGAGCTGTGAGTGCAGAATCTCATGGTATACTGGCTTTGTATGCGTGAAAGTCATTGTTATGTGTCGCTGAAAGCGGTCGTTTTTTGTTGTAATACTTCGCAGACGACTAGCTTACAATATGATAGGGATTTGGGAAGGTATGTCGTCTATTCTTCACCCATCTTCTTTCTTGGTCTCAATCTTGTGAATCCTTAACTTCTGTTCTTCCTGCTTTTTCTCTGCTTCTTACTTGATTCTTGCTTCCTCTCTGGGCAGGATATGGAAATATTTATTGATAACTAGTCGCTTTGAAGTTTTCCTCTTAGTAACAGTTTGATAAATTGTTTGGGGATGTCATTTTTACTTTGTGGAAGTATTCTTCAGTTTCGTGCATCAGCATGCTGTTTAATAGCAGTAGTGTGACTTTTACACACATTTTTTGCCAGTGGTGGCTTGCCCAAGCGGTCTTCTCGTCAGGCCGTGTTTTGCTCACTCCGTTCATTCGGGGCGCCCGGGGACCCTTCTGGCATTCCGAAACCTTCTGGCGTTCCGTGTCCTGTCGTGTCTCTGCAGGGTTCCGCTTAGCAGGCAGATTTACGGCCCACTGTTGGTCTGGCTGTCCTTTCCTTTCTCTCGACGCTTCTACCTTGTAGGAATCATGTCTTGCTAATTACGTCCTTTTCTTTCTTGATACTTCTCTCGTTGCAACTAGTGGGTCGTTGCATCTTGTCCTTGCACAAGTTTTTACAAAGGTTCTTACAAAAAGTTTTACTTATAATCATCTAACATATGTCTAGTACCTACATTGTTTTACGCCTTCTTAAAAAGCTTTACAAATTTCGGTGCCCTTTCCATGTTACAATTCTAAGATATTTTGAGTCCTAACTTCTAAAAGAATCCTCAAATTCGTTTTTTATTTTTTTTGTGTAGTGTCGTGGTGTATAGCATTTTAGTATTTCATGCTGTTAGACTATCTACACTTTATCCCTTCACCTTAATCTATGGTACTATTGGTGTTATTTTTGTTTTTGTTTTTATTGAAACTACTTTCTTTTTCCCACCTTCCTCTCTCTTCATTCTTCTTTCTCCTGACGATCTTATCTGCAACATAATCTTGAAATATTGTGCTGATTATTTAGCAGTAATAAAATTAATCTTCAAACTTGTACTGAAAGTGTTTAATACTGCCAGTCTTAGGTAAAAATACCTCTGCTTTATCTCATAAAATACCCTCTAATTCTCTTTTACTGTGTTCTGAAATACCTTGAACTTCTTGCAATTTTTCGTCGATTTCTTTATGGACTTCTAACATGAGTTGAGGCGATTCCCTCTTTTGTGCATACCATTCTAATTCTTCATCCTCTTTATCTCGCATCATTCTTAATTGTTTGTTTATAACTGGTATTTCTTCTAATTCTAGCTTTTGCTCAAAGAGAAGTATGAAATTCCCGAATGTTACGCTACCTTTCCCCATATCTATTATCGCTCGTCTCTCATTTAAGAAATCTGCACCTATAATCAAATCTACAGTTAGTTTAGGTATAATCACGAAGTTGACTTCGATATTTTGACCTTGACACGAAAGAGTTAACCTTGTTTGTCTCGTAACTTCCGCAGCATTGTTTCTTATAGGACCTCTTACTTTAATCTTACATGTTTTCAGAACTGGCAATTCCTCATTGGCATTACACTGCATGAATAAATTTTCTGAGATGCTTTACCATGGCCTTCACAATTGGTTGAATTTGAAAGGGTTGGTTCGGTTCTTCTTCTTCTTGCATCAATGAATCCTCCACTGAATCATACATGAGTCTTTTTAGGAATTTCACTTGTGAATTCGAACTTTCTGTAGGATAAGCTTTGACTGCTACTTCTCTCTCTTTTATTTCCTCTTCTCTATTTCTTCCTTTATTTATGCTTTCTTCAACATCCTATACTTTTACTCATCCTCGTCTATCTTCTCCTTCTTCGTTGCTACTTCCACATAATCGCATCTAAATGCTCTAATTATCGCTTCATAACTTCCTTCATTATATACGTTGGATTGTGTGCCCACTAGTAACTTTTTTTCAACTTCTATTGACTGCACATTATCCTAATTGAATTCGCTTTCCCTGGTTTGCATTTCAAATAGCTCTGCAATACTCATTACTTCGCCCTTTCCTCCTACATTCGTTGTACATGCCTCTGGTAATTCATCTTCCTCATCAATATTCTCCCAATTAATTTCGTCCCAACACAATATTGTTATTTTCTTGTCTTCGTTTTCATCTGGTCCCTGCAGGTTTGTTTCTTCCTTCTTCTCTTCTCGTGATAAGATTTTTACTTCTCTGTTCAAGGTGCTGCAATTGTCCTGGGTCGGTGCGTCATTCTCTTTGGCATGGGCGCTTAGTTGTCAATTCGAACGTTTATCGGGGTTTGGTGGTCTTACCTCCACCTCTTCTATCTGTATTCTCTTTTCTTGTTCAGCTTGTTGATAGTGGTATCTTTGTTGATAATTTGTCGGTCTGTTGGTTCTCCAGTAACCGTTCCGGTTGTCGTTATTCCCTCTGTAATAGTTGTTGCCGTTCCTGGGTGAATTATAGTTATTGCCATATTCTCTTCTAAATCCATAACCGGTTCTTTGTTGAAATCTATTGTCGTTTCTTGGCGCGAAGTTATCACATGGTTCGGAATTAATTTTTCTTCGTATTGTGTCTTGTGGATTCCACTGCTTTTTGCTTTCGTTTTCACGTGCGCTTCGTCTTTTTCTTGCGTCATCTTCCGAAAATATGTACACTAGTTCCCTTAGAATACCTTTAAATGCTTCGACGTCATTGCCTCCGGGACCTACTAATGATTGCTGGTGTTTCAATGGTAGCTTCATCCCGCATAATTTAATCAACTCTCCGTCACTGTATGGTACATCTAAGCATTGATTTTTCTTTGCCATTAATTCGAAAAATTTCACGGGACTCTTCTCTCCTGAATTTTCAAAATATGGGTTCTGTAATAATTCGTACTTCACTCTGTTCTGCGCTTCGCTGGACCAATATCGTGAGAGAAACTTCTCTCTGAAATCTTCGTACGATCGGCATGTCGCTGCAATATTCTGCAAGGTTTCTGCGACTGTTCCTGACATGTGTGCACATATAAAGTCTAACTTGTGTGCTAGCGTCCAGTGTTCTGGTAATCCTACTCGGAATTGATCAATAAAAGTTCGTGGATGTAATGAGTTTCCTTCTCGAGAATGTTGAAATTTTCTGACTGTGAGGAAATGATCGTTGTCGTACTTCGTCATAGTTCCATATGAAATTCGCGATTCTTCGCCACTTTTGTTTCTGATCATTTCTCCCGTCGTTCTTTCCGGTTGTGGTAGATCCATTGGATATTGTCCACTGTAACTTTCGCCTACCCTTGCGTAGTATCGTTGGAGTGGTACGCAATAATTTTCTTCCATCAGTTGTGAACGTGTAGCTGAATGCATTGCACTGTACTCTTCGCGACCTGGCTTTCCATTGTAAGGTATTGGTTCGGTATCTTGTCTGGCTTCTTCGCACGATTCAAACTGTCTTGAAACATACATTTGTGGTTCCGCATGTGTTTGTGATGACGTTTGTTCATCAAGAATTTCGAAACGTGTTTGTTTCTGTGCAGGCTGTCTGATTTCATGTATGTTACTTTCCGCCTGTGATTGGAATCGCAAATGCGTAATATCTTCGTTAATTGCTTGTTTTTCCGGTGCCGTTAAGATACGGATGTGGTTGCAGACTCTGTGCTTGTTCGATCCTGTTCACTACGCTCTTCAATGGTTTGCAACAACTCTGTTCGCAATTTCTGAAATTGTCGCTTCGTTTACGCTTCTATTTTGACTATGCGGTTATCATATCTTTTCAGCGCTCCTTTTGTGATACGTTTGTGTAACACACTGTTTTCAACAACTTCACGCGCTGTACCTGCTGCTTGTCTAGTAATTTCGTTTATCTGTTTCTCTAGTTTCTTGACTTCTCCTGTCCGCAGCTCGTGGTCGTGCGGTAGCGTTCTCGCTTCCCACGCCCGGGTTCCCGGGTTCGATTCCCGGCGGGGTTAGGGATTTTCTCTGCCTCGTGATGACTGGGTGTTGTGTGATGTCCTTAGGTTAGTTAGGTTTAAGTAGTTCTAAGTTCTAGGGGACTGATGACCATAGATGTTAAGTCCCATAGTGCTCAGAGCCATTTGAACCATTTTGACTTCTCCCTGGGTGTTGTTACGTAATGTCTTGATGTCGTCCTGAATGTCATTACGCAATGTTTGTACGTCCGCTTGTGCCTTGTCAATGTCTGCTCTCAATTGATTGTGACCTGTTATTAAGTTTCCTATCACTTCTTGAGATTCTTTTGCCTCGTCTACAATATGACTTAGGTGTAACTAAATTTTTTTTGTTTTGTTCTTTAATCGCACGCATTTGTCTCGTGGTTTCTGCATTCTGAATTTGAATTTGGTTCGCTATGTCTTTATTTTGCCGTGTCATGGTTTCTGTAATTTGTTGTAATAATTCTGCCAGATTGGTGGGTCCTATTGCGTTTTCTTCCGACGTCCTACGCTCTGTGTTTTCGCCCAAGTGTTGGTTCGCAAACGATTGCATTGAACTGTGCTGTGACACGTTTCTGCTCGCATTCCTTGTACTCTGTGGTGAGGGAGCTCTGATTACTTGTACTATGGGTTCTACGTATTCAAGACCCAAGTTAGAATCCTCATCGACTGTCTCTCTACTTTCCTGCTCCTCTGTCGTATGCTGACTTACGTTTTCTATGCCTTGACGTACATTATCCTCGTTATGCTGCTTTATATGTCCTATTTCTCGCGATACTGCATCGTCTGTTGTACTGTCCTCTATTCTCTGTACATTTTCATGCTGGGTCTCTACCTCAATTCGGTCAAGGTCTCAATCTGCCATTGCTAATCTTTACGAATCCCCTATTTTCTGTTTTAAAAGCAATTCACGCGCCCTACTTCGAGTCAACAAGCGCTCATACGATCTCACGCTTTTCATAAACTTTTTGCACACACGACTTGACAATCAATTCACTTACTTGTTGGGTCAGAACCAACTTCTCAACGATGTATCGGCCACCTGTGCGCTTGCATTCAGGAGAAAACTTAATTCTAACAATTTTTAAAATTCATAACTTAATTATGCTATTGTCTCTGCTGAAACGTTTATCTATTGAATACTTTATTACTATCTATCGCTGGAGCTACTGTTTTCGACTATGTATAACTTTCAAAAAAAAATTTTTTTCTTACGAAAATTTTTCAACAGGATATTTTTTCACCTAGTTAGGCATGTGGTCGACCTTCAATCATCGTATTTTACCATCCTGGCAGGGTCGCCATTTTCAACTTTCTGCGTGGTGTCTGTCTGTTCTATATCGTGCCTCCCTACCACTTTCGCGAAACGATGCTCTGAGCGTGTTTTTTAGGGAATTGACTAGTTTGAACCTGGGACCTGTTGCTGGTAAGGAGACGTCAGACCACACATGACATGTAGACTTCAGAAGAGTTCAGTGAGACTAGCGATGATATAACCAAATACTTAATGATTTCAGCGTCAGCTCCACTGCACTCCCTGTAAAAGAATCTTAATACTAACTAAATTTAGTGGCAGGGGTTCAAGGCTTTCCTATTTTTAGTTAGCTGGTAAAATAACGTCGAAAAAGCAGTTAAGTTTACCACTGGTAATTTTATTCTACTCACAAAACATTGTTTATAAATTGCACTATTGATAAAAGGAAATGTTTTAATACAGGATTGTAAAAACCAACTGTGTTCAACAAAAATGTGATCGAATATTCCCTGAATGGGTTTCCAAGTTCTACAATGGATCGAAGGATGACGTATGCCATATCACATCTATAATCTAGGTTCAAATTAAGTTTCACAAAAGAGAAAACTATCAAAATGGTCTACAGTGACCCTCAATTATCTTTAATTACTTATCTAACTTGTCGTAAGTTACAGTGGCTGATGTGGCTTCTCAATAACTATATAACAGAAAAATCATCGCGTTTCAGATTTTTACTTCAAGTGCAAATGTGAACACCATGAGCTTTAATTGACGATCGACACTAGTATTACGCAAAAAGGGGGTGTAAAAGATGAGACTTCTGCAGTTCTGAGTGAAGCTTTATGCGCTGTTATGCGGCATCACGTGCGTTCACTACCTTGTCGGTGTTCGTCAGGGGGCGGCGGACAGCACAGCTTTGCTCACCTCGCCGTCTCGGAAGCAACTCTCTCCTAACTTCTCCTAACCGAAGTTGGTTTAAAAAAAAACTATCTGGCTGTGTTTTCATCTGACCAATCAGGGTCTCAATGTTAACCTTAAGCTCCGCCTACAAAAATTCTGTCTATCCAATGAGAAACGTTATACTTTTCATGGTGGGGCAATGTTTTTAAAGTTTGCAACGTAACAGAGACGTGAAAAAGTCTCACGCTAAAATTAGCAGCTGGTGTGGTCCTTTTAGCGTTATCGTAAGATCTATACTGTTCTTCTGGAGGGCCCTATCTTTTAACATGGGCTGGGGGGTGGTCCTGATGTAACAGAGACGTGAAAAAGTCTCACGCTAAGGCTCTGGCTTTTAACATGGGCTGGGGGGTGGTCCTAATGGTTAGCTGGCGATGTGGGTGTCCGTCCCTTACCGTGGGGCCTTCTCGCTTAACATGGTTCTGCTATCGGCTTCTGTTCTCGTTTCTCCCCTCGGAACTGCGTCTGTCTCACGGTGGGAAGGTATGACATGCATTTAGGCATTCTTGTGTTAGTCTGTGGTATTCCTTTTCACTCGTTACTCGTATTACTTTGGTTAATTTAATGTCACGATTTATTTGGAGCTATGTGACATACTACTGGATTTGCTTATCATGTCAGGGTTTTCATGGAAGGTGTTGGATTTGCCTGACACCTTACAGTATTAACAAATGAAGACTAGTTGAAATAAATGATATATACGTACTATGACAAGGTAATGCACAAAAGAAACAAAATATTATCGACTTTCGGGGAGAGCAATGTCTTTACACGCTGACACTGACATATGTGGATGCGTTTCGAACAGATCCCATCCCGAAGAATGACTAGCTCCAACATCCTGACAGTTTTCGGCAACCGCTTGCTGTGACGAAACTAGGTCCACTTCTGCCACTCCGGCGCCGGCGACGCCGTTAAACGACGGGGAAGCATCGGTAGGAGGGGTAGAAATTGATCCTTCGGTTGTGCCGACAGCTGCTTTCGTCCTTGAGCGCCGGGTATCACTTCCGCACTTGGACAACGCCACAAGAAACGACACTTAGCGCCGACGGACACCTACTTAATACAGCCTGTGGTAGATCGAGTATCGAGTATCGTGTGACGACGACACGGTGAATCCGGATGCGGAACGGAAGGTTGTTCCTCCCTTACAGCAGTACGACTCGAATCACACGAGACAGGGACAGGGGTTGAATACAGACTCACCAGAGGAGATCCGCTGGTAGGAGTCCCTCCAGCTACCGCAGCAACACCTTTGCCTTCATTCAACTCTGGGGGAGAAGCATGACGAGAGATGGACGTTCAACACAAGAACTGGGCCGATGAATCCGGTACGGATCCACAGATCGACGATGCAGCCACAGTGGCGGGTGAGGCGTCCACCGGATGTTAACCACGCAGAAGATGCAGTCGGCCGTACAGTCACCATGTCACCGAGCAACAGCACACGAATCAACATAAGCGTTCATGGGCGCTTTACGCACTGAGGAACAATTTCAGGCGTATCGAACAGCCTCTGTTAACATTAATACAATCAGGACACCGGTAAGATTTGCAATTATTACGAGACATGTTGCGTGCGTCAGACGTCGACATCGTCCTTCCGCAGGAAGTATGTGTCGAGAGCTTCCCCGATCTCTATTAGTACGATACATGCAGTATACCCACTACAGATGGCGGCAGCGAAACAGCGATACCCCCACGTGAAAGCATATTAGCCGAGGATGTGGAGTACCTGCCATCAGCGCGAGGACTGGCGCTCACAGTGCTAGGAGCACGGATCGCCAGCATCTACGCACCGTCGGGATTCGACGGAAGACGCGATCGATTCCGATTTTACGCAAAGGAGATTGCACCACTATTCTTAGGCCGGTATGAACATGTCTTATTTGGAGGCCATTTCAATTGCGTGCTCGCACTAACAGATCAGCAACCGCCGGCCGCTGTGGCTGAGCGTTTCCAGGCTCTTCAGTCCAGAACTGCGCTGCTGCTACGGTCGCAGGTTCGAATCCTGCCTCGGGCATGGATGTGTGTGATGTCCTTAGGTTAGTTAGGTTTAATAGTTCTAAATCTATGGGACTGATGACCTCAGATGTGAAGTCCCATAGTGCTTAGAGCCATTTGAACCATTTTTGATCAGTAACCACACTATAATTCATGCCAGGAGCTGCGTCAACTGATACAGGACTTGAAGCTAATCGACACGTGGGAGACGATACATGTCCACAGACGCGGCCATTGATACGTCACAAGTCACTCTGGAAGTCACCTCCATTGAATATACGTAAGACATTGTCTCGAATCTGCGGTCGTCGATACAGAATTATGGCCCGCCGCCTTTTCAGATCACACAGCATACAGCGAACCTGAGTGCAGACGCTTAAGCGAACAAACTTGGCACATATGTGAACGACGCCTCCCGACATAACTGACGACGTTGCAATTGTGGCTGGAATGCGTTAAGCCTGCACTGCGCCGAGCGTTGATTGCATATGAAACGGAGCAGATGGTGTAGAGGCGCCCCACAACGGAATTTTATTTCGCGATGCTCCGCGAACTTTCCGTGCAAGTGCGTTCATTGGATCGGATTGCTGCTATAAAAAGAGCGCAGGCCAAAATAATTTCCATAACGCGAGGCCGTCTGGAGGAGGTCGCAGTCCGCGCAAAGGCCTTTGAAAGAGTCTGAGGAGAATCACCACCGATGTATCAGGTTGTCAGAGAGGAAAAAAAAAACGTAGCCGCAGAGCCTTCATACAGATGGTCGTACTGCGGGAATGTCGCCGTATTACAGCGCAAAAAGACAATATCAATGCCTTTGTGGAACAATACGGTCACCTCTATGAAGAAGCGGAAGATGATTAGGCAGCCTTCCATGATGTCCCACGAACGCCATCTGCGTGCCTCGACGCGATGTCTGAGCGAGAGTTAATGGAGGTAGTCTCAGATGACGACGTAATAGGAGCGTGGGATAAGGAAGCGTCAGACAAGACACTGGGGTCCGATGGGTCTTCGAAAATGGTTCAAATGGCTGTGAGCACTATGGGACTTAGCTTCTGAGGTCATCAGTCTCTTAGAACTACTTAAACCCAACTAACCTAAGAACATCACACACATTAATGCCCGAGGCAGAATTAGATCCTGCGACCGTAGCGGTCGCGCGGTTCCAGACTGTAGCGCCTAGAACCGCTCGGCCACTCTGGCCGGCCGATGGGTCTTCCTTAGAGTTTCACAGGACATTTAAAGATCTCATCACGCCGCGATGAATCGCCATGTGAATTTATGTCTCCCAATGTGCCTCTTCTGCCCGCCTTTGTAGAGGAATGATCATCCCTTTTCACAAATCATCCGGCGGCACGAGGAGACAGACCGACCGGCCACTGACCCTTCCTCATTGCGACTACAAGACTTACACCAGGATATTTGCAGCACGTTTGAAACGCTTAAAGCGCCAAGTGATACTACATGATCAAACCCAGCTAGGAGTGGATAGCAATATGCAAGTGGCACTAAGCGACTACTTGTGATCGCACTGGCAACAAAATGTCGTCTCCGGGGTCACTGGTATAGATAGATTTCGATCGCGTCTTTGACATAACGAGCTACACCCATCTTGTGGAAATGATGAGGCAAATGCAGTTTGCACAGAGTTTCATCAAGGGTGCTCACAAATGGACGCCTGGTCGGCCCCCATCACCATCTCACGATCAGTTAGACAATGGTGCCTGCTGTCGACGATAGTTTACGCCATCGCTGTCGAGCCGCTGCTCTGCGAGTTCCGTTACCGACTCCAAGGAGTGGTGATAAGACACCACAAGTTGATATACAGAACGTACGCGGATAACCTGGTGTTTTAGCACCGTCGGCTTTACATTGGATTAATTTGTATGGTTTGGCTACGAGAAGACGTATGACCATGGCAAAGTCGGGAGCGATGAACATCGGGAGAGAACTCCCGACGGGAAGTGTAGCACCAATACAGCCGATAGACAGGTTGAAATGCTTGGGAATTATCTTCAGTACAGAGGTTCGACGCATGGCGGCACTTAGCTGCAAATATCTTCTGCAAACAATTCGTGTGTGTGTTCAAAGTCGCAGGTTAAGAGCTCTAGACATGACAGCACTTACCTAGCTTCTCGCATTCCCCACCTGGCCCAAGGTCTTCCTACGCCGGTGTTGTTGGCGCGCCGAATCGCCGCGGCATTAGGATATTTTGTGAGCGCAGAGTGCTTTTTAAGGTTGGATATGAAACACACAACCTCGCTTGTAGTCGTGGACGTCTTGGGCTAGTCCACGCCAGCGACCGAACAGTGGGGATTTACGTAAGCTCGATGATCAAGATGTGGACACGACAGCAGACAAGAGTGACGGGCACCTTGATAGACGAGCTGGCACCATCTTCTCGTCTGGCACCTGTAGCAGAGGCTCGCATCTCACCATCGCTTGCTCACATACGGATCTTTGTTTGTGGAACACAGTTACGTACATATGGAACTACCGACTACCAGGACGGCAACAGTACGTGATACACTCCTGGAAATTGAAATAAGAACACCGTGAATTCATTGTCCCAGGAAGGGGAAACTTTATTGACACATTCCTGGGGTCAGATACATCACATGATCACACTGACAGAACCACAGGCACATAGACACAGGCAACAGAGCATGCACAATGTCGGCACTAGTACAGTGTATATCCACCTTTCGCAGCAATGCAGGCTGCTATTCTCCCATGGAGACGATCGTAGAGATGCTGGATGTAGTCCTGTGGAACGGCTTGACATGCCATTTCCACCTGGCGCCTCAGTTGGACCAGCGTTCGTGCTGGACGTGCAGACCGCGTGAGACGACGCTTCATCCAGTCCCAAACATGCTCAATGGGGGACAGATCCGGAGATCTTGCTGGCCAGGGTAGTTGACTTACACCTTCTAGAGCACGTTGGGTGGCACGGGATACATGCGGACGTGCATTGTCCTGTTGGAACAGCAAGTTCCCTTGCCGGTCTAGGAATGGTAGAACGATGGGTTCGATGACGGTTTGGATGTACCGTGCACCTTTCAGTGTCCCCTCGACGATCACCAGTGGTGTACGGCCAGTGTAGGAGATCGCTCCCCACACCATGATGCCGGGTGTTGGCCCTGTGTGCCTCGCTCGTATGCAGTCCTGATTGTGGCGCTCACCTGCACGGAGCCAAACACGCATACGACCATCATTGGCACCAAGGCAGAAGCGACTCTCATCGCTGAAGACGACACGTCTCCATTCGTCCCTCCATTCACGCCTGTCGCGACACCACTGGAGGCGGGCTGCACGATGTTGGGGCGTGAGCGGAAGACGGCCTAACGGTGTGCGGGACCGTAGCCCAGCTTCATGGAGACGGTTGCGAATGGTCCTCGCCGATACCCCAGGAGCAACAGTGTCCCTAATTTGCTGGGAAGTGGCGGTGCGGTCCCCTACGGCACTGCGTAGGATCCTACGGTCTTGGCGTGCATCCGTGCGTCGCTGCGGTCCGGTCCCAGGTCGACGGGCACGTGCACCTTCCGCCGACCACTGGCGACAACATCGATGTACTGTGGAGACCTCACGCCCCACGTGTTGAGCAATTCGGCGGTACGTCCACCCGGCCTCCCGCATGCCCACTATACGCCCTCGCTCAAAGTCCGTCAACTGCACATACGGTTCACGTCCACGCTGTCGCGGCATGCTACCAGTGTTAAAGACTGCGATGGAGCTCCGTATGCCACGGCAAACTGGCTGACACTGACGGCGGCGGTGCACAAATGCTGCGCAGCTAGCGCTATTCGACGGCCAACACCGCGGTTCCTGGTGTGTCCGCTGTGCCGTGCGTGTGATCATTGCTTGTACAGCCCTCTCGCAGTGTCCGGAGCAAGTATGGTGGGTCTGACACACCGGTGTCAATGTGTTCTTTTTTCCACTTCCAGGAGTGTATGTACCGCATCTTGACACGACGACGGCCGAGTAATGCCGAAGAGCGCCGACAACCAACAATGTGGAATGGCGTACAGTGCGCCACGTACACCTTGATAAGGAGACGCGCGCGCTGTGGTATCGGGTAGTAAATCGGAAATATGTGGCTCGTTCCAGGTTAAATACAATTCACATGAAGGATACTTCACTGTGTCCACAATGCAAGGTTATAGACACAGACAAACATCGCCTGATATGCGGGCCCTTGGTGACAGTGTGGTGTTTGGGCCAAAAAATTATTGCCCTCCTCCTTTGGTTGGTGCCCCAAGCAATAGAAGAACTGATTCTATTTCTCCCAGGTATGGCATATTTTTTCCCGAAAGAAGACCAACGCAGTGTCTTAGATTTGGGATCTGACTGTACTTTACCTTTTCCTAGAGGGCAGTAAGAATGTGGTAGACTTTTGGGCCTTACTACAAGAACGTCACTCATTGATTACGTAAAATCCGAGAGATCGAACATATTATACTAATTCCTAGGGATGGCATTGCTTGATCCCACCACTAAGTTGGGATGTATCGGGGAGAAGAACGTAATTATTGCATATAATTATTCTGAACAAGAAAGGACCAGGACAGTGAGAAGGACCCACCATCATACGTGAAGAAGTACCTGGCACTTTACTGTACTGTACTGAACGAAGCAGTTTACGTTTATTAGTGTTACACCATTTACGTAAAAAGAAGTGACGTTGCGAAAGTCCACTTATTTTCGTTTTCTAGAAGTTTTTTATTTTATAAAAAAATGTGATAACGTATTTGCCTCCCATGCAGCGGAACCGGGTTCGACTCCCGGTAGTTTCGCAGCTTTTCTCCGCTCGTGGACTAGGTGTCGTGTCGTCCTCATTATCACCGACACTCTAGTCGCCCAGTGTGACGTCGCCTGAGGCAGTAGCTAAGACTTGCAGCCGGCCGAAGTGGCCGTGCGGTTAAAGGCGATGCAGTCTGGAACCGCAAGACCGCTACGGTCGCAGGTTCGAATCCTGCCTCGGGCATGGATGTTTGTGATGTCCTTAGGTTAGTTAGGTTTAACTAGTTCTAAGTTCTAGGGGACTAGTGACCTCAGAAGTTGAGTCCCATAGTGCTCAGAGCCATTTGAACCATTTTTTAAGACTTGCAACCCGGCGGCTAAACTCCCCTGGAAGGGGCATTCCTGCCATCAATGCCACACGATCATTTCATGTTTTTTCTTTTCCATTCTTCTGTGTATATTTCTTGTCAGCAACTTGGTAAGAACAGTTAAGGTGACTGTGCGATAGTTCTCTTACTTATCTGCTGTTGCTATCTTCTGAACTGTGCGGATGATATTTTTCCGAAAGTGTATGTTGTCAGTCTCATAGCCGGCCGAAGTGGCCGCGCGGTTAAAGGCGCTGCAGTCTGGAACCGCGAGACCGCTACGGTCGCAGGTTCGAATCCTGCCTCGGGCATGGATGTGTGTGATGTCCTTAGGTTAGTTAGGTTTAACTAGTTCTAAGTTCTAGGGGACTAATGACCTCAGCAGTTGAGTCCCATAGTGCTCAGAGCCATTTGAACCATTTTGTCAGTCTCATAGATACCACACACCAACTCGAATACTCCTTTGGTTACCACTTTCCCCAGTGATTTTAGAAATTGCAATCGGATGTTATGTGTCCCTTCTCCTTTAATTGATCTCAAATTCATCGGAGCTCTTTTCAATTTTAATACTGGATTCAGTTTGTCTTCCATATCGACTCCAACTTCTTCTATCACGTCACCAGACATTTCCTTCCCCTCATATGTGCCGTCAGTGTACTCTTTCCAAATATTTGCTCCTTTCCCTGCTTTTAAAAGTGGCATTCCCATTGCATTCTTAACGTTGCCACCCATGGCTTTAATTACAACGAGGGTTATTTCGATTTTTCTATATGCTGAGTTATTTCTCCTGGCGGTCGTTACTTTTTCGATTTCTTCACATCTTTGCTGCAGCCATTTCGCCTTGGCTGCCCCACACTTCCTGTTTACTTCTTTCCTAAGGGGTTTATATTTCTGTATTCCTTTCTTTTTCTGAACGTTTTTGTACTTTCTTTTGTGGATCAATTGAAACAATTTTTCCGTTGCCCTCGATTTTTTTCGCAGTTACCTTCCCTGTACCTGTGTTTGTCCAACATCTGTGACTGCCCGTTTTAGAAATGTCCACTCTTCTTCAACTGTACTGCCTAGTCTGGTATTCCCTATCTTTGTATCGACGGCCTTAGCGAACTTCAAACGCTTCTCATCATTTCTCAGTGGTTCAGTGTCCCACTTCCTTCCACAATAATCTCTAAAATGTTGTTTATGTATGGAAAATGTACACGCCTTGTGCTTGTTCAAACGTTGATTGCATTCAATATAGTTCTGTGCGTGGTCCACGGGAGTCTGTACGTCTTGTCAGCTGAGAGTTAGCCGCTAATGGAGTCTCTTTCTGGTATGTTTTGCGGCGGCGTTTGTCTAAAAGCGTACTTGATTAAACTGCTACAAGCTCTTCCTGATGGGATAAACAACAACGTGTGGAATACTGGGAAAGTGGCAGGCACATACCACCGTCGAATAAGAGAGGAATTCTCGAAAGCATCCTCTGCTTTGTGCCATTTCCCGAAAAATCGTTCACGGCCCAGTTCTTTTTCCGGGAAATACGGTTGCAGAAATTACGTCTCTTGATATATGAGAGACGTGGTTTCTTCCATAGTTGTGGGAACAAGCTGAAAATTACAATTCTGAAGAGGACGCAGCACCACCGCACCGGCACCTGCATGTAACAGTATTTCTTAACAATGCGCTACCTGAGTGGCGAAACATTCGTAAGGTAAGGGGATTACAGATTCGCATTGTACCATTGGTCACCAAAGTAGTCTGCTCTCATGGTATGTGAATTTTTTTTGTGTTGGGAGGCGGGAATTTGTGGAAGAGCCAGACTGTGCGCCTGCTCATTAACAAACTTTGAGTAAAGTGCGTTGACTCCAGACATGCTCTCAGAAGGAAACGACGAGTTTGAATATCGTCGGAATGTTTATGCTGCGTCTGGTGGTGGTCACATTCAACATTTGTAAAAGGTAAGTGAACAGTTCTATCCTAAACGTAATTGGAAAACTTATCCTACGGTTCAAGAATCATAAAAGAAGGTTGTATACATGGAAGAATCCTGGAGATACTAGAAGGTATCATATAGATTAAATAATGTTAAGACAGAGATTTAGGAACCAGATTTTAAATTGTAAGACATTTCCAGGGGCAGATGTGGGTGGAAATCCTTGTGTAACAGAAGAAATATTGAATTTAATTGATGAAAGGAGAAAATATAAAAATGCAGTAAATGAAGCAGGCAAAAAGGAATACAAACGTCTCAAAAATGAGATCGACAGGAAGTGCAAAATGGCTAAGCAGGGATGGCTAGAGGACAAATGTAAGGATGTAGAGGCTTATCTCACTAGGGGTAAGATAGATACTGCCTACAGGAAAATTAAAGAGACCTTCGGAGAAAAGAGAGCCACTTGTATGAATATCAAGAGCGCAGATGGAAACCCAGTTCTAACCAAAGAAGGAAAAGCAGTAAGGTGGAAGGAGTATATAGAGGGTCTATACAAGGGCGACGTTCTTGTGGACAATATTATGGAAATGGAAGAGAATGTAGATGAAGATGAAATGGGAGATACGATACTGCGTAAAGAGTTTGACAGAGCACTGATACACCTGAGTCGAAATAAGGCTCCGGGAGTAGACAACATTCCATTAGAACTACCGACAGCCAGTCTGGACAAAACTCTACCATCTGGTGAGCAAGATGTATGAGACAGGCGAAATACCCTCAGACGTCAAGAAGAACATAATAATTCCAATCCCAAAGAAAGCAGATGTTGACAGGTGTTGACAGATGTGAAAATTAGCGAACTATCGGTTTAATAAGTCACAATTGCAAAATACTAGCGCGAATTCTTTACAGACGATTGGAAAACTGGTAGAAGCCGACCTCGAGGAAAATCAGTTTGGATTCCGTAGAAATATTGGAACACGTGAGGCAATACTGACCTTACGACTTATCTTAGAAGAACCTACGTTTCTAGCATTTGTAGACTTAGAGAAAGCTTTTGACTATGTTGACTGGAATACTATCTTTCAAATTCTAAAGGTGGCAGGGGTAAAATACAGAGCGAAAGGCTATTTTCTATTTGTACAGAAAGCAGATGGCAGTAGTAAGGGTCGAGGGGCATGAAAAGCAAGCAGTGGTTGGGAAGGGAGTGAGACAGGGTTGAAGCCTCTCCCCGATGTTATTCAATCTGTATATTGAGCAAGCAGTAAAGGAAACAAAGGAAAAATTCGGAGTAGGTATTAAAATCTACGGAGAAGAAATAAAAACTTTGAGGTTCGCCGATGACATTGTAATTCTGTCAGAGACGGCAAAGGACTTGGAAGAGCAGTTGAACGGAATCGACAGTGTCTTGAAAGGAGGATATAAGATGAACATCAACAAAAGCAAAACGAGGATAATGGAATGTAGTCGAACTAAGTCGGGTGATGCTGAGGGTATTAGATTAGGAAATGAGACACTTAAAGAAGTAAAAGAGTTTTGCTATTTGGGGAGCAAAATAACTGATGATGGTCGAAGTAGAGAGGATATAAAATGTAGACTGGCAATGGCAAGGAAAGCGTTTCTGAAGAAGTGAAATTTGTTAACATCGTGTCAGGAAGTCGTTTCTGAAAGTATTTGTATGGAGTGTAGCCATGTATGGAAGTGAAACATGGACGGTATATAGTTTGGACAAGAAGAGAATAGAAGCTTTAGAAATGTATTGCTACAGAAGAATGCTGAATATTAGATGGGTAGATCACATAACTAATGAGGAGGTACTGAATAGAATTGGGGAGAAGAGGAGTTTGTGGCACAACTTGACTAGAAGAAGGGACCGATTGGTAGGACATGTTCTGAGGCATCAAGGGATCACAAATTCAGCATTGGAGGGCAGCGTGGAGGGTAAAAATGGTAGATGGAGACCAAGAGATGAATGCACTCAGCAGATTCAGAAGGATGTAGGTTGCAGTAAGTACTGGGATATGGTTCAAATGGCTCTGAGCACTATGGGACTTAACATCTATGGTCATCAGTTCCCTAGAACTTAGAACTACTTAATCCTAACTAACCTAAAGACATCACACAACACCCAGCCATCACGAGGCAGAGAAAATCCCTGACCCCGCCGGGAATCGAACCCGGGAACCCGGGTACTGGGATATGAAGCAGCTTCCACCGGATAGGGTAGCATGGAGAGCTGCATCAAACCAGTCTCAGGACTGAAGACAACAACAACAACAACAACAACAACAACAACATCCTACGGTAGTATGTAATTAAAAAAGCTCCGCGTTCTGGCCGTGACGGGCTACTCGGGGCCGACCGATCGCCAAGTTATCCTCTGCCAATGGCGTCATCTGGAGGAGGTATGGAGGGGCATGAGGTCAGAACACCTGACCTAGCAGCCGCTGCTTCTAACTTACGTAGCTCCTCAGTCGGCATTGGGAGCCTGAGTGCACACCGTACGACTCTTCATTAAAAGTAAAAATCCACGCCAATACCGGGAATCGAAACCAGGACCTTCCGCATAGCAGACCACTTTTTTCTTTTTTTTCCCGGGAACATAGTAAGGAAAACAAAACATCTTGATTTGTACAAGCATAAACGCAACAGAAATGCCATTCCTCCAGCGGAATCAACAAGGCGAGCAAAAGTCTTTGTTAACAAGGATTCGGTAAAAGTATGCTAAGAGGTGTGAGACAATAGACAAAAAGGGTAGAAAGCGCGGGGTTATGATGAGACCTGAAGGCAACTGCCTGGCAGATGGAGCGTGGAGGCAGAATGGGCACGGGTCAAAATGTGAGGCCTGGACACGGTGTTCCCGGCACCACTACCGGGAAGAAGCGCCCGAAAGGAGGGCAGAAGCCAAAGAGGAGGAGACCGTAGAGTTGGGGAAATGACCAGCGTGCTCTGGTAGAAGTGCATGAAAGAAAAGAGGCGCGTGTCCGTGGGCCTACACCACTGTGGGTTACGATATAAAAAGTAGCGCGGAGAGTCTCAGATGTCAGCAGGGGGCCGGGAGTGTCGTCCGCGTGTGGCACCATCAAGCTGAGCGCGGGTGACGTAAAAGATCGCGTGTAAGTAACTGGCGAATGGCGAGGAAGACGCGGTAGCGCGGACGGTGCTCGACTTCACTGTGGGCGGTTTGTAAGAACTGCCAGAAGTCGAGGCGTGATTTGTCGCCATCACATTGTACATATAGCTGATCATCCACCCCTTGACGCATACAAACGCATGATTTTTGGTAGGGCGTGGGGAAGTAAGTACCCTCAGCATGGATAAAATTCCATGGATCAATCGAATCCTCTTGAACGCATAGGTAACAGGCAACAAACTGTCGACCAAGTTTCCAGACGTCACTGGTGGCAGCACAAGTCAGTTGGTGGACATCGTCATCCATGAGGTTGTAAGAGGTCCATGATTAAGGAATTTGTTGCTAGCGCACTCGAGCAGATGTAATTTCGATGGATTGCTCACGCGCTGCCAGCGATATGTAAGCTATAATAGAATCTCAGACCAAAGAGCAGTGTTGACTGCAGTACGAACTGTGTCGCAGTAGGAGTAAGTAGTAGCTAGCAGTCTGGTGTATCGTGTTGGCTGGGTTGGTCGTGTGGAGCGATGGCGGTGCCTGTGCGTTGTAGTATAAGGTAAAAGCAGCCTCGCGCATATGTAGTATTGTTATATCAAGTCCCATGTAAATAGTTTTAAAAAAATCTCTTAATAATAATCTTTCTTAAAAAACTAACTTTTGACAATCATTCATCACAATTTAAAGAATTTACTAATTTCTCCAATCCATGGTCATCCCGATTATTGTAAAGAAAAATCAGTTGTTTCTTTTTATACACGACAAATCTATCGGCCAGCATTGCACTGGGCTGTGCCAGAAAAATTTCTTATAGGAGCAGATATATGCGGGTTATCCGGCGACCTTATTGAGGTAAGATTTTTCAGTTTATTCAGTATGATCTTTCAGGTCCGTGACGCAACACTTCTGACGTCCAAATTTACCAGTTTAGATTCACAGTCAATTAATTATTGAAAGGTTATAAGTGAACCACCATTTTATTGAGAGATTAGTCACATATTATTATTGGTACGCTACGGAATTTTTTATTGGGAGGTTACGCTGAATGTGAATGCTATACATAATTAAATATTTTTTATCTGTTGGGAGGTTACAAAGTGGCAAATTGAACAAAGCGGAGAGTCCGTTAGTCCAATAACGTCAAGACGTTGATTTGAGGCGAATTTTCCACATGCGACGTTGCCCGGATGTTCGTGGGAAGTAAAAGTTGGTGGATATGACGCCAAACAGTGGGCCACCGCGTCAATAGATGTCTGAGTTCGATGTTGTTGCTGGATATGTGACAAAGCAGTGGGGTGTAAAAATCTTTAGGTCGAGGGGAAAGCGTGCCCGGTAAGTGCGTGTGAGCATAAGTGAAGTCGACGATGAAATCAGAAGTGTGCGTCAGATGTTGCTCGATGTGTCCGACTGGTACTGGTGGCGTTATGGTCGCAGGCATAAGAATTTACAGCAAGCCGCGCGTGAGGGAGGGGCCCCCGTTCCATGCTTGAGCATGGTGGACATGTACAAGGACGCCGCTCGGGGTCGCACATTGACAAGGCCGAGGCCTCCCACTCGCGGGGAGGGGGGGGGGGGGAGGAGGGAGGGTGACCGTTTCATAACGGACCTTAAAGAGCGTTCCGGCTGTAAGAAAGTATCCGAAAGCAGCCGGGAGGCTGCGTCCAATAGTTGATGGCAGTGGGAGTACCTGTGCAATGTGGACCATTCTGGACGCCACATGTTGATTGAGGTATTGCACCCTCTAATAACCCTACCACAACAAAGGTCAAGAATTAATTATGATTGTAGTGTTGCTCACGCTGCTAAATATTGCATTTTCGGGCAACAACAAAGTTATATTATGTGGCAGGTATCATTTGAGCACAGCTAATAACGTCATTTCTTGAAATAATGGATAAACTAGGCACTCATCTTTTCGTGTTTCCCACGCTGGTCTCGTTGTGAATTCATGGTTCAATCGTCGAAAATGTATGTAGTGATGATTACAAGCTCGGATGCAAAGAGGCCTAGGTGTTATTCTGCGATATTCAAAAGTTTTGTAGATGTGTTTCATAAACCATTGTTGAAGATTAAACTTTTGCAAGTTAGGACAATGGTGATGTAAAAAAGGTTACACCTCTTTTTTATTACTTTTGTTGCAATATCACGTAACTCGTTCCAAAACATCACTTCACAATATAAAACATACTTGAAAATATCTTCCTCACTGTTAAAGTTCACATTTCATAAACTGACTACAATTTGCGTCTTTTTAACATGACGACCAAAGCTTGACTCTCTAATAACCGCTTACGCGCCCAAAAATCAGAGTTACAAGTACGTCAATGATCATAGTGACAAAAAAAAGGAATGCACATAAGAATAAAATCATTGCAATATACACATATCGATGTATCGAAGTACCTCTACATTAATCAGATCAAATCTGAATGTTGTCACAGAAATATGTTAACTACTTTACAGAAACACAGTAGAATATTGCTGGTATCGAGAGGTTGAGGTGAGGTGCCGTAATGGTTACGTAATTCAAGTACCATTACAACACGTTGTAAAGAATCGATTCGGCGGAGGACACTTTGTCGCACCGCCGTGCGGATAATTTGGAGCGTATGCTGAAAATTGATGGCAGCCGAGCGGCGCACGGTGGAGGTGAAAATGATACGAAGGTATCATAGTTGCTGTACACACGGGGGAGGTGCTAAGTCGTCGTGTGAGAGGCCGCGTCCAGTGGACAAAATGGACATCGCCGTGGATTTAGCCACATTCATGTTCTTGCCCACTGCAGTTCCGTACATTGACATCAAATAAAGCACCGTTTGTGATTCATTCCGTGAGCGGACCAAGAGGAGGAGGTCGTCCGCATAAGCACGACACCGAAAACGGTGCTGTCGCAAAGTGCGACCAAAAAGGTGGCTTCGGGTTTATGGCATAGAGTAGGGTCGAAAGTGGTTGGTTGGTTGGTTGGTTTGGGGAAGGAGACCAGACAGCGTGGTCATCGGTCTCATCGGATTAGGGAAGGATTGGGAAGGAAGTCGGCCGTGCCGTGCCCTTTCAGAGGAACCATCCCGGCATTTGCCTGGAGTGATTTAGGGAAATCACGGAAAACCTAAATCAGGATGGCCGGACGCGGGATTGAACCGTCGTCCTCCCGAATGCGAGTCCAGTGTCTAACCACTGCGCCACCCCGCTCGGACGAAAGTGGTCAACCTTGGCTTATGGAACACCGGATCGTCACTGGTCCCGCCACACGGCCATTGACCTGAATCAGCGACTGATGACACCGATAAAGACGGGTGGAAAACCCATACGGCTCATTACTGAGAACAGAAAATTATGCCGCACCTTGTCGAATACGCTGTCAAAATCAATGGCAACCACCGCGGCGCAGAGTATGCTCTCCGCCGCCAGTACAATTAAATCACGACATTCTTCTGTGGCCGTTTGTATATTAACTGAGCCACTTGGAGGTGTCTGTTTCGGGGACAGAATGCTAGGCAGGATCTTATGGCATCGCGTCGTCAGGAGTCGTTTAAAAATTTTATAGTTTGCATTAAGTAGAGTCATGGGATGGTAATGGGCTGTCGTCACTTGTGGTGGTGGTTTGTGGATGGATATAACAATTCCCGTAACAAGGGACGGCGGTACGGCGTTCCCCACCGTCATCAGTTCATGAGACATCGTGGTCCACCGTGACGCCATTAGAGCGAGGAAAGCGAGATAAAAGTCTATCGGCAATCCGTCGACACCAGGTGACTTACTCAGAGCACCTTTGTTGATTGCATCGTGGACTTCTTCGCGCGTAACTGGCTCCATCAGCTCGTCCGCTTCGTAGCTGGCGAGGCTGCGAGTTACGTGTGGTAACACAAACTCCTCAGCGCAGTTGTTGGTAGTCTCCTCCTGGTACATTGTTCGATAGTAGTCTACAAAGGGCCTGACGATTTCGGCCTAGCAAGTGAGTTGCTGGGTGTGACAGGTGTAGGTTTTGGTGATAAGTCGTGTCGTCAGTGTTTCTTATCGGAGGTGATATGATGCATGCTGGGATGTTCATTTACCGTGCAACTCCACGTCGGGTCCGCACCATGGCCCCCTGCAGTCTACGGCGTGTCATCGTTACATTTTGTGCCTTAATCCTACTTCGTTCCCTCTGGATTTCAGGGATGGGCAGCTGGTCGCCCAGACGGAGGAGAACGGCGTAGAAATAGTCGGTAGTGTGCGGGCGCCACGCAGCTACTTCCTTGCCGTACTGAATCAAGGTACGTCGAATGGCAGTTTTGGCACATTCCTGCCACCAAGTCAAGGTTGTGCAGTAATTAGGTAAGCGACGTTCACAGGTAGCACATGTCTGTGTAACACGTTGAACACATTTAGGAGCATGAAGGTGGGAGGAGTTTAGCTTCCACGGTGCACGACTGCGCCAGACTACTTGTTGCGAGAGGGGAACGTTGCAGATGTAGGCACAGTGGTCCGAAAAGACCAAGAGCCAAAGTTCTGCACCTTGGAATGCAGGTGTGAGTTCCCGAGACACGTAAATCCCATCAAGGCGGTTCGCGGAGTGACTCGTCTGGTAAGTATGTCCAGGGGCGTCGCCGTGCCGAACTTCTCAAGTGTCGCGGAGCAACAGATCACGGAAGACGAGGCGCAGTTCTTGACAGGTGTTGTAGTGGGGCATTTGATCCTTAGTTTGCAGGACACAATTAAAATCACCCCCAAGCAAGTAGTGGTCACAGAGTCCAAGAAACAAAGGGGCGATTTCTTTTGAATAGAAGTGTGCCCTTTCGCATTTACGGGTGGAGCCTGACGGAGCGTAAATGTTGACAATACGCGTCCCAATGATGGTGATGACTATGCCTCTGGAGGATCGAAGATAAGTGAAGTGATGGTGATGGCGATGCCTCTGGAGGATCGAAGGTATGTGATATCAGCTTTCTTGGGCGTAGGTGGCTACGCTACGTCCCAGGTGGTCACCAGGAGAAGGATAGGTGTTATATCTCTCGACGTCTGGAAGTGTTCCCAAGTGTACTTCCTGTAGTCTTGCAATGTCTACGTGCAATGCCCATATCATCTCTCGTAGCAGTTGAATTTTCACGGGGGAGCTAATGTTGTTGATCGTCACTACTCGGTAGGTTTGGAGTGGTACTCCGCCGTGGAGGGAACTCCGTCAGTGGAGGGTGAAGAGGGGCGAGGCAACGGCGAGTCATGCCGTACGTTACCTGAGGACGTTGTCGGCGGCGTAACTAGGCTTCCGAGTGGGGTAACTCGGTCCCCAGCGTGTGGTCCGGGCCTTCGTCGGCCTCGTCACTCCACGCCATTGAAGGCGCTGTCGTTGTGATGTTCTTACGTTCCACTTCGTTCGTAGGGGCGGAGGACGCCTCGGCGGCAGTCGCAACTGTGGAGTCCATTGGTTGACGTGCACCTGGGCGAGCCAGCAGAGTAGGCACCGGCACAGCCACAGCCGGCGTCATGTCGTCATTCGTGTCGTCGTGCAGGTTCTCCGAGGCCTCTGGAGTGTCAGGAGGAGGTGATCCGACTCGTTCCGAGACCGTTCGGCGCCTCCTCTCGCGCCTTTTAGGTGAACGTTGTTTGTGTATTCGTCCCTCTGTTTCGGAAGACGGGAGGAAGTCAAGGCGGTCTGAGAGGGAGGCCGTCGCGGGAACGATAAGTGAAGGTGCGTCCATATGATCGGCCGGGTGGGGATCGGAAGTCGTGGCTGTTGGTAGAGGCGCCAGAGTAGCATCAGTTTGTGAACGTGACGCGTCGACCCCGGTGGCATCCGTAGCAGCAGAAGGGTCACCGGTACATGGTCCGACGGACGGCGGCCGGTGTGAGGAGAAGAAAGCGCCGATGCGTAGGTCATGGGAAAAACCGTCTTCGGAGTCGGAGGCGCCACGGTAGCAGCCGGCAGTTGGGTGATCCGTCGCTGAAGACACTCAGACTGAGGTGGCCTTCTTTGCCGCACCTGGAACAGGTCTTGGGTTCGCCGTGGTATATGACGACCACGTGGCACCCGCTGATTTGTAGGTAAGATGGCATGTGGCGATGGAGATCAATGGTGATCCGTCGTACACCGTTAAGACCGGGGTACGTTTGGAATTGCGCCGAGCTTTCGGCAGTGTTGCCATGTACAGAACCATAGGGGCGGAAAGCCGCGATGACGTCTTCCGCCGGGAGTTAGAACGGAAGTTGAAACTCTTATGGTGCGCATTCCCAAACCCGCGTGGTCGACAGTGACCACACCGACATTTCCGTCGGTGTGGCAACAGCGTAGTCAGTATTTGGTGCCACGCATTAGTCTTTCGCACACCGCGCCATTGACGACTTTTACGTACACCGTAGTGCTGAATATGGGCCGGTCGGTGTGGCCGTGCGGTTGTAGATGTTTGTCTGGAACCGCGTCACCGCTACGCTCGCGGGTTCGAATCCTGCCTCGGGCATGTAAGTGTGTGATGTCCTTAGGTTAGTCAGGTTTAAGTAGTTCTAAGTTCTAGGGGACTGATGACCTTAGATGTTAAGTCCCATAGTGCTCAGATCCATTTGAACCATTTTTGCTCAATATGGACAAATGGATGTCCAAGATGTCGGTAAAATATTCCGGAGGTAAAATAGTCCCCCATTAGGATCTCCGGGCGGGGACTACTCAGGAGGACGTCGTTATCAGAAGAAAGAAAACTGGCGTTCTACGGATCGGAGCGTGGAATGTCAGATCCCTTAATCGGGCAGCTGGGTTAGAAAATTTAAAAAGGGAAATGGATAGGTTAAAGTTAGATATAGTGCGAATTAGCGAAGTTCGGTGGGAGGAGGAACAAGACTTTTGGTCAGTTGAATACAGGGTTATAAATACAAAATCAAATAGGGATAATGCAGGAGTAGGTTTAATAATGAATAAAAAAATATCAAGAGCTCAGATGGAAACCCAGTTCTAAGCAAAGAAGGGAAAGCGTAATATAAATAGCTCAGGTTGTATGACGTCATCAACTAGCTTTTACTTAAAACGGAAGGCAGATTTGAAATCAATTATAAAGCAGTCTAGATCGTAAAGACAAGTTTATTAAACGCTGAACGGTTTCAATCTTCGCATGATCATCTTCAGACCTTCAACCGTACTTATGGACAGTGGCTGTGGATGGAGTAGGAACCACTGATAGACGATAGACAACTGCTCCCTATGACTGTCTCCATTTTGAGCTCCCTGCACCATCCACAACCATTGCCCATCAGTATAGTTAAAGGTCTGAAGATTATCATGTGAAGATCGAAACCGTTCAGCGTTTAATAAACTTGTCTTTGCGATCTGCACTGTTTTATAATTAATTTAAAATACTAAATTGTCATCGCTCTCACTTTCTTCAGCAAAGTCTCTCCTTTTCTTTTCTTTTTTCTTTTAAAACAGAGAGAGACCGTAAATTGCTGAGACTATACTCATTCAGTGTTTGAAAATGAGAGCGCTTAGAGACTTTCAACAAACTTGGAAGATAATTTCAAACCATTCCTAAACTTTTTATCGCTTACATGCTTAACGTCAAATATTTAACACATTAACTGAATTGTAAAGTAATCAGAAGTTCGAAGCTCTTTTATATATAGGAATTTGATTCTTTAAAGAATCCGGGCGTTGCTGGTACTTAAGATTAGGCTACATGAATGAAGAATTCTCACGATAGTTTCGGCAGCACGTTGCAGCCTTCATTTTTTGTCGACACAAAAGCCGAGAGCCATGTTTGGCACAATAATTATGGAGTTGCAAATGGTAAGGAACCAACACAACCCTTTCCAACCTGACGTTAAATACGGCCTTATTCGCTACTGGTGTCGCATTCCTATCAACTAATCAAATTGCTGAGTGTATCCTGGATTAGTTGCGATACTGTTTTTCTAATTTCATAGAGAAAGTAATTTTTAGAAAGAGTTACTTTCTTGTGTGCAATGAAAAAATGTACGTAAGTTCCGCGGAACCTGGGAGCCCTGCGTTTCTCGGTACTCAGAACAAGGAACGCTTGTGTTGGTCATTTGAAAGAAGTGCCGGAGGTTTTCCTTTCTGCAACGTGGCGGCTGCATTTCTCGTAATTCTTAAACGATTTGTGCCTTTCTGCGTCTTCGATATCATCGTCACCGTGAGACGTGAAACCTTAACTTACCTCCATTGGCAACTGACGGAGGGCCAAGAGTTACAGTGGTGTGATCTCTGGTGAACGAAGGCCACGGACTACGCATTGTTGAAAGTTTCACGCGTCGCCAAAGTATTCCCACCTTGGACAGCAAAAGGATTGCCTTCCTCCCCTTTCTTTTTTTTCTTCTTTTTTTTTTTTTCTTCATCCAACTGTCGTGGAAATGAGGACGACGAAGTTACATGGTCATCATAGAATCTGATAAAAATGGTAAGTAAAGGTTGTTAGGTATCCAGAGACATCATAACTACCTGAACAAGAACTCATCCTCCGTAGCAACAATTACGGATGCCGAAAACACATATTACGCAAAACAAGCTAGTGGTTGCGATATTTATTGAAAAATCAATTTATTTCTTACACAAGGATATTAAAATTCATACAGAACCAGTTTCAGTTGTAAGAAATATTTATCTTCGCTTCATTAAATAGCCCTGAGGTTCCTTTGCACAGCCCCGCACGAGACTAACAAGGAGACAGCGCCTACCTGTCATCGCCGATTTCGTCTAAATGAATGGTACATGCACGACTTAGAGATGAAAGTGACAGAATTGGGAATTCCAGACTGACATTCGTTTGGGAAAATAATAGCATTTATGTTGCGGGTAGGGATAAGCAAGAGCCATTTACGTTAATGTAGTTCACATGCCTGCGTTGGCGCAGCGACCTGGGTATAGGGCGACAATCCGAGGGTCATGGGATCGAATTCCTATAAGGATATTTTTCTATTTTTAATTTTTCAAAAAAAAAGTTCAAATGTGTGTGAAATCTTATGGGACTTAACTGCTAAGTTCACCAGTCCCTAAGCTTACACACTACTTAAGCTAAATTATCCTAAGGACAAACACACACACCCATGCCCGAGGGAGGACTCGAAACTCCGCCGGGACCAGCCGCACAGTCCATGACTGCAGCGCCTAAGACCGCTAAGCTCATCCCGCGCGGCTTTTAATTTTTATTTTACTTTAACTGTAAATAAACCGAAATCCTCAATATATTTTAGTTCTTAATATTTAGATGAAAGGCAAATAAAGGAAAGCCAACAGAAAGTTTGGGTAGCAAATAAACTTCCAAGAAGGGATTGTAGTTCCAGCGTCATACAAATAACTTCGGAAAAGCGAATGAAATTAAAGAATGCAGGACTCCGTATTCCAGTAGTTTTATTTTTAGTAACGTTGCGTGTGGTTTTGCTGCGACCTATGCTGTGAGTGAGAACATTTGATCAATGTAAACTAAGTTTGTTTATCTACAGGAACTTTGAAGGACTATGTTATTATTAAAATGTGACGTTTATAGCGTGTGCAGGATACCGAGAAAATTGCTGCTTCCTCTGTTTATGCGATGAGTACGTGTAAATCACAAACTGCAGCGTAATAAAAGAATCCAGTTTTATATATGAACTTTTCGTGTATGCCTTACAATCCTTTCCTCGAAATTTTTTTGCAGAGTTCTCTGAATAATGTTAACTACAATATTTTTCGAAATTTACTTGTTATCTCAAATTTTCCTTTGCTTTTCCTTTTCATGCCTTTTATGGAAATACTAATAAATACAATATATTGAGTTTTTTTCTGTGTAAGTAACTCAAAAATTAAAAATAAAAAGGATATTTCTCCTGAGGGAGTCTACTCCACGACTCTGTGATTAGCGTTCTGTACTCCTTCCGCTGCGCTAACCGCTACCTGACAACGAAGTTAACGATAATGACTCATGCCTCGTCCGACCCGAACCAGAAATGCTGTTCTCTTCCGAAAAATTGGCCATATGGAGCTTCCATTTCTGTCAGTTTCATTTCTGTCCAAGCCCTGCATACACCATTGATCTGGACGAAATCGGCGATGACAAGTAGGTGCGTCCTATTGTGAACCATGTCACATGAAGGACGTTTGAAAAATACTTCTACAAAATTTCGGAACACGTTCCTTACTCCAAGCGATGTGGCGCTGTGGTTAGCACACTAGACTCACATTTGGGAAGACGATGGTTCAAGCCCGCGTCCGGCCGTCCTGATTTAGGTTCTCCGTGATTTCCCTAAATCGCTGCAGGCAAATGCTGGGATGGACCCTTTGAAAGTGCACGGCCTACTCCCTTCCCCAATCCTTACCTAATCCGATGGGACTGATGACCTCGCTGTTTCGTCCCCTCTCCCCAGATCAACCAGCCAATCAACCAACCACGAAAAGTTCTTATATAAAACTGGAGTCTTTTATTACGCTGCTGTTGGTGATTTACACGTACTCATCGCATAAACAGAGGAAGCAGCAATTTTCTCGGTATCTTGCACACGCTATAAACCACGCTTATAAAAAAAAAAAGGGCTCTAAGCACAATGGGACTTAACATCTGAGGTCATCAGTCCCCTAGACTTAGAACTACTTAAACCTAACTAACCTAAGGACATCACACACATCCATGCCCGAGGCAGGATTCGAACCTGCGACCGTAGCAGTTGCGCGGTTCCGGACAGAAGCGCCTAGAACCGATCGGCCACAGCGGTCGGCCCAACCACGCTCCTTACAACGAAACAATAAATAAATTTCTAGCAAACATGGACATACGTTAAAAGCTGTGAGCACTTGTGCATCTTCGCTGCTGTGAAACACATCTCTTCCATTGAACAAGGTCTCATAACTCTTAAGGTACGCATTTTAGAGCTCATGTTTACTATACATTTTTCTTGTTTTGGTGTAAGGAACCTGTCACAGAAGTTTGTGAAAGTGCCGTCAATATAAGTAATGTAGAAGATTCGGTGCTCCCCATAAAAGTTCGTATTGACCACTATGCCTACGTTTCATGAATAAAATACTTCCTTTGGGATGTTCAGCCTAATATCACACTGGTAGGAAATCTTATTGACAAGTCATAGGCAGAAAAAAACCGAATCGGTTATTTTTAATGTAAGGACATTCACATAAGTAGTTTCGCTTGACTCCTGGGTACTCACGGAACAATTTATCTTAAACGTTAGACTCTAAGCTGCTTACACACCGAAAGCCATATAATGCCGTTAGTTGAAACAACATAAATATGTTTCGAGCTATGAAATACACTACAGTACATTCCTTTTTTCACAGATCAAGGCCCTTGCAGTCAGTACATCAATTTTATCCTTCATCAGTCTGACTGAAATATGAAACATTCATAAGCCAGAGAATGAAATTACTGTTATAAATTAAATAACAGGATCTAAAAAAACAAAAAATTCTTCAATAGCCTTAAGCACAATTTAATACTTGCACCCCTGGTAAAGAAACAAATACATAGTAATCATTCACGGAAAGATCGATGCAGACAGAATCGATAAAATATGTCCTGACGCAAAGCTACATATTCTGCATATAGAATAATATTATGAATGTGCAGTTACAGAGCTCTGCAGTAATATTTATAACACTGAGCAGCACGATGCTTCGTATGCACAGCGTTTTGATTCAATTCTGCAGTATAATATAGAGGATGCATTAGGAAATACATGAAAAATGAAGTTTGGAAAGCAGAAGTCGTTAAGTAAAACCACTGATACGCAAAGAGAGTGTTAAATAATTAATAAGTGCAACATAGTAACTGATACCGGAAAATCTTCAAGCATCTAACACATGACTGTATTGTGCAATCCCATAATAAATGAGATGCAGTCTTACGTCATCAAAACGACGCAAACAGCTAAGTGGACGCCACTTTCTGGTCCTCCCCTCCCACCCCCTCCTCTCCTCTCCTCCTCGTACACTCTCATATATTTCTCAAGTTTCTCACACGAGGGGACTGTCTAAAAATTACGTAAGATATAGTTAATAACATTCGTTTAGTTGGTTTTACATCACTTAAGTAACTGCAGGTTTCATAAGCGTGGAAAACTACGCGTAACGACTAGCAAAACGTGACTGAAACCCGAATCAATGTATTAAATTAAGATTAATCAGATAATGTGACTGGTAGCAGTGAAAATGAAAATATTTAAGTACAGCAGTGTCGCTGAATACTTGTTTATGTAACTGGTAATACAAAGGGCGTTTGCGGAAAAAATAAGAGGTGCGGAACAAATCCAGCCACCTTAAACTGGTACTTGAAATAAACTTATTTCACTGATTCTCTGAAAGTGGTGAAGGCGAGTCGTATTCTAAGATGTCTCTCCAATAAGTTTTCGAACAGAAATAGCTACCACGTACCAACTGCCTTGATGAGTAAACATACTGTCAGGGATTGCAGGGGTGATAGGGGAAGGAGGTGCTGCGAGTCGCAGCAGCAGCAGCAACTTTTTGTCCGTCTGGGGGGCTTTATATCCTTCCACAGCAGCGTCATTGTACACGCTGTCTGTGTTTTGCTAAGAGGATTGTCGACATTCTGCCAGTTCCTCTTATTCCTTTCCCTTGTGCTTATAAAAAGAGGATTTTCGGTTTATTTCCTTTTGTATAAGTTTGCTTCCGATCAGAAAGTTTAATCCCGGCAGTATCCCTCTATAGCCCAGTGAGATCCTCTTTCCCTGGATCAGTTGCCTATGACGTTGTCTGCACATGTTGCGAAGGAAGAGGAGGAGACAACCGTGCAGTATTAGCCGCCTTAACTTTTTTGACTTTACTGTGTAACTGTCGTGGTTGATCGGAATCTTAATATACTGTTCTCCCATCTCAATACATGTTCAATAAATAGCACAGTGTAACGATTCTTATTTTTAATTTATAGTACTTAATATCATCGAAAGTAAAAGAACTACAATTACAAGTGTCTTGCAGTGTCGGCCACTGTTTTCCAGCAATACAATCGGTTACTGATCATACATTGCACAGATACTTATTGAATACTATCAGAACATACAAGCGCATGGGAAATTAGCTCTGTTTCACCAATTTTTTTGCTCACTGTTTTACTGAGATAGGAAATAAAGTACAAAATATTCTCCTGATACGTATATTTAATACGTGCACTGCGTCTGGTCTGCACTTGATACACTGCACCCAGTCTTTGTAAAATGACTCCAAATACAGAGTGCACTTTTGAGTCTCTTCTGTTAACGCATTATTTCCAATAAATTTCAATTTTCTTCACCGCTTTGTAACTAACATTTCACGGTCAACCGTTACGTGATTATTTTATTTGGGAACACTGGACTTAAATTCATCTTTCTTCAACTCCTTTTCAGACTTTATTTTATCTGCTTTCAATCTCTTCTCTTCGGTGGTGGACTTCTTCTTTTCTAACTGTTAAAACGCTTCGTCTGCCTCCCTGGCAGTCATTTTTTTTAGGCATAATGATGGTCGCAGGCATTTTAATGCACTCTTCATTTATCTCTTACTTTTCTCTCATTTTCCATTTTGATCTAAAAAGAAGCACGAAAATGAAAGTGTAATTTCAAAATTGAAATTACATCTGGGCGATATAGCCGATACCGAAAGAGAATCGGGCGGCCGGTGCTGCGAGACTAACACGCAGTAAGAGCTAGTCGTATTGTACGTTCTTCTACAGAAATTATCATGAAATGTGTGTCAGTCGTCACTCCTCACGTAACACAGATAAGCGAAATATAGCAACGAAATTAATCACTCATGTTAAAGAGAGATACCACAGGTCTCAAAATATCTTCCTACACTAAGAGCTACAGCACCCACCATCTAGCACACAAAAGTAGAAAAAACCACTAAAGAGAGCGACAAGGTATCCGACTCCAGTGCACATGGATATCCAAGTTTGCTTCTGCTTACAGTACAATTCCGTTTGGTGACGGAAAGTGAAATCGCAGTGGTGGCCGATGCTGTAAGCTTTCTGATACTGCACGACTGTCCGCTGCACCGTGTCTCGTTATATACGCCATTTAAAAAAATCCATACGGTTCCATTAGACTGTATCTATTCCATTATCCTCGTTTTGCTTTTGTTGATGTTCATCTTATATCCTCCTTTCAAGACACTGTCCAGTCCGTTCATCTGCTCTTCCAAGTCCTATGTTGTCTCTGACAGAATTACAAAGTCATCGGCGAACCTCAGAGTTTTTATTTCTTCTGCATGGATTTTAATACCTACTCCAAATTTTTCTTTTGTTTCCTTCACTGCTTGCTCAATATACAGATTGATTAACATCGGGGAGAGGCTACAACCCTGTCTCATTCCCTTCCCAACCACTGCTTCCCTTTCATGCCCCTCAACTCTTATAACTGCCATTTGGTCTCTGTACAAATTGTAAATAGCTTTTCGCTCTCTGTATATTACCCCTGCCTCCTTCAGAAACTGAAAGAGAGTATTCCAGTCAACATTGTCAAAAGCTTTCTCTAAGTCTACAAATGCTAGAAACGTAGGTTTGCCTTTCATTAATCTAGCTTCCAAGATAAGTCGCAGGGTCAGTATTGCCTCACGTGTTCCAATATTTCTACGGAATCCAAACTGATCTTCCTCGAGGTCGGCTTCTACCAGTTTTTCCATTCGTCTGTAAAGAATTTGCGTTAGTATTTTGCAGCCGGTACTTATTAAACTATTAGTTCGGTAATTTTCACATCTGTCAACACCTGCTTTCTTTGGGATTGGAATTATTATGTTCTTCTTGAAGTCTGAGGGTATTTCACCTGTCTCATACATCTTGTCCACCAGATGGTAAAGTTTTGTCAGGACTGGCTCTCCCAAGGCTGTCAGTAGTTCTAATGGAATGTTATCTAATCCCGGGGCCTTGTTTCGACTCAGGTCTTTCAGTGCTCTGTCAAACTCTTCACGCAGTATCATATATTCCATTTCATCTTCATCTACATCCTCTTCCATTTCCATAATATTGTCCTAAAGTACATCGCCCCTGTATAAACGCTCTGTATAATCCTTCCACCTTTCTGCTTTCCCGTCTTTGCTTAGAACTGGGTTTCCATCTGAGCTCTTCATATTCGTACAAGTGGCTCTCTTTTCTCCAAAGATCTCTTTTAATTTTCGTGTAGGCAGTATCTATCTTACCCCTAGTCAGATAAGCATCTACGTCCTTACATTTGTCCTCTAGCCATCCCTGCTTAGCCATTTTTCACTTCCTGTCGATCTCATTTTTGAGACGTTTGTATTCCTTTTTGCCTGATTCATTTACTGCATTTTTATATTTTCTTCTTTCATCAATCAAATTCAATATATCTTCTGTTACCCAAGGATTTCTAATAGCCCTCGTGTTTTTACCTACTTGATCCTCTGGTGCCTTCACTACTTCATCCCTAAAAGCTACCCATTCTTCTTCTACTGTATTTCTTTCCCCCATTCCTGTCAATTGTTCCCTTATGCTGTCCATGAAACTCTGTACAACCTCTGGTTTAGTCATTTTATCCAGGTCCCTTCTCCTTAAATCCCACCTTTTTGCAGTTTCTTCAGTTTTAATCTACAGTTCATAACCAATAGATTGTGGTCAGAGTCTACATCTGCCCCTGGAAATGTCTTAAAATTTAAAACCTGGTTCCTAAATCTCTGTCTTACCATTATATAATCTATCTGAAACCTGTCAGTATCTCCAGGCTTCTTCCATGTATACAACCTTCTTTGTATACAACATCCTTTCTTTTACTTAACTTCTGAGGTCATCAGTCGCCTAGAACTTAGAACTACTTAAACCTAACTAACCTAAGGACATCACACATATCCATGCCCGAGGCAGGATTCGAACCTGCGACCGTAGCGGTCGCGCGGTGAAACGCAACTGTGACGGAATTGCAGCAAAGAATTTGTTATCCAATTTGCTGGTCCTGTCCCGTCTTCATGTTGTAAATAGGTAAATAATTTTTTTTCTGCGGCATTTGAAAGAGCACTATTTCAGTGACATAATATTTGTGGAACTGTATTTAATGGTTACACGATAGTGACGCTCAAACCACTTTTCCGCGGTCGGGAAAACAGGTCCCACTGATGCCTGTGGTACTGTACAAAATAAAGTCGAACCCGACACTCAGGTACAGTCTGTGTGTTTTTACTTGAAGATCAACGTACGGTGGTCTAGCTATGAAACAGCTCATTAAGCTATTCACGTTTGGACCTGGTTTTCGTTTATGGTGAATGCCAGCAAACTTTTAGAGCAGCAGTACCGTTGTACGCTGACAGGTATCCTGACCAAGCAGAGCCCTCGCCATCTGTCTCTACAAACACTAGTAAAGACATTTGAAGAAATTCGATGTGTCACGAATGAAATACACCAACGTGGTTGGAGTTTCTCGTATTTAGTGGGGCTGGAAACATTGGGTTCAATTAACAACAGTTCCAACTTCCCGTTTCCCCTTCGCTTCACAGATAATATTGTTCTAGCTTGCGTGAAACATCCATCAGAAAGGGGCCTAGCGCGCAAAATTCATACATATTATATAAATGGATGTACGTATGTATGTATGTAAACCATTGGACCATTTTTAATCAAACTTGGGAATTTTATCATTTACTGTCTTGAAAGAATATATGCGAGGGTAAGAACGACCCACCTATCAAAGCGGTTGAAGTGGGGGTGAAACAGCAGTGTAGCCGACGACACGAGAAGGCCCTCACTTTACTTATCCAGTAATTGAGAATGAGAGCACTTGCAACAAACTTCACATATAATTACAAATCTCTAAGAAACTCTTTCTCGCTGACGACCCGCACAAAGCAATGAAAGGAAAAAAGTTTATCGCTTACTGCATTTTCGCTGTTCGTGCAGTAAAACTGCCACATGAAGCACGACGTTTTACTTTATTACTTCTTTACGGACAGCTGCATTCGTGACAAATTTTTCAGACTGTATTCCCAATTTGCGCTGAATATACCTACAAAAATATATTATAGTACGACACATAGTTCAGGTGATATGACGTCATAGACACTGGGGTGCGTGAGAAATTACAGCATCGTACATGACCTTTTAATCTATTTCTTCTTTACCACTGAATCTATTCGTAATAAATTTCGCAGACAATAGGGACATATATCACTGGATGTACGTGAAAAATTATATCATTGTACAGTACATAATTCAGGAGATACGCCGTCGTAAACATTAAGTTGCGTGAAAATGAGGCCGCAGAGCGAAATTCGCTAGATACACAGGTGAAATTTGTGTACAAATACTCGTGAAATTTGTTAAATATGTGTGGAATATGTTTTACATATGCGTATGAGAACAAAGTTACGAGCAAAAAGCTTATCCTCAACCTCCATAATGATTTTAACTACATTTGGTACACATATTAGTTTCAGTCTGGAAACAAATATTGTAGGGTTAAGAACCATCAATTACGGTAAGTGTGAATATGTGGAGAGGGAAGCACGAGGACGAGGAGATGGACAGACAGCGAAGAGGAAGGAGGATATATACGTTAATAGAAGGAGGAGGAGGAAGTGAACAGAAATAAGGGGAGGAGGAAGTGGACAGAGAAATCGAAGGGGCGTAAATGGACAGAGAGAGGGGAGGGGAGAAAAGGAATACAAAGGAAAGGGGAGGAGATGAACAGGTGGAGGAGGAGGGAGAAGAGGGAAAAAAAGGGGAGATAGAGGGGGGGAGGAAGAGATGGACACAGGGAGGACGAGGAGGAAATTGAGAAAGAGACGGGAAGAACAAAATAGAATTAGAGGGAGGAGGAGAAAATGGACATAGGAGTTAGGAGCTGATGGGTAGAGGAAGTAGTAAAAGATTGACTGGGGGGCAGAGGTGCATAGAGAAGGGGCAAGGAGTAGATAGAGGAGGATACGGACAAATAGAAGATTTGAGTAAATAAATACCCAGGCAATGTCGGGCTTCTCAACTAGCCCCCTATAAAGAAGAACACATAATTGTTCAAAATCCTTCTTGTGATTCTAATGTTCATCTGACTGCATACAACAGATAAGAGTAAATAATTCAATTACACAATATCTGACAGTCCCTGGAGTACATATCACTCTTCAGATGAAGAGATAAATTGTAGTAAATTCAAGTTAAATCCGTCTCACAGTCATACACATTCTTCCATACGTAACAGAAACAGTGAGCTTGCAGAACAGAGTCTAGAACATATTCTGTGAAACCAGCGTAAGATTCATGTGTCTCGTAATTTCCTAGTTATTTTTTAAACTCAGATTGACTTAATTATAATTGCAGTCAGATATTCTGGCAACCAATATCATTACGTTCGTCAGATACGGGAATAATACAGGGAAGATGTGGTGCAATATTTGTCAAGTCTTCATTTATCAGCAATGAAGTATGGCCGCCATACTATAATCAGGCTGCCGTCACCGTACCCACTGCCTACGACCATGTAGGCCTGCTATATTCCTAGCGAGTCGTATTACTGCGTGGCGGTCCCAAACTTACTGGAACAGTGATTTACAAGCTTTCTGTCCCTGAGTGAAATCGGATATTAGCTAATACAACACCCCACCCCACTCCGCAACAACAACAACAACAACAACAACAACAACCACGACCGTTAGTGTCGGACTAAACCGCAGAATAAAAATAAATTTATTTGAAAATTTTTGTTTAAAAATCGTGAAAAATAAATAATATTTATTTTGTATGTGTTTTACTAGCCAAAAACTAATGAGTATTGTTTATTTCTAACACACACTTCTGTATTTGGTTTTTGTCAACCTGTGCACATCGAACATTGATGTGACAAGTCATGGAATGACGATATGCACATATGCAGATGGCGGCAGTACCACGTGTACAAGGTAGAAAAAGGCAGTGCGTTGGCGCAGCTATCATTTGTTCTCAGATGATTCAGGTGAAAAGATTTCCGACGTGATTACGGCCGCAAGACAGGAATAACAGACCTTGAACGCGGAATGGTAGCTGGAGCTAGACGCGTGGGACATTCCATTTCGGAAATCGTTAGGGAATTCAACATTCCGAGATCCACAGAGTCAAGAGCGCGCCGAGAATCCCACATTTCAGGCGTTATCTCTCACCATGGACGACACAGTGGCCGACGACTTCCCCTTAACGACTGCGAACAGCGGAGTTTGCGTAGCGTTGTCATTGCTAGCAAACAAGCAACAATGCCTGAAGTAACAGCAGAAATTATTGTGGGACGTACGACGAACGTATCCGTTAGCACAGTGCGGTGAAATTTGGCGTTAATGTGCTGTGGCTTCAGACGACCGACGCGAATGCCTTTATTAACAGTGAAATATAGAGTGAAAGTGAAATACAGGAGTGTTGTACTTACTTCATTTACCTAGTACTAATCAGTCAAGGTTTTACGGAACCAAAGCTATTCAGCAGTAAGTCAGCACCATCTAGCGGAATGCGTAGGCATTAGCTAACACGCTAACTGAAGTGAACGTTTGCGTGTTTTACGGACTGCTTATGAACTTTTGTGATTCTTTGACGTCCTCACTCTCTCCGCAAGGTGGCGCAGGCTGCCTTAATCATAAAAGGGGAGAGTTTTTGCCGGGAAAATTACTAAATAAAAGCAATATTTACAAGACTCGCAGTAATAGCAAAACACAAGGCCCGCACCTCATCGGAGAGTCGTCGCTGTCACCTCGGGAAGTAAAGCCGGAAAACCTACCGACGATACGTATCTACGAGCAGACGTCGACGTGGAGTGCCTAAAAAGGGAACCACAAGAGAGTTAGGAGTGCTTCAGTTTCCACATTACTTTTCAAAACACTCTCGGATAAATAAAGCCTGATTTATACTTTAGTGGTGATTAATGAGCGAAGAGGTGAGCTTTGGCGCGTTGGCCAATGGATTGTGGCTCCATCCACTGTCGCAGAAGGCAGTTCGGTGACAAGTCTATTTAGTTGACACAATTTCTCACGATAGTTGCACTTTCAGTACCATTTTTTGTTCGTACCTCACTTCACTTTCCGACGTCATGCTTCAGCTACCGCATCTTTGCTCAGCTGAGACATATAGCATGGAAATAAATGCAAGCATCGGATACGTTAAACACCGTTAGCCTTCTAATCTGTGCTGGGGAGATTCTATGCTGTCTGTGTTCGGAAAGCAGAAGAGAGACTCCGACAGAAGCAAAGCTGTGAGAGCAGCTCGTGAGTCACGCTTGGATAACTCAGTCGGTAATGACATTGCCATGAAAGTCAAGGTTCATCTACATATTCATGGATACTCCGCAAATCAAATTTAAGTGCCTGGCAGAGATTCCAGTCTCAAACAGTTCGCGGAAAAAACGGACACCTGTTTCTTTCTGTGCAGGCTCTGATTTCCCTTATTTTATTATGATGGCCGTCTTTTCGGGGGTCGGTTTCAACAAATATTTTCGCACTCAGAGGAGAAAGTGGCGACTGCAATTTCGTGACAAGATTCAGCCGCAACGAAAAACGCTTATGTTTTAATGATAACCACTCCAGTTCCTGTATCATGTCACTGACACTCTCTCCCCTATTTCGCGATAATACAAAACGAGCTGCGCCTTTTCGAACTTTCTCGATGTACTCCGCTAATCCTATCTGGTAAGGATCACAGACCGCGCAGCAGTACTCCAAAAGAGAACGGACAAAAGTAGTGTAGGCAGTCTCTTTAGTAAATCTGAGCATCTAAGTGTAGTGGCAATAAAACGCAATGTTTGGTTCGCCTTCCCCACCACATTTTCTACGTGTTCTTTCCAATTTCAGTTGTTCGTAATTAAAATTCCTTGTATTTAGCTGAATTTACGGAATTTATATTTGAGTGATTTATCGAGAAACTTAAGTTTTATGGATTCCTTTTGGCACTCATGAGGATGATCTCACATTTTTCGTTCTTTTGGGTCAATTGCCAATTGTCGCACCATAAGGGTCTACTATAATTAGTTTTGCAGTTGGTTTTGATCGTCTGATAACTTTACTAGACTATAAACGACAGCATAATGTGCTAACAACGTAAGACGCTTGTTCAGGTTGTCTCCTACAGCATCAATATAGATAACGAACAGCAGAGGGCTTGTAACACCGCATTGGGGAACACCAGAAATTACTCCTGTTTTACTCGATGACCTTCCGTCGGTTACTACGAACTGTGCCCCTCTGACAGGAAAACACGAATACAGTAGCATAACAGATACGACATTCCATAAGCACATAACTTCAGTACAAGCCAATGCGGTTGCTTAGCTTAGTGATACCGTGTTTGCCCACCATGCACAGGGTACGGGTTGGATTCCCGGCTTGGATGGAGATTTTCTCCACTCATGGACTAGGTGTGTGTCATCATCATCATCATCATCATCTCAACATCACCGACGCGCAAGTCGTCCAATGTGGCGTGACCTGAAATAGGACCTGCATCCGGCTGCCCATCTTCTCCTGAGGGGGCCTCCGGCCAGCCATCAATGCCACAGTGTCATTTCACTTTTTTATTATTTTTTTAAGTAAAATCCGCTTGTGAGGAACAGTTTCAAAATCCTTCTGGAAATCTAGAAACACAGAATCAATGTGAAATCCCTTGTCAATAGCACTCAACACTTCATGAGAATAAAGAGCTAGTTGCGTTTCACAAGAACGATATTTTCAAAATCCATGTTGACTCTGTGTCAACAGGCCGTTCTCTTGGAGGTAATTCATAATATTCGAACACGGTATTTATCCAAAATCATGCTGCAGATTGACGTTAATGATATGGGCCAGTAATTTAGTGGATTGCTCCTACCGCCTTTCTTGAATATTTGTGTCACCTGTGAAACTTTCCAGTCCTTCGGCAGGGATCTTCCTTCAAGCAGTCGGTTGTATATGTTTGTTAAGAATGGATCTGTTACATAAGTATACTCTGAAAGGAACCTAATTAGTATACAGTCTGGACCGGAATACTTTCTTTTATTCAGTGATTTAAGTTGCTTCATACTCCGAGGATTTCTACTCCTAAGTTACTCATGTTTGCAGCAGTCCTTGCTTCGAACTGTGGAGTGTTTACTTCGTCTTTTTCGATAAAGGAATTTCAGAAGGATGTGCTTAGCAGCTCTGCTTTAGCAATACTGTCATCGATAGTATTTCCATTGCTACCATGTAGAGAAAGCTTGGGTTTTCTGCCTGGTAAGGTTGCGAATTGAAGTCCCAGTCTAGTATTCAGTTTCTTTTTGTACAACACTTTGTGTAGAATAATTTGATTTTTATTTAATGGCAAAAAATAACACGTTCTAAATTTTTTCTGAAACCCAGAGATCTTTTTTCTTCTATAAACTAAGAATCAAGGTTCTTTTTTCACTTTCTCTTCGTTTTCTTACTTTAGATCATTCAACTCGCTTGCTGTTCGTATAATTTTACTCCAAGTTTTTAGTAATTCATATGAACTCAAAGCGTCTGCGTCATTTAACACATTGTATTGATAAATCATCATTCAATGTGATATGTGTGTTTCAAAATTGATGATGTACTTACCATTAACACAAATCAACCATAACCTATTACGTCGACCACAAAAGCAACTGAGCTTTTATGAGAGTGTTGCTACTTTACATGATGTTTGCCGCTCTCAGCTCAAATAGGCAACCCAGTACAGCATTTAGTTCGTATTGCGTAAACAAGGAACTACGTACCCGAACCTACATCAACAAACGAGGAAACTTTCCGTGAGCGTGAGACAGTAACCTCAAAATAAGATCGCAAGGGAACAAGTGCAAAGTAAGTCGCAAGAACTGGGAAAGTTAACAGTTGTGGGGCAAAAAATTAACAGAAGTCCTTTCCCTGTTCGGAATGAAATGTAAGGTTAATGGAGAAATATATACTAAGATGGTGTCTGTTCTTTCGGACATTGGTGACCATGCAGCTCGTTATAATGAAATTACAATGAAATGAACACCCTTAGCTGCTTACAGGCGTTGACATACGTCAACGGGGACAGATGAAAATGTGTCCCCCGACCGGGACTCGAACCCGGTCTCGCGTCCGTCGGCCGTCGTAATTTAATATATTATTATTGTTATTATTATTTTTTGATTGTTGCCGACTTACGTGGCGGGCCTTCATAAAAATGATATTTAAGTTGAACAATGTAATAAACTTTTCATATAAATTTCCTCGGCTAGTCAGTTGACGTTAAAGCAAAAGATCTTTAGTTATTAATTACAATTGCGGCCCACACACGCGCGAGAGTATTTTTCTTACCTCCGTTAACCATTGTATTGTAGTCAGAGTCCTGGCTCTGGGTCTCGGCTATGCTACTGAAAATAAGAATCTTAAACCTAAGTATTTCTGCAACTTCGTGCGGCTGTGGAGAAAAATTAATATTATGCTAATAGCGGGCGAGTTTTCCGCTTCCGCTAATTTTTCATAAGTTAATATCGCCACGTAATGGCGTCGTTGGCTGCATCGGCCGCTGCGATTGTTGAGCTGTAAATTACTTGAATGCAGGTTAATTCAAGGAAGGCGGACATGAAATCGGGATCACCTCTTACAAATTAAAAGTGCACAATAATATTGAATAGTTATATTATATGTTTAACTCATACAAATATGCTTACATTTGTCAGCACGCACAAGATGTCCCTCTAGACACATTCAAGACAAGCGAAGAAGTAAGGTCGACTAAAAAAATTAACAAAAGAGTGTAACTTGTCGTCTCTTTAGATCATTCTGTCATAAATTATTTCTTTGCAATCTAAACCTACACAGAGAAATTATTATTTTACGGCTACATGATAAAAATTTGGCACTGGGGACGCTATACCGGGATCTCCTGCTTACATGGCAGACGCTCTATCCATATTTTTTTTCATTTTGTTCGTTGTTGATCGTTGTGTTTGGTCGTTGCGGACGTCGCAAGACATCCTGTTCAAGTTCGGTGGTTGATCCTTCCACTCAGTTTTTTATTAGGCCAACTGGCTCTCTGACCGAACACGCTGAGCTACCGTGCCGGCATCCATCTGAGCCACCGGGGACACAGAGGATGGCGCGACTGCAGGTATTTATCTCTGGCACACCTCCCACTGCGAATGTAGTGCGGGACAATACGTTGAGAATGTGGGTTTCGTGGGAGGCGTGCCAGAGATAAATCCCTGCAGTTGCGCTACCCTCTGTGTCCTCGTTGGCTCAGATGGATAGAGCGTCTGCCATGTAAGCAGGAGATCCCGGGTTCGAGTCCCGGTCGGGGCACACATTTTCGTCTGTCCCCGTTGACGTATGTCAACGCCTGTAAGCAGCTAAGGGTGTTCATTTCATTTTAATGGGGAAATGTTGATGGGATTTTGGCTACTATTTGCAAATCCTCCATCTGAGAACTTTTCTTGTTGGGGGCAACCATGTTTGCCAACATAATGAAGTCACTACTCTGTGGGCCATATTAATTTGGTGCTTGCGGTCTGACCTATTTTCCTGAATAAGAGCCTGTCGGGCGGTGGCGTGGCGTGGGAGGGGGGGAGGGGAGGAGAAGGTGGGAGAGCGCTGCAGAACAGGCGACTTTGTGTGGGTGGGAAAGAGCGTGCCAAAGGTGCGCGGCAGGGGGTAGTGAGGGGTGGGTAATCTCTGGCCTCTGTGAGGGTACCGTATGCTAGCCGGTAGCAGAACTCATATGTGCCAGCAGCTGCGAAGCTGTGTGTGGGCGGCGGACGTTAATGAGTTCTCTGCCCTCTTCGTGACTGATGTCGCGAGTGCATGGAGGCAGCCCAAGTAACTTCTCAAAATGATCTTTCCCGGGTTAAGGACTCGAGTTGGCAAGACTGCGAGCAAAGGGAAGATGACTAACTTGTCCAGTTAGTCATATATTATGCGTTAGCAAAGCTGTTCTTTTGACACATTAGTAATAAGTAACCTAAAACCAATTCCATGTAGGATTGCTGTCGGTACTGTACTTGCACTACATTAAACCAAATGAAATGTAACGAAGTTTAACTGCAAATATCACAAAGATACGATCGCGCACGATTCTTCATCCAGTGTGGCAGTTATCCGCAATGGATAGGAAATTGTGCGCTTGAGAAGGGAACCTTGCTCTATAAGTAACATTTGTTTAATTAATCGCCACTTAAATTGTCTGCGAATTTCTATTAGGAAACTAGAATATTGGAATCAGTTTAAACATTAACAAGGAATACGTAATCACTTTCTTTTTCATATTTCAGAAATTTTTAGAATGTTTATTTCCCGGATGAAACGTCAAAATCAACATAGTCGTAGGGTATCCTCTCCAGTGCTGGCATGACGATTCCAAGGAGAGCAACACACCTGCACCTCAGCTTCTTGTCTTTACCTGCTTTTCCACAGATGCACCGTAACTCATTAGTTTCTTTACTACATGTAGGTAGTGAGTACAGCGCACCAATAAACAGGTTATCATCACAAACTCTGGAATTATCCTACACTCTGGTGATCATAGTTTTTCCTCTTAAATTCTGGTTCTCTTTTCTTTCTACCTGTACAGTAAAACACTCACTTACAGCTTTCCCACTCTTATTCTTCAACCCAATGTATTCTTTCTTTTCAGTCCCTACTTTCCTCTTCATTTAAACTTCCTCCATTTTCATTTTCACGAGGGTGCCCACCTGATCTCTTTCAGCGCACCATTACCCCTGTCTACCATTACATCCTAACGCGAAAAGGTTTTGTATATTAAACCCCTATATTTAGAAAGCAACTACAGGCAATGGTACTATGAATTGCAGTTTAAGTAACATATTCATATAAAAGTAAGTCAGCAAGTTTATCTTTTTATTTTATATCTGCTGAAGATCACAAAAACTGGCCTGTTTCACTTGCCTTGCATTTACGCCCCCAGCTGAAACAGCGCCTATCTTTTTCTTGCCGTTCATTACAGGTATTAAAACAGGACAGCAGTAGTGGGAAGTCTTCATGCTTACCTCGAGCTTCAAACACTGAACGAGCGCGATTACCCGCCTCGCAATTACCCTACTCCCCATATAATCATTTAGGGAATTTCGCAGTTTTCACCCAAAATGGATGGACCGACTTTCCAGTTCTGAAGCCGACGGTAATTTACGCTAAGATAGACTCCACTTAAAATGCTGCCAGATGTAATCAGACCTGTTTCTTTTGTCGCGTATTGAAGCTCTCACCGACCTTTTGTGATTTACACAGTACTCCCTGTACGGTGTAAGTGAATACCTCAAACGTCTCACTACAACAGATGCTTCTCCAGAATATCATCAGATGACAATTCTCTGAAATTCGAAAGATATTTTCAGTTTATTTTTACACACACAGATCTAGCCAAATTCTCATTGAACAAAGCGAATGTCGTGCAGGTAGCAGTATCAACGAAAAACGTAATTTTGGTCCTCAGTTGATGAGAAATTCAACATACGAAATGGACAGAACAACCACAGTTTAGTGTGGTGCGATATTCAGTCCAAGAGCGTTTATCGACAGAGGCAGCAAAATAGAGCACACAGAATTGGAGCGCAAGCGTCTGAATTTTGCTGCTACATAACGCTGCGGCAATTGCCTTCTGATCATAACTTACACTACTGGCCATTAAAATTGCTACACCACGAAGATGACATGCTACAGACGCGAAATTTAACCGACAGGAAGATGATGCTGTGATATGCAAATGATTAGCTTTTCAGAGCGTTCACTCAAGGTTGGCGCCGGTGGCGACACCTACAACGTGCTCACATGAGGAAAGTTTCCAACCGATTTCTCATACTCAAACAGCAGTTGACCGGCGTTGCCTGGTGAAACGTTGTTGTGATGCCTCGTGTAAGGAGGGGAAATGGGTACCATCACGTTTCCGACTTTGATAAAGGTCGGATTGTAGCCTATCGCGATTGCGGTTTATCGTATTGCGACCTTGCTGCTCGGGTTGGTCGAGATCCAACGACTGTTAGCAGAAGATGGAATCGGTGCGTTCAGGAGGGTAATACAGAACGCCGTGCAGGATCCCAACGGCCTAGTATCACTAGCAGTCGAGATGACCGGCATTTATCCGCATGGCTGTAACGGATCGTGCAGCCACGTCTCGATCCCTGAGTCAACAGATGGGGACGTTTGCAAGACAACAACCATCTGCACGAACGGTTCGACGACGTTTGCAGCAGCATGGACTATCAGCTCGGAGACCATAGCTGCGATTACCCTTGTCGCTGCATCACGGGCAGAAGCGCCTGCGATGGTGTGCACAAATGGCAAAACGTCATTTTTTCGGATGTATCCAGGTTCTGTTTACAGCTTCATAATGATCGCATCCGCGTTTGGCGACATCGCGGTGAACGCACATTGGGAGCCTATATTCGTCAACGGCATACTGGCGTATCGCCCGGCGTGATGGTATGGGGCGCCATTGGTTACACGTCTCGGTCACCTCTTGTTCGCATTGACGGCACTTTGAACAGTGGACGTTACATTTCAGATGTGTTACGACCCGTGGCTCTACCCTTCATTCAATCCCTGCAAAATCCTACATTTCAGCAGGATAATGCACGACCGCACGTTGCAGGTCGTGTACGGGCCTTTGTGGATACAGAAAACGTTCGACTGTTGCCCTGGCCAGCACATTCTCCAGATCTCTCACCAATTGAAAACGTCTGGTCAATGGTGGTCGAGCAACTGGCTCGTCACAATACGCCAGTCACTACTCTTGATGAACTGTGGTATCGTGTTGAAGCTGCATGGGCAGCTGTACCTGTACACGCCATCTAAGCTCTGTTTGACTCACTGCCCAGCCGTATCAAGGCCGTTATTACGAGGTGGTGGTTCTGGGTACTGATTTCTCAGGATCTATGCACCCAAATTGCGTGAAAATGTAATCACATGTCAGTTCTAGTACAATATATTTGCCCAATGAATACCCGTTTATCATTTGCATTTCTTCTTGGTGCAGCAATTTTAATGGCCAGCAGTGTATTTGATATCCAGTGACGTACAGTTCAAAGGAAAGAAAGAAGAGCACCTAGAAAGTGGGGAGCAAATGAAGTGAACCCTACCGGGTTGAGAGGGTATGTAACGTTGTTTCAGCGATTACAAACTCGGATCGAATTTACAAAGAACCTGGCAGCATGATCCCATTTACCAGTATGGCGCTGCATCTCCTCTGGCCTGGATGCATGCTGTGATTCGTTTGGAAAAGGCTCATAAAGCAATTCTATGCTCTCCTGAGACAAGTTGGATGTTGGATGTGAGGTCCGCCAGTTATGCAAAACACCGTTTTTCTCAGTCCCCAAACATGTTTCGGCACCACTGTGCCATCATCAGTGGGTTTTCGTTTTTATTTATACTGCAATGTGAACATTTTTGTTAAATGATTATAAAATCATGTGCGTTTTTAGTTCAAAACTTTCTCATCAACATCGTTTGCTTGCAGATGACAAGCTACCTGTAGTGATTAACACACAAGTGATCCAGAAAATTCATGCGCACCAAATGTAAAGGTATTTACAAAAAGAAGTGATCTGTTGTTTGCACTAAAAATGCACATAATTTTATAATCTTTTAATATAAATGTTCACATTGCAGAATAAATAAAAACAAAAACCCACTGATGATGGCACAGTAGTGCCGAAACATGTTTGGGTACTGAGAAAAACGGTGTTTTGCATAACTGGCGGTCCTCACATCCAACAATTTTAACTGCAAACGCGGCCAGTACAAGGAGCTGCAACTCAAAATGATGAATGATCGTTGATGTTTTGGATACTGGCACGAAGTGGACGTCTGAGACGGTACCACACTTGTTCTGCGGGGGACAGATCTGGGGAGCTTGCTGGACACGAGAACACCTCAGTATCACGTAGACAGTTCACTGAGACACGTGCCTTATGTAGACAAGCGTTGTCGTGTTGAATAATGTCACCACTATATTATGATACGAGAGGAGGACGCAGGATGTCGGTGACGTAGCGTTGTGCTTTTAGAGTTCCCTCACCCACTGCATGCTGTGACGTGAAGTCGTGTCCGATGGCTCCCTACGCCAGGATGCAAGCAGTAACACCGCCGTGCCTCTCCAAGAGATTCGTAGAACGGGACCTCTCCCCAGGTCGTAGCCGCTCACACTGAGATGACGAAAGTCATGGGATACCTCCTATTATCATGTCGGACCACTTTTCGCCCTGTTTACTGCAGCAGCTCGTAAGCGTCTGCAAGGCAACTGCAGAAATATTGAGCCATGTTGCCTCTGTAGCCACCCATAATTGTGAAAGTGTTGCTGGTAGAGTATTTTGTTCACGAACTGACGTCTCGATTATGTCCCGTAAATGTTCGATGGGATTCATGTCGGGCGATCTGTGTCGCCAAATCATTCGCTCGAACTGTCCAGAATGTTCTTCAAATCAATCGCGAACAACTCTTGCCCGATGACATGGCGTATTGTTATCCATGAAAATTCCATTGTTGTTTGGCAACTTGAGGTCCTTGAAGGCCTGCAAATGGTCTCCAAGTAGCGGAACGTAACCATTCCCCGTCAATGATATGTTCAATTGGACCAAAGGGTCCAGTCCACTCCATGTAAACACACCCCACATCAATATGGAGCCACCACCAACGTGCACAGTGCCTTGTAGACAACTTGGGGGGTCCATGGCTTCGTGGAGCCTGCGCCACACTCGAACCATACCTTCATCCCTTACCAACTGAAATCGGAACTCATTTAAGCAGGCCACGATTTTACACTCGAGTACAACTCACACTGTCACGGTCTCAGGAGAGGCACTGCTGTTAGCAGAGGCACTTGCGTCGATCGTCCGCTGCCACAGCCCATTAACATTTCGCAGCATTGTTCTTAAGGATACGATCGTCGTACGTCCCATATTGATTTCAGCGGCTGTTTCACACAGTGTTGCGCGTCTTTAAGCAAACGTCGCTGCTCTCAGTCGGTAAGTGGAGGCCGTTAACCACTGCGTTGTCCATAGTGAGAGGTTATACCTAAAATTTGGTTTTCTCGGCACAGTCTCGTCACCGCGGATCTCTGAATACTGAATTCCCTGATGATTTCCGAAACAGAATGTCCCATGCGTCTAGCTCAAACTATCATTCCGCTTTCATAGTCTGTTAATTCCCCTCTTGAGCTTAGATTCACGTCCGGCAAATTTTCACATGAATCACCCGAGAACAAATGACAGCTCAGACAATACACTGGACTTACATACCTGGTTTAGCCAATATTATCCCATCTGTGTATGTGCGTAACGCTATCCCAGACTTCTGTCACCTCAGCGTACAATGGTCATACAGAGTAAAGCAAAACAGTGTTTCATCGCTGAACACGATGCGACACCATTCATCAGCAGTCCATGCTTCCCGATCACAGCACAACTCCAAAGGCAGCCGTTGGTGCTGTGATGTTAACGGCAGCCTACAAATGGTACGGTAATTCGTTAGTCCGGCTGCTGGCAGCATCCGACTAATGACGCAAATCAAAAGGCTCTGAGCACTATGGGACTTAACTTCTGAGGTCATCAGTCCCCTAGAACTTAGAACTACTTAAACCTAACTAACCTAAGGACATCACACACATCCATGCCCGAGGTAGGATTCGAACCTGCGACCGTAGCGGTCGCGCGGTTCGAGACCGTAGCGACTAGAACCGCTCGGCCACACCGGCCGGCACTAATGACGCAGAATGACACAGATTACTATAGGGAGCCCACTACATGTCCTCGGACGGCAGGCGCATATATGTAGTGTTCGCGATGTGTTTCATGCAACATACGGGATACTCCCTTGCGGTGGTCACCGAGTGTGAGGTGGTGTAGTGGTTAGCACACTGGATTTGCATTCGGGAGACAATGGTTGAAAGCCGCATCTCCCCAGATTTTGGTTTTAAATGTTTTCCGTAAATCGTTCCAGGCAAATGCCTGGATGTTCCCTTCGAAAGGACAGGACTGATTATCTTTTCCATCCTTGAAACAATCGGGTCTTGGGATCAGTCCTTTGTCGACTAGTATGCCTGGCATTACGTTCCTATTCGGCCCAACATCTGGACTTTGCACACCTCAGTGTGCAACAGTCTGGATACTGCACGATCAGAAAAGTCGGCCAAATGGAGACCCACAATGAAAATCCTATCAAACTCTGTCAGGTGCTGAGAACTCTGTCTCGCTTGGGTATACGACGTCTCTGTATCCTTCACAGTGACAACTCGTAATCTGACGCTGCCACCTTCCTTATGGACGCTACCAATACTGTTAACAACACTAAGTACGAACAACATAAACATCCCCTACTGCCCATTGTACCTGTCACAAGGTGTTACAATCCTAATCATTTACATAGCCGCCAATTCTGTGTGTGGGGGGGGGGGGGGGGGGGGGGGAGGGGGGGGCGCGCAAGTACAAAATTACACTGACATCCGACTATGTCTTCTGGATGCTTCACTTTTTTGTCAGGCAGTGTATAATGTATTCCTCCAGACTTCACTATCATTACAGTCTCCTCTGTGATTTCTAACGTCATTTACTTACCATAGATTACGTCCTCATATTGGGTTATTCTCATCTCTTGCAATCCAGCAAAGATTTTCATTGATCCATACCTGTTTACATGACCCACCCACATCAATTTAATTCAAAAATGGTTCAAATGGCTCTGAGCACCATGGGACTCAACTTCTGAGGTCATTAGTCCCCTAGAACTTAGAACTAGTTAAACCTAACTAACCTAAGGACATCACACACATCCATGCGCGAGGCAGGATTCGAACCTGCGACCGGAGGGGTCTCGCGGTTCCAGACTGCAGCGCCTAGAACCGCACGGCCACTTCGGCCGGCTTCAATTTAATTCCATTACAGTCGTGATAACGTCTTCCATTCCAGTCTTTTTCCTTGTGTATGTTCTTCCTTCTACTAAATCACAAGTTTCACCTGGGTATTGCTTGCAGAGTTTTTCAATGGTTTTCACATTTAAATTACATGTATCACTGCTGTAAGCCAAACTAGCAATTAATTTATCTTACCAGACACACTGTAAGCTTATTTCCGAAATTCTGGTTTAGTTTACCACAAGAAATCCGGACCATTTATCTTCTGAATTCAGTACGTCTTCAGCAACGTAGGGGTTTAGTCAACTGATTCTATGACTGGGTTGGTTATCTGTACTGTTTTCTTTTCAATATGTTTATTATTCATTCATTTATTTATTCAATTAATTCTATAATTTAACTGTTAAAATGTACTATTGTCTTTTCGCTGTGTTGGTAATACATTCATTTATTGTTATAATAACATATTTTAAGATTATAACACAATCTCCTTTGTTCCGTAAGAATAAACAATTATTTCTTCATTCCGATAACATAGAACATATTTTCGTACAGAAGCACTCTGTACTCATTCAAGCAGCATTACTTAACATCAGATTTACCATCTTTTGATCAGACCCAAAACAGTTCCGAAGTGCCTTGCTAGGTACAGGACAGGAAAGATGCACCACCCACCCCCCACCAACCCCACTCCAGACCACCGAAGAAAACATTCTTATAGGATAACAGTTCCGTCGAACGGACACACATATCAATTCATTATCATTCGAAATTTATTCGCTGACTGAGAATTCTGTGACATAAGTTGTATTAGGTATATATGTACTACCTATTGGTGAAACGTGAAAATTTGTGCCGGGCCGGGACTGCAACCCTGATGTATGTTACTAAAAGGTCAGCGCATAAAATTTTTAAATATTTCGTTCAGCAGTGGATCGTCAAACAAGGTCTGTCTTTCAGAGATACGAGTAAGTATTGCTAAATATTGCAAGCCTAGATGGGCATACGACCGTAGCAACCTTGGTCTCGAGTCCCCGTAGTCTCATTCTCTCTGTCACCGGAATCCAATTAACAATTGCACTGCCGTTTGGGAAAAAAATATGAGGTTACCGAGTATCGGATCAGATTTGTGACTGGATTCAGGGCATCGCTGTAAATAGAATGCAAATCCGTCACTCTCAACGGAACAAAATCGACAGTTATAAAGGAAATTTCCAGAGTACCGCAAGAAATTGTGATAGAACCTTTACTGTTTACAATGTATGGATATGATTTAACAGAAAAAATCGGAAGCTCTTTAAAACTGTTTGCAAATGATGTGGTTGTGGCAAAGCCAGAAGACACTATCGATTTGCAGAATGACCGAAAGAGAATTGATGAATGGTGCAGGGCCTGGTAGCTGATACTGAACGTAAACAAATGTAACAAGTTGTGCATAGAATGGAAAAGAATTCCACTAGTGTACAGTTACACCATTCATGGAAAATTGCTTTAAACAGTACCTACCAAAAAATATCTAAATAATTATCCTGAGTGATATTCAGAGAATTGACCACATAAGAAAAATTGTAGGAAAATAAGATGCCAGACAAGAGGTTCGTAGGAGGAATCTTGAGGAAGTGTACCTCATCCACTAAGGAGGTTGTAGCACCGAAAATGCGTGATGCATGGTACCTGCTACCGATATATAACTTTTTTTTAATTGTATGTAAATATTTGTAATTTAGATGCTTTCTTTTAATAAGTAAGGACATTATTTCACTGTATGTGTACATTTAGGTAGAAGTCTGTTGACGTTTCATTGTATTTATCTGTGCTTTACTGTGAAACTTATAAGCTCTGGAAAAAGCCAAAGGAATTGTTATTTGCATCGACTAGCAACGATAATAGCAGTGCTCGTGAGTTGTAAAATCTTTGGGTAGGGAGTTCTTGCGCAGAGCGCGCGAGGAGAGGGAGACGGGTTCCAGCGCTTGTGGCGTGTGGAAGTGTGGTGTTAACGCTCTCGCAGTAGAGAGTACCATTTCGGCGGCATCATGTACGCGCGCCGGGCAGGTGTCTACAGCAGGAGTACGGACAGTGGACTGGCGGAAGAGGCTGTATTAATTACGACTGCCCGTTCCTATAATTAGCCGTGGCTCCACAATATGCTACCGTCTTCAGCAACAGCCGCAGTTCCAGCAACACAGTTTTGTTGTCGGCTTCGAGTTTCGTCGTATGTACAGCACTGAAGTGAGACTGTTCGTCGGTAGAAAGTATTAACGGCTAACCCAGCAGCACAACTGCAAGTGATTCGATTGATAAGATTTATTTAAATAATCATCAGCTAAACTCAGGGCGATTGTGTCCTCATTGCCCCCAGACATTGTCACAAAGCAGGAACCTTGTTCCTTTTTTCCCTAATATGCTAACTGACTGTCATAAGAACAAATTGAATAGTTACATTTACATCTACATATACATCCACATCCACATCCACACTCCGCAAGCCACCTGACGGTGTGTGGCGGAAGGTAACTTGAGTACTTCTATCGGTTCTCCCTTCTATTCCAGTCTCGTATTGTTCGTGGAATGGAGGATTGTCGGTATGCTTCTGTGTGGGCTCTAATTTCTCTGATTTTATCCTCATGGTCTCTTCGCGAGATATACGTGGGAGGAAGTAATATACTGCTTGAATCTTCGGTGAAGGTATGTTCTCGAAACTTTAACAAAAGCCAGTACCGGGCTACTGAGCGTCTCTCCAGCAGAGTCTTCAACTGAAGTTTATCTATCATCTCCGTAACGCTTTCGCGATTACTAAATGATCCTGTAACGAAGCGCGCTGCTCTCCGTTGGATCTTCTCTATCTCTTCTATCAACCCTATCTGATATGGATCCCACACTGCTGAGCAGTATTCTAGCAGTGGGCGAACAAGCGTACTGTAACCTACTTACTTTGTTTTCGGATTGCATTTCCTTAGGATTCTTCCAATGAATCTCACTCTGGCATCTGCTTTACCGACGATCAACTTTATATAGTCATTCCATTTTAAATCACTCCTAATGCATACTCCCAGATAATTTATGGAATTAACTGCTTCCAGTTGCTGACCTGCTATTTTGTAGCTAAATGATAAGGGATCTATCTTTCTATGTATTCGCAGCACATTACACTTGTCTACATTGAGATTCAATTGCCGTTCCCTGCACCATGCGTCAATTCGCTGCAGATCCTCCTGCATTTCAGTACAATTTTCCATTGTTACAACCTCTCGATACACCACAGTATCATCTGCAAAAAGCCTCAGTGAACTTCCGATGTCATCCACAAGGTGATTTATGTATACTGTGAATAGCAACGGTCCTATGACAGTCCCCTGCGGCACACCTGAAATCACTCTCACTTCGGAAGACTTCTCTCCATTGAGAATGACATGCTGCGTTCTGTTATCTAGAAACTCTTCAATCCAATGACACAACTGGTCTGACAGTCCATATGCTCTTACTTTGTTCGTTAAACGACTGTGGGGAACTGTTACAGCCAGTTTATTAATGAATAATTTCTCTTTTAAGAATTTTAGCCTCAGTCTACTTTCAATTAACTGTTGTACAACAGAGGCTTCAGTATATGACTGAAGTGAAGCAATTTCATGTTTCAAGTTTGAGAATTAATCCCTGGAAAAAATCCAAATCTAAAGAAATGCACAAATTAAGAGTACGAAAATTTATGCTACGTATAGCTTGGAGCACATGGCTGTTTGGTTTGGTACGTATTCTAGTATTTAATGCAGTTCAAGTCAGTAAAAGAGGCTCAGTTGTTCAGAGAACAATATGAAATCAAATTTGCAAAATAAGTAACGGCGAAGTAAAAAGTGCTTGTTTTTTTCTAAATTTCTTTGATGACGTTATGCTGAGGTCACTGAAAATCGTAGTTCACGTAACGAAGTTCAGTACTAACATACAGTTTAATTGCATATTTTCAAATCATTACTCGATTGCCTTTTTCAAAATTTAATGCCAAACATAACGTAAGAGTGACTTCTCAGTTTTCTTTATCATTACATACATACTTAAAATTAGTGTAAAAAAAACGTGGCAACCTTTAGTTGCCACTCCAGTGTTTAATAATACGTTTTTCTTTCCAATCATCTTGTACAGGATTTTGGATGTAAATTGCCCTAGTGGGCTGGCGACCGTTAATTACTTCTTTTTCGTTCATTAGTGTAACTTTTGGATTCATGATCAGTGGTACCCCTTTCTGTCCAGTGTTGTTCGTGAGTGAACGCACAACATAACTTTGATTTTCCAAATTATTGCTCTGTTCGGTGTAATTACTTTTATTTTTTAGTAGACTTTCCATAAGAAGGGTCACTTGTACACTTTCCTCCTACTTATCGGTATCACTTCTTCGGGAAAGATAGCCTTATACAATTAGAAAAAATCCATTAGGCGTACACTCCATCCACGGTCATATTTTATATCGCAAACAGGATAGGCCGATTAGTACGAGGGAGGTTACAAGGTGACTTATAAGGCGCTTGTTCAACCTATTCTTGTGTACTGTTCATCCGTACGGGACCCTTATCATGTAGCACTGATAGAAGACATAGAGAAGAACCAACGAAGAGCGGCGCGTTTCACCACGGGATCGTTTGGTCAGCGCGAGAGCTTTACAGAGATGCTCGACGAACTCCAGCGGCGGATGCTACAAAGAGGGGCGTTGTGCATCACGGCTTGGCTTACTACGGAAATTTCGAGACAGTGCTTTCCGGGAAGAGTCAGACAACGTACTTCCTCCCACGTACATCTCGCAAAATCATCACGATGAGGAAATTCGAGTTAAGGCGGATGCTTGCTGACAGTCATTATTCCCACGCGCCATTCGCGAGTGGAACAGTTGAGGGGAGGGATGTAGGATGATTAGATGATGAATGTAGTGGCATTTGTTGTAAGGATGTAGACAATGTGGCGTGTGGAGGCGTGGGTGGATCCAGGCAGCGTGCCCGAATAGCCGAAGTGGTTAAGGCGACCGCTCGCGGTAAGCGAGAAAACCAATTTCCCTTTCTGTTCTGGCACAAATTTTCACATGTCACAAATAGTTAGTAAACCTATATCTAATAGAGCTGATGTAGAAGAATTCAATGTCAGTGAATAAATTTCGAATTATTCCGTCCACCTATGAGCCGTCAAACGAGATCTGTTCTCTCAGATAATCAAGTAAGTAGTTCTGTTTCAGTTAGAAATAAGCCAGAAAAAGGAATGTTCACTGAGAAGAAGCGTCAGCCAGAACGTGTATTAAATATTTACGAGAATCATGTGTACTAAGTGCTGTACGTCGTGAAATCCGGGAATCTTAAATGCTTACCTCGTTAATTAATTTAAACTTGTGTACGCGATATATTTGGAAAACGCTATATTATTTGTACAGGAACGAAGACTTTTGTCAGCGGGCAGTTGACAGTGTTGTATCCTTCATAATTTACCGAGTATTCTCATAATGTTACGTTTTCGGTCTCTCATTCAGATTCCGAGTAATTTTTGTTTGGACGAGAGATGGTACAGTTTTAGCACAGTCTTTTCTGTACTCGAAAAAGGGGAAACATTTTTTCAGACATGTTTTAAGTTGCCTGACTGAAACGTACAGAGAGCCTTCTCTAGGTGGAACACAGTCTTACAAATTTGCTCATACTCCCACATTAGTACTCAGTCAATTGATGTGATCCTAAATCATGAATGCATTCGACCTTAACTTGTGATGCAAAAAATGGTTCAAATGACTTTGAGCACTATGGGGCTTAACTTCTGAGGTCATCAGTCCCCTAGAACTTAGAGCTACGTAAACCTGACTAACCTAAGGACATCACACACATCCATGCCCGACGCAAGATTCGAACCTTCGACCGTAGCGGTCGCGTGGTTTGTAGCGCCTAGAACCGCTCGGCCACAGTCCGGCCGGCAATGAAGTTGGTACATTTGTGTATTTGTGAATGTCTGGTTAGAGCTCAACACAGTTTTTGTCAGTCACTCACCTTTCGACGGTACATCTGTTGTAACTGTTCATTGTCTACATTGCAAGAGACTGTACCTGAAAGTGTTAACTGCATAAGTAGTGGCTTCAGTTCCGAATAACGTACTACAAACTCATAAACACTCTTAGATATACTCCGAAAATACTTCATAGTAAATAACCAGTTGCTCTTCACATTTGACAGATGTGTACATTAGTGGCCAAAACTAATCCTTCATTATTCATTATTACGGAAGTTCAGCAAATTTTTGCTACCTAGTACCATATCGAAGTTTCTAAGTTCAAAACTGGTTCAAATGGCTCTGAGCACTATGGGACTCAACTGCTGAGGTCATTAGTCCCCTAGAACTTAGAACTAGTTAAACCTAACTAACCTAAGGACATCACAAACAGCCATGCCCGAGGCAGGATTCGAACCTGCGACCGGAGCGGTCTTGCGGTTCCAGACTGCTGCGCCTTTAACCGCACGGCCACTTCGGCCGGCGCGACTTATCAAACTAAGCCTTACACAAGCGCATGTTGATCGAAGTATTGTATCACATTTGAAACCTCATTATGGTGACATGGAAACTGGAAACACCCCCGATTAAAATTCCTTAATGGGTTTTGTGTAATTTATCGTAGCCGCCAAACAGTTAATTATTTTGATTATATGACCGTGCGCTTGATGGAAGAAAGGCTATCGGTTTTTCTGCTGGTTTCGGGGGTATTTCAACCGAATGCTGCTGTTCTGAGATTGAATAGTGGAAATGATAGAAACTTTGTCTATTATTAAGGACCACAAAGGTTGCGATGTACAAACTGTTATATATTTCCTACTAACACACAAATGCTGAAGCAGTTGCTACCTTCGCCTTACACGTCTAATCACAGTTATATCTTTTTATTGGTTGTTGATTTTCAGTACTTCGTCACACGCAATGCTGATGGTTAACATTCACAACAATCCTCACTGCAATCCATGGTTGTTGCTGGCCGACGCTGGCCGCGGTGGCCGTGCGGTTCTGGCGCTGCAGTCCGGAACCGCGGTGTTGCTACGGTTGCAGGTTCGAATCCTGCCTCGGGCATGGGTGTGTGTGATGTCCTTAGGTTAGTTAGGTTTAAGTAGTTCTAAGTTCTAGGGGACTGATGACCTCAGCAGTTAAGTCGCGTAGTGCTCAGAGCCATCTGAACCTTTTTTTGAGCTACAAGACAGCATATGTGTGAACTAAAAGCAATAGAACACGTAAATGTATACACGCTGCCATTTTAATGCATATCGCACATTTTTCTACTGCAGAAAAACGCTTGAAGATGTCCTAAAATGCAGAAACTAATCTTGTGCCAACAAAATAAACATGTCAAAAGTGGAAAAATGCCAGCTTCTTGCAGGAACACACGGTCTCTGAATGAGAACCTCTCGTGATACACAACGCCTCTCTTGTAGTGTCTGCCACTCGAATTCGTTGAGCAACTCCGTTGTAACGCCCTCGGTCCTATTAAACGGTCCAGTGACGAAACGTGACGGTCTTCGTTCAGTGTTCTCTGCCTCTCCTATTATTCCAACATGTCAGCAATCCTCAAGAATTTGACTTGCAAGTATTTTGTAAGCCACTTACTTCTTGAATGAACTATATTCAATTAATATTCTTCCAGGTAGTTACGGCTTGACACGTATTTTCACAACAGTTAGTATTATGTGGTTGTTCCACTTTAGATAGTTCCGGACAGTTGCTCATGAGTGCCGTATGGTCGTGGCTATTTCCAGTGGGTTCGCGCCAGCAGCGTAATCGAAAAACAATGGGTCTCTTCGATAGTTTATGGGCAAAATCCTCATTTATTTACGTTCATGGTCAGATACCAGTCCCTGCACCAATCACCGACCCTCTCGGGTCTTCCCGCATTTCGCTACTGCCTTCTGGTGTTACCCCCTTTCTGTAGGCAACAGCATAGTGCAGCTTTGTGGAGCTTCCTACATTGTCTACTAGATAAATAATAAACAGGTTGAACCACGTCAGTCTGGCACCACTTTTATCTCTTCAGCAATTCAAGATATCGAAACGAGGTTTTCGACGAATGTTGGCTGCTAGAGGGGCACGTTATTTTTTTGTTTCAACCGAGATAACGATAGCAACTTTTTGATTGAACGATGTATTGTTTAGCGACAGTCTAGAGTTCTGGAAATACGAATACAGTGATATAACACTTTCAATGTTGGCGTTGAAGCTTTCCGCAAAACTATTCGAGAAATGTTTTCAAAATGCAAGGAAAGCAACAGGAGTCTGTTATTGCGGTGTAAATTAGGCCAACGTCTCTCATACCAAGCTCCGTTGTGTGCAGAAAGACATCATGCCTATGCTATTAAGATGAAAACTCCACCGTCCGTCCAAAATGTTCAGAGACTAGTGTTATACCAGCGACGTCAGCGCAGTGACTACGGTGGCACGTTTGACTAACAACGGACATACGACCAAATTAAAAGGGGGGTGCACGGTTCAGGAGAATCAACCCATATATTGCATGCAGTGTTAAATAGTAGATGTGAGGTCGTAGTGTGTCAGTGTCCTTGGATCACAAATCGCATTCAAAACTTCCTGCACAATATTTTGAAGAACATAAACGTGAGTGCAAAGTTCTTCCCGAACTCCTTGACGCCCGAACAAAATAAAGATTGGTGCACGCCTGTCGTGACGTGATTAAAATACAAAATGCGGATAATTCTTGTCTGGAAAATTTCATCACGGGTGACGAACCTACCACAAAACGATAGAGTGGAAAAATTCACGTGGTTGGTCAACATGTTGACATTCAGGCCCATGGGACGCGCTGGAGAACGAAATACTAAAGCAAGAATTTTCTGACCGTTTCACACGGTAGTATGAACTTTCTGTGGGTTCTACTCAAGTGTTGGGAGACTATGTAGAACACCTGATACATTAAAACCACCACCTTCACCTCCCTGTATTTTTAGAGTTCTGTGCCACAGTCCGTAGAAAGGGAGTCCTTGTTGGATCACTTCAGTGACCTTGTGTCTGACTATTAAGACCCATTTTTATCAGGAACGGGTAGACGAATCAAGCTGAAATTTGTCACATTCTAAGGTCTAGGTTCCTCGTCGATGTAAACTTTAAGCTTCTACGTCAGTGCAAACAAAAGATACGGCCATTTAAGTCACATATTTTGACACTCGCGAACTCACTCAACAAAATTTGTAGGGTGCTTCCCTTTGGCCTAGAATCTTCAAATTCTGCAAGAAGCAAGGTTTAACAGTACAAGTAAGGGGAAAAAATTCCGAAAATAATTAAACTGCAATTATACGGCTTTTTTTGTTTTCCCATTAGAACTTACCTTGCGTTCCTCTTCCGTCAGCAGCATAATAGAAAAATATTATGGCATGGAAATATAATATGTAAGCTGTAGTCACGTTTTGATAAACAAATAAAAATATTTTATTAAATCTTCTCTCTCTACATGAATAAACTGAAGTCCCTTCCTCGCTTCTTTTTGTATGTACGGGCAGATAGAGATTTTCATACGGTCTTGGAAATCTCGGAAGCGATATTTCGCTAGTATCGATATCGATAACAGGCAAAAATCGTCGAGATTCTCGGTTCCCAGAGTGGGTAAACGAGCTGCATACTCAATAAAGTTTAAGCGGAAGCCTCAGAGCGCGGCCGCTACAGTTCTATTATTAATTAATTTTGAAACTTTTTGGACTGACGGTTTATTTCTTATTGGCGCTTCTTTATATTACATAGATCAGGAGCAGCTAAGACAGATGAAAGTAATACTACTTGTATATACGATTTCTCAGCGTATTAGAAGGCGCTCAGGAAAACCATTTCAAATCTGTTTACGTTCTCATGTATAGGTGCAGATCTTTTGTGGAGACAAGTAAACAGACGAAACGTTTGATATGACGGCGGAAGCTGGCACGAGAGACTCAGAAGGTGGTGTTTACACAAGGATTCCGGCCACCTTGCCTTTCCATTTTAATGCCCTTCTCACATATTTTTGCGGAAGATTTCAGTGTCAACATTAAGAAACGTTATATCAATTTACTTGTGTTTTCAAGAGCATTCGACTTCGGCTAAATAAAGTACATCGTTCCGTTAAAAGAGCCATACCTGTTTTAATACCTCGGCCGAATAATAGCCACAAAATTTGATTAAGTGCCCGCTGCCTGCTGGAATTTGCCGGAAAATTCTATTCGTCATTTCAAACCATTTGCAAATTAAAAGGGGGGTGCACGCTTCAGGAGAATCAACCCATATATTGTAAAAAGTAACGACATAGAACACCAACCCGGTAGTTATCGTAGCAGTGAAGTTCCCGTATCTTCGGCTTATGTTACCCCTTTCACGAGACCTTTGGCTTGACAGTAAAAGCGCGTCTAATGGAACAAAAACAATCAGTAAAATTTAGTCCGAAGTATATCAATATATCTGAAATATACTAGCCAATAACGGCGTCCGGAACGAGGTTCCCCGAACAGAGAAAATAGTAATTCGGCAATAATATTAATGAACACGATCGCCAACTCAAGTCGAGCATTTTATTGCAGTACCAATCGGAAAGACCTTAACACTAATGAAAGATATTTAAACAATGTACTCTCTTTCAGTTTGGTGAGCATAACACGAAAAGGAGCAGATGCAGAAATACTACCAACATGAAACACGTTAATCATGAATTACAAATAGCACTCTGTGTCACAAAAGCGTGTACTATCTAGTAAGGGACTATCTACTAAGTTACACAATCAGTGTGTTCTTTTGCAAACTGAGATTGCTAACGGAGAAGAAATATAGTAGCATATTATGACTGCGTGTTTGATATAGTGCCCTTTCAAACACATCGCTACTTTACGTATTTGTACTAGATAGAAACAACTTATTCCCAGTGATAACGTCTCACTAATAAATAAAAGCACGTAATGACATGTCACTGGAATCCTACAATCTGTTATTGCAAACTACAGGGTGTTCCCGTAAGAGCGTGCAAAAATTTAACGGGACATAGAGGATGCTCCATTGAACAATTTAAGGTAGGGAACCTCGGGTCGGAGAAGCTAGGTTAACGAGATAATAGGAATAAAATCACTTTACTGTGTATTTTTCATTTAAATTAGTTACAATTAACTGCAAATACCATCGCTGACACAATCAACGTGCCATTTGTACTGTATCTTACAAAATGTGCTGAAACTGGCGGCCGTCAACCTCAATGCAAGCATGACATCGGCGAACAAGATTCTGACGCACCGTGACAAATATCCCTGGCGTGCTTCGAATAACATCACAGACAGCTACAGTTCTGGCAACTAATTCCATCTCCGTATTCATAGCGGTATCATACTCAAGTGACTTTAGATATCCCCATAGAGAATAATCTAGGGGATTCAGATCAGGTTACCTCGCAGGCCATCGAATAGGACCTCAGCTTCCAACCCAGCGACCATGAAATACAGCACTGAGATGGTAGCGAACAAACACACCGAAGGGAGGCGGTGCACCGTCATGTTGCATCGCATCCTGTCACGAACAGCCAGGAGTATGGCAATTTAGACGGCCAGGTAGAAGATATGGCTCGTGCACCCTGTTTCCTTACAGGAAATACAGAATATACGTCTGAATAAACAGCGCAGCACGTGGAAACTTGTATGCATGTTAGTTGTAAATAAGCTGGAAACAGTAATGCAAAACAAACAGTAGACAAGCTGACTCCCTTATCTCCTTAAGCTCTCTTCTCCGAACCCAGATACCCTACCTCAAGTTGTTCAGTGGAGCATCCTCTGTTATCTGATAAATTTTTGCACGCCCTTACGGAAACACCCTGTATAGTTCTCCATGTTAAGCTTTTACTGCACAGGGTTATTTGGTAACCGTGATAGCGTTACGGAGATGTTTAATAAACTCAAGTGGCAGACTCTGCAAGAGAGGCGCTCTGCATCGCGGTGTAGCTTGCTCGCCAGGTTTCGAGAGGGTGCGTTTCTGGATGAGGTATCGAATATATTGCTTCCCCCTACTTATACCTCCCGAGGAGATCACGAATGTAAAATTAGAGAGATTAGAGCGCGCACGGAGGCTTTCAGACAGTCGTTCTTCCCGCGAACCATACGCGACTGGAACAGGAAAGGGAGGTAATGACAGTGGCACGTAAAGTGCCCTCCGCCACACACCGTTGGGTGGCTTGCGGAGTATAAATGTAGATGTAGATGTAGAAATTGTTCAAATATTAACACAGAAAGAAAGTGGAGACTTTACATTTACTAACCACGAACGAAACAGTTACTGTGTTGGCAGACCCTTAAACCATTATATACTCTTCACCTTCCTTCCGCAAACTCTTTCACTATGTAGCAAACACGTGCACAAAAATTAGTAATACATTCACCGTCTACAAACCTGTCTCACCCTAAGTTAAAATTGAAGGTTCTTAAGTTGGCATAGTGTACTACCTATTTTACGAAACTGTTCACACTCACATATTTATAGAAACAAATTTACTTCTAATAGCGCTTCTCCAAAAATTATTCAACAAAAGCATTTAATGAGGTAAATATTGTAATTAACTTTTACTAGTACGTGGAGCATTGCAGCATGAGAAGTATCTCCGGTTAGTTTACTGATTCCACTTGACAATCTATACAGTCAATGAAGCACTTTAAATACCTCTTTGAATAAGCATTTGCATTGTAGTTAAACCTGGGATTACATAAAGAAATAGGACTGGACAACAAAGTTAGAAAATACGATTCAGGTGAACAAGCTAGGCGTGACACAATAATTTCATATATATGAGGATGGAATCTGTTCTTTCGGATATGTCCGAAAGAACAAAAAAATGGTTCAAATGGCTCTGAGCACTATGGGACTTAGCATCTGAGGTCATCAGTCCCCTTGAACTTAGAACTACTTAAACCTAACTAACCTAAGGAAATCACACACAGACCGGCCAGGGTGGCTGAGCGTTTCTAGGCGCTACAGCCTGGAACCGCGCGACCGTTACGGTCGCAGGTTCGAATCCTGCCTCGGACATGAATGTGTGTGATGTCCTTAGGTTAGTTAGGTTTAAGTAGTTCTGAGTTCTAGGGGACTGATGACCTGAGAAGTTTAGACCCATAGTGCTCAGAGCCATTTGAACAACTTTTTTGACATCACACACATCCATGCCCGAGGAAGGATTTAAACCAGCGACCGTAGCGGTCTCGCGGTTCCAGACTGAAGCGCCTAGAACCGCTCGACCATTCCGGCCGGCTCCGAAAGAGCACAAGAACAGATAAAGCCGCGAGTAATGAGTATAAAGGGCAGGGGCACTATGAATATAGCGCGGGACAATAAGTTGCGAATGTGGGTCTCACGGCAGGCGTGCCAGAGATGAGTCCCTGCAGTCGCACACTCTTCTGTGTCCTCGGTGGCTCAGATGGATAGAGCGTCTGCCATGTAAGAAGGAGATCCCGGGTTCGAGTCCCGGTCGGGGCACACATTTTCAACTGTTCCCGTTGACTTATATCAACGCCTGTATACAGCCAGGGGTATTCATTTCATTGTAATTTCACAATAATTTCATTTTCACAAACATATTACAGCGAATTTCACGAAACATTGGTTCATACTACTGAACACAGTAGTAAAATATTACTTTGTCTGGAGGTAAGCAAAGTATTGAGATGCTTCGTGATGATGCTGACCCTGATTGTACACACGTGGATCTTCATGTAATGTGGTCTAGAAATTTTTTCTTAGCGTTGGAATACTAATCCAGAGCATGTAATCATATGCCATGTTGCTATTGTTTCACTCATTCGTATCCGAGACTCACTTTTAATAATTTACGAACACTTTAGCCTCGCTTGTTACTTCAGATCCTCCTTCCTCGGAGACTGGACACAGACTGGTAGTCTTTTTCCCTACAACTGTCTCGCTCTCTACGCTCCGTTCCACTTTTTCTATTTATGTACTAACCTTCCAGGCACCGAGGGACCACGCTAAATGTTTCCCCCACCAACTAAAATTTTGATGTCCTAAGCATAAAGTAGCGAGATTGTGCCAAACACAATTCTCACAAATTCCTGCACAAAATCAGAAGATTTTGCATTAAACACATTACAATACAAAGCAGCAGGATTTAACAAAGCAGAAGTTTTTCAAAAAATTGAAAAAAAGGGGGTCATCATGTTACAATATAGAAATACAGTGTAGGTGTTACAGACGCTGTAGCCGACTGTTCGGGTACTCCCGAAATTACTTTTACGTCTGTTACTTTCGGAATGTAATCGAATTGAATCACGCGGTACTGAGGGGATTAGATTAGGAAATGAGACACTAAACGTAGAAGATGCGTTTTCACATTTGGGCAGTAAAGTAACTGGGTAGATATGGTATGTGGACTGACAATGCCAAGCAAGGCATTGCTAAGAAAGAAAAATTCGTTACATCGGATATAAATTTAAGCGTTATGAAGTCTTTTTCGAAGGTATTTATCTGGAGTGGAGCCTTTTATGGAAGTAAAACGTCGACGATAAGATTGATAGATCGCGTAACTAATGAGTATGTACTGAGTGGAAGTGGGGAGAAAAGAAATTTGTGACACAATGTGATTAAAAGTAGGATTCAGTTGATGGCATAAATTCTGAGACATGAAAGACTCGTCAGTTTACTCGTGGAAGGAAGTATGGGTGGAGGATTTGTAGAGGAAAACAAAGAGAACACAGTAAGCAGGTTCAATTGGATATAGGTTGTAGAAGTTATTTGGAAAGGAAGAGGTTTGCACAGGGAAGAGTACCATGGAAACCTGCTTCAAACCAGTCTTCGGACTGGAGACCACACAACAACAATGACAACAACAACAACAACAACGAATCTGCTTAGTGATTTTCAGATTCCGGTGTGTACATTGCTTATAAAACTGGCAGAGAGAGACAGTTAATCTGTTTCTGTGCACTGACGGAAAAAAGTGAAATCAGAATACCAATGACAAGTTGTGCGGTATAAATGAAAGTTGGTAGGCGTTTTTCTACATCTGAATGATGATGTACATTTAGATTTCGCGCCATTCGCAAAACAGTGGCACCTGTAGCGCCTCAATGAGAATGGAAATGAGGTTTTGGTTTAAATACACTGTAACAGTCGTGAACGTTACTTACCTTTAAGACTGGACATGGTGAGCTGATGGTAGTCGAGAATGCATTTAAGGCATCAAAAACTTCATTATCAACACGTCACGATTATGAATGAGGTGGTGTAATAGGGTTACGAGAAGCTGGATTTTCATTGTGCGATACTGCAGAAAGACTTGGCAGGAATGTAGCCACTGTACATGACTGCTGACAGCGGTTGTCACGAGAATGTTTAGTAGTTAGTTTTAGTTTTAGTTATGTCATGTTCCGTAGATCATTTTCCCGATCATTTTATCGATATGATGTGGAACAAGTCAGATTACAATATATAAATAAATAAATAAATAAATATATATATATATATATATATATATATATATATATATATATTGCTAATATTAATATTATTAAAATTTTTAGTTCTACATATGCAACTACATTAAGAGGTACGGTACAATTTTTTTTTTTTTTTTTTTACCATTTATGAAACAGAAACTCGCCCATGGTGTAGAAGGAGTTGTCCAAAAGAAGTGATTTTAAGCTAGATTTAAAACTTGATCTGCTACCTGCCAGACACTTTATCTAGTTGGGCAAATGATGAAAGATTTTTGTTGCTGAATAATGCACTCCTTTTTGAGCAACTGACAGCTTCAATAACGGATACGAAAGGTCATTTTTCCCTCTAGTCTTGTACCTATGAACATTGAACATCACTTTTCTTCGCGGATTGAGATGCATTTTTTGTAACGAATTTCATTAGCGAATATATGTACTCTGATGGTGCAGTTAAAATACCTAACCCCTTGAAAAGGTTCCTACATGACGTCCTTGGGTGAACACCACAAACTATTCTCACTGCTCTCTTTTGTGCCATCAATACTTTATGTCTAAGTGGTGAGTTACTCCAGAAAACTATTCCATAAGACATTATTGAGTGTAAATATGTAAGGTACGCTTGGAGGCTGATCTGTTTATTAGAAAGACTAGCAATTATACGAAGAGCGAAAGAAGATGAACTTAGTTGTTTGAGAAGCTCAGTAATATGCTTCCTCTAGTTCAAGTTGTCATCAATGTGATCACCCAAAAATTTGGAGAAATCTACCCTGTTAACTGAGCTCTGTTCATATGCTACATCAATTGTTGGTATGACTCTATTCGGCGTACAGAACTGGATATAGTGAGTTTTTTCAAAATTAAGGGAGAGCCCATTTTCTGAGAACCACTTAATAATTCTTTGAAAGACATCCTTAATAATATCCCCAGCTGCTTTTTGTGGAACGGGATTTATTATAACACTAGTGTCATCTGCAAAAAGTACTAGTTCTGCTTGCTGAACGTTAAGTGGGAGGTCATTCACATGATCAAGCAACAGCAGAGGACCTAAAATTGAACCCTGCGGGACTCCCTTTGTGATAACTCCCAATTCACTAGAATTTGCCACTCCTCAACATTATGTGCGCTATTCAGCACAACTTTTTGCTTTCTGTTCATTAAGTATGATTCAAACTAGCTGTGCATATAGCCTTCAATTCCATAAAACCTGAGTTTTTCTAAGAGTGTGATATGATCCACGCAGATAAATGCCTTGTAGAGATCACAAAAATACCAACTGGCGATAATTTGTTATGTAGGGCTTCTACTATTTGATGGGTAAATGTGTAGATAGGATTCTCAGTGGAGTAACCCTTATGGAAACCGAACTGGGACGTGCTGAGTAAATTATTTTCACTTAAATGTGAGCCTACTCCGGAATACATAACTTTTTCGAATATTTTAGGAAATGAAGTCAGTAATGAGAGTGGTCTATAATTATTTAAGTCACTCTTGTCCTCTTTCTTATGAAGAGGTTTGACGATTGCGTATTTCAATCTGGAAAAATCCCTGTGCCAGCGAAGCATTACATATATCGCTGAGGACTCCGCTTATTAAATTAGAACAACACTTCAAATTTTCTATTAGAGACTCCTTCAAAACCACATGAGCTCTTGTTTTCAGTATATTTATAATTCCATTAATTTCAGTGGGGGATGTTGGTGCTATTTCTAAAGGCCTAAAGTCCTGGAGAATGACATTTTTAACATATTTTTTTGCTTCAACTGAACCATTTAACCCTATTTTTGCTGCTACAATGGACGGTCGCAAGAAGACCAGATTCCGGACGGCCACGCGGCACTACCGAGACGGAGGACCCTAGTGTTCGGCGCATGTCTCCGACGCATTGTACTACATCTGCAACAGCAATCTGAGCACCAGTTGCTACCACAGTGACACAATCAACTGTTACAAATTCGTTACTTCGAGGACACCTCTGAGCCGGACGCCCAGTATCGGGCATTCCACTGACCCGAAACCACCGCCATTTGCGACTTCAGTGGTGTCAGGCGAAAGCTCATTGGAAGGCAGGGTGAAGGTGAGTTGTGTTTTCTGATGAAAACCGGTTCTGCTGCGGTGCCTGTGATGGACGTATGTTAGTTAGAAGGCTGCAGTTGATTACCTGAAAACAATCAGTCTGCGTGCTAGAGACACTGGACATATACCTAGAGTTATGGTCTGGAGCACTCTCGTAGTTATCCCACGCACCCTGACTGCAAATTTGTACATCAATTTGGTGATTGGATCTGAACCGCATTCCAAGAGGTGTTTTTCTACAGGACAACGCTCACCCACATACCGCTGTTGTAACCCAGCATGCTCTCCAGAGAGTCAACATGTTTCCTTGGCCTACACGATCACCAGATCTGCGTCGAATCTAGCACATAGTGGACATCATCGGACGACAATTCACAATTTAAGCTTCATCCGCAACCAGTATTAACCGTCCCTATATCGAGATACAGTAGAGTCTCGATTATCCGACCTAAACCGGCCGCGACAAGGTCGGATAAGCGGGAAGGTCGGATAACACGGAATATAATACAAAAAAACAAAAAGATTACACTAAACTAGATCAAATGAGTTAAATGTTTAATACAATACAAATCAAATTAGACTGAATAGTTATTTATTGTGTGAAGAAGTTAGTAATTGTCTTTTGTTTGCCTGCTGTTTGCCATTTTTTTGCCGCTAAATCACGTAGTCTCTTAAGAAGTAAGACGTCGGTAGATGATGTTTCTTCCAGTTGCTCTACATATTTTAAAGCAGTTTCTAAGGCCTTGTGTCCTACGTTGTGAGAAATCTTGGGTTCACTTTCCTCCACTACATCCACTTCTTCGTCTTCTTCTTTTTCGTTTACCATGTTGACTATTTCTTCATCTGTCACTTCAAATTCTTCATCTTGGACAATCCATCCATTTGTGTCATCTTCTGTGGCGTCAGCACATCCCGGAACGTTTCGTAACAATGAAAGCAGGCAGTATTTTCTGGTTCGGACTGCTGCTGTAGATTTTCATCACCTGGAGAATTTTCTTGATTTTCCTGTAGCAAAATTTTCCAGGATTTTGCAATTGTATTTGCTCCAACACTCTCCCAAGATTGGGCCACGTCATAAGCTACGTCTTTCAAACTAATACGGTGCAACTGCTCTAGCATGTCCTCTCCCTTGTTCATAGCATCAATTAAAGAGGAAAGCATGTTTCTGCGGTAGTTTCTCTTCAGTGTCTCTGAGCTCCCTTGGTCCATAGGCTTACATAAGGATGTGACATTTGGAGGCAAAAACATGGCCTTTATATATTGATCTTGAATTTCATCTTCATTAGGATGACAAGTGGCATTGTATAGAAGCAACAGTGCTTTGCGATGCAAGTTGTTGGCTTTCAAAAACATTTCAGTTTGTGGCATGAACTCGTTAAAAACATTCTTTATTAATGTCTGAGCTCATCCAAGCATTTTTTGGTTGTAATATTTCACCGTTAAAGCATTTTTAGATACATTTTTAAATGCTCTCGGTTTTTTTGGTTTACCTATCATAGACAGTTTCATTTTCAAATTTGATGTGGCGTTACTGCATGCAAGAATTGTCACACTTTCTTTGCTACGTTTGCAGCCTGGCGCTGCCTTTCGGCCTTTGACGCTAATGTTTTTTCCGGTAACATTTTGTAATTGAGACCAGTCTCGTCGCAGTTAAAAATTTGATCGCCTATTAAGTTTTCCTTGTCCAAACAATTGAACAGCTTCAAAATTTCCTGAAAGCTTTTGACCAAAGACATTAAGTTGCCAAATTCCGTATTCCATCTATTGAGTCAGCCTACACTAGCTGTGAAATCAGGTTCACCTTCGTTTGGTTCGTTACGAAACTTTAAGGCTTTTTCCTGCAAAATAGGTCCCGACATGGGTACACCTTTATCTCTATGTTGAGTAAACCATAGGAACGAAGCTTCACTTACTTTTTCATAATCTCATTTTTTCATGGGTTTCCGATCTTCCAAAACAACCGAGGTTGCTCGCTGAGAACACCACTTCTCAATTTCATGGCGGTTCCTTTCCAGTCTCCAAATGTTGTTTTCCCGACGTTACAAGCTTGCGCCACTTTTAATAAAGTTTCACCATTATCTACTCTTTTTAAAGCTTTAAGTTTTCCTTCCATTGAAACGACCACCTTTTTCCGTTTTGAAGCCATCACCACAAAATTTTACAATAAACGAAGTGCAACACGTCCACTCCACTACAGATATAAGTTAGCAATGAAGAGTGAGGAGTAGCAGACGGCGACAATGAACTGAGTATCAAGAAACAACACGTCAGTCACTGACCTGTCGTCGGCTGGCGCACGGCCGGCGCGGTGGAAGGGTCGGATAACCGAAGATCGGATAATCGAGACTCCACTGTACCAAGAGCAACAGGCATAGAACTACATCCCAGAACCTGACATCCGACAGTTGTGCAAGACAATGCATGCACGGTTGCATGCTTGTAGTGAACATTCTGGCGGCTACATCAGTTATTAATGTATCAGCATTTTACATTTTCAACGAGTTATTTTGTGCTTGCATTAACTTCTGGTCTTTTTGTGTTAATTACTTAAATATGGTGGCTAGACAAATGTACTCTGGAAATTTCATTACTCTACATTATTTTTTGATGTTGCGATTTTTTTCCTTCAGTGTAATAGCTGACTTCGAAGAATGGTAGCCGGCCGTGGTGGCGGAGCGGTTCTACGCGCTTCAGTCTGAAACCGAGCGACCCCTACGGTCGGAGATACGAATCCTGCCTCGGGCATACATGAGTGTGATTGAGAATGGTAAAGTGAGTTTTCAAATGGTTCAAATGGTTCTGAGCACTATGGGACTTAACATCTGAGGTCATCAGTCCCCTAGAACTTAGAACTACTTAAACCTAACTAACCTAAGGACATCACACACATCCATGCCCGAGGCAGGATTCGAACCTGCGACCGTAGCAGTCGCGCGGTTCCGGACTGAAGCGCCTAGAACCACTCGGCCACACTGGCCGCAAAGTGAGTTTTGACAGCAGATTTAGAAGCTTCTGAAGAGCCAGTGGAGCAGTGGACAAAGCCCACATTTCACGCCTTCTCGATGTAAGTGGGCTGGCATTTTAGTAAAACTACACGTTCACCAAAGGTTCAGTGCCACGGTCAGACAGGTTGTGAATATTGTAGGAAACAGTAATTTCCACGCTAAAGGCGAACTAGCGGCTCGTCGTTAGCAGCTCGGTGTTTTAAGCGGGCATAATACGCCGCTCGTAATGTGCCGGCTCTTTGTGTCCGCCACGGACGGCCTGCCGTGATGGGATCTCTAACAGGGGCGGACGCGCGGCGTAATGGCTCGTGGGCCAGCACGCCACCTCGACTGCTCCTGTCTGCTCTGCTCTGCAGCTGCGATGGATCGCCTTCAAAGCGCTCGTCTCGGTCTCCAGGCCCCTCGTCCATTTAGAGCCTCCGGAGCGCGCCAGCACTCAATGCAGCCGTAGACTGGAGTAAAGTGTCGTCCGGGCAGATAACTCCTTTTAACTGTAACACGGGTTCTCAAAACTGGCGGTAGAGGGTGGCAAGGGGGGGGGGGGTGGATTTCATATAACATAGAAATACCAACGTATTTTACTTTATACGAGGGGCGTTCAATACGTAATCCAACACATTTATTCGCGGCCTATTTCAGTTGCAAAAATGCTTAATTTGTTGTCGGTTATCGTGAATTACACTACTGACAATTAAAATTGCTACACCACGAAGATGACGTGCTACAGACGTGAAATTTAACCGACAGGAAGAAGATGCTGTGATATGCAAATGATTAGCCTTTCAGGCCATTTACACAAGGTTGGCGCCGGTGGTGACACCTACAACCTGCTGACATGAGGAAAGTTTCCAACCGATTTCTCATACACAAACAGCAGTTGACCGGCGTTGCCTGGTGCAACGTTGTTGTGATGCCTTGTGTAAGGAGGAGAAATGCGTACCATCACGTTTCCGACTTTGATAAAGATCGGATTGTAGCGTATCGCGATTGCGGTTTATCGTATCGCGACATTGCTGCTCGCCTTGGTCGAGATCCAATGACTGTTAGCAGAATAGGGAATCGGTGGGTTCAGGAGGGTGATACGGATCCCAACGGCCTCGTATCACTAGCAGTCGAGATGACAGGCATCTTATCCGCATCGCTGTAAAGGATCGTGCAGCCACGTCTCGATCCCTCAATCAACAGATTGGGACGTTTGCAAGACTGCAACCATCTGCACGAACAGTTCGACGACGTTTGCAGCAGCATGGACTATCAGCTCGGAGACCATGGATGCGGTTACCCTTGACGCTGCATCACAGACAGGAGCGCCTGCGATGATGTACTCAACGACGAACCTGGGTGCACAAATGGCAAAACATTATTTTTCGGATGAATCCAGGTTCTGTTTACAGCATCATGTTGGTCGCATCGGCGTTTGGCGACATCGCGGTGAACGCACATTGGAAGCGTGTATCCGTCATACCCATAGAGGCGTATCACCCGGCGTGATGGTATGCGGTGCCACTGGTTACACGTCTCGGTCACCTCTTGTTCGCATTGACGGCACTTTGAACAGTGGACGTTACATTTCAGATGTGTTACGACCCGTGGCTCTACCCTTCATTAGATCTCTGCGAAACCCTGCATTTCAGCAGGATAATGCACGACCGCACGTTGCAAGTCCTGTACGGGCCTTTGTGGATACAGAAAACGTTCGACTGTTGCCCTGGCCAGCACATTCTCCAGATCTCTCACCAATTGAAAACGTCTGGGCAATGGTGGCCGAGCAACTGTCTCGTCACAATACGCCAGTTACTACTCTTGATGAACTGTGGTATCGTGTTGAAGCTGCATGGGTAGCTCTACCTGTACACACCATCCAAGCTCCGTTTGACACAATGCCCGGGCGTATCAAGGCAGTTATTACGGACAGAGGTGGTCGTTTTGGGTACTGATTTCTCAGGATCCATGCACCCAAATTGCGTGAAAATGTAATCACATGTCAGTTCTAGTATAATATATTTGTCCAATGAATACCCGTTAATCATCTGCATTTCTTCTTGGTGTAGCAATATTTATGGCCAGTAGTGTATTTCCCCTTGAGTCCGCTTGAGTTTCATGGGGATCCGATAGATGGCAGGGCTATGCGTAGCCATGAAAATGGCTTCTGTAACGGAGGTGCATTCCAAACAGAGAGCTGTTATTGAGTTTCTTTTTGGCGGAAAACCAGAGCACCGCAGATATTTATTGGCGCTTTCAGACTGTCTACAGGGGCCTGGAAATGACCTAAAGCACTCTGAGTCTTGAGCGAGGCGTCTGTTACCGTCCTGAAAAGGTCACACAAATCTGTCTGATTTCCAGCGCCCCTGTCGGCAGCCCACAGATGTGACTCTTGCAAAGCTGGAATGTGCGGATACTCTGATGCGAGAAGGTCGACGGATCGCAATCAGACACCTCGCTGCGAAACTGGATTCTCTGTCGTTAGTGCTGACACACTCATCCACCAGTTGGTGTGCCCAAATGTGTGTGCCCTCTGGGTTTCTCATCCATCCTACAGCCCGAATCTCGTGCCTTCCGAGTTACATCTGCTTGGCCAGTAAAGGACGCATTCTGCGGGACGCAGTACGTGGATGATGGGCACGTTATTGATGCAGTAGAACTTTAGCTCTGACGTCGGCTAGTAGACTGTTACTGTGCAGGCATACAGGCTCTCCCAGTAAGGTGCTGTAAGGTCGACACGTTTAACGGAGGTTACATTGAAACAGATGGAAACCCAGTTCTAAGCAAATAAGGGAAAGCAGAGAGGTGGAAGCAGTATATACAGGGTCTATACAAGGGCGATGTTCTTGAGGACAACATTATAGAAATGGAAGAGAATGTAGATGAAGATGAAATAGGAGAAATGATACTGCGTCAAGAGTTTGACAGAGCTCTGAAAGACCTAAGTCGAAACAAGGCCCCGGGAGTAGACAACATTCCATTAGAACTACTGACAGCCATGGGAGAGCCAGGCCTAACAGAACTCTACCATCTGGTGAGCAAGATGTGTGAGACAGGCGAAATACCCTCAGACTTCAAGAAGAATATAATGATTCCAATCCCAAAGAAAGCAGGTGTTGACAGATGTGAAAATTACTGAACTATCAGTTTAGTAAGCCATTGTTGCAAAAAAAAAAAAAAAAAAAAAAAAAAAAAAAAAAAAAAAAAAAAAAAAAAAAAAACCACGAATTCTTTACCGACGAATGGAAAAACTGGTACAAGCCGACCTCGGGGAACATCAGTTTGGATTCCGTAGAAATGTTGGTACACATGAGGCAATACTGACCCTACGACAACTCTTAGAAAATAGGTTAAAGAAAGGCAAACCTACGTTTCTAGCATTTGTAAACTTAGAGAAAGCTTGCGACAATATTGAATGGAATACTCTCTTTCATATTCTGAAGGTGGCAGGGGTAAAAACACGGAGCGAAAGGCTATTTGCAATTTGTACAGAAACCAGATGGCAGTTATAAGAGTCGAGGGGCATGAAAGGGAAGCAGTGGTTAGGAAGGGAGTGAGACAGGGTTGTAGCCTTTCCCCGATGTTATTCAATCTGTATATTGAGCAAGCAATAAAGGAAACAAAAGAAAAATTCGGAGTAGGTATTAAATCCATGCAGAAGAAATAAAAACTCTGAGGTTCGCCGATGACTTTGTAATTCTGTCAGAGACAACATAGGACTTGGAAGAGCAGATGAACGGACTGGACAGTGTCTTGAAAGGAGGATATAAGATGAACATCAACAAAAGCAAAACGAGGATAATGGAATGTAGTCGAATTAAGTCGGGTGATGGTCAGGGAATTAGATTAGGAAATAAGACACTTAAAGTAGTAAAAGAATTTTGCTATTTGGGGAGCAAAATAACTGATGATGGTCGAAGTAGGGAGGATATAAAATGTAGACTGGCAATGGCAAGGAAAGCATTTCTGAAGAAGAGAAATTTGTTAACATCGAGTATAGATTTAAGTGTCAGGAAGTCGTTTCTGAAAGTATTTGTATGGAGTGTAGCCATGTATGGAAGTGAAAAATGGACGATAAATAGTTTACACAAGAAGAGAATAGAAGCTTTCGAAATGTGGTGCTACAGAAGAATGCTGAAGATTAGATGGGTAGATCACATAACTAATGAGGAGGTATTGAAAAGAATTAGAGAGAAGAGAAATTTGTGGCACAACTTGACTGGAAGAAGGGATCGGTTGGTAGGGCATATTCAGGAGCATCAAGGGAATCACGAATTGAGTATTGGAGGGCAGAATGGAGGGTAAAAATCGCAGAGGGAGACCAAGAGATGAATACACTAAACATAGTCAGAAGGACGTAGGTTGCAATAGGTACTGGGAGATGTAGAAGCTTGCACAGGATAGAGTAGCATGGAGAGCTGCATCAAACCAGTCTCTGGACTGAAGACCACAACAACAATAACATTGAAACATAAGGTTTTGTAGCCAAAAGATTGGGCAATAATATGGTGTATTGAAATCCCGAATAAAACTAACCTGCTTTCCGAAAAAATTCTTGTATATATATTTTACTGAACGCCCTTCGTACGTTTTTATGTGTTTTACCCTATCGCCAGTTTGTTACATGCACTATCCGCACTGTAACAGCACAGTGCCAACATGTAAATGGAATCCACCGGCAGCGCACACCAGAGTGGCTGAAGCCCGGGTTTTGCGTTCGTACGTTATTCGTTGGCGTTTGGTGGCGGCGAGCTTTCCAATAGCCGTCATTCCCACGAGTCATATCCGTACCATCACAGCCGTTACTTTTAATATTCAGTGTTCACCCCACTGAAGAAATAAAATTGCACAATAATGTGCTGAATCCAATTTGAATGTGCTTAACTTTTACATCGCTGGAAAATATCAGCCGTATGTTGCTGACATCCTGGTGTTCGGCCTGTCAGTATATATTTATACTCTCCCGAAAATATTTTTCATCTTGGGTTGTGATTTGATGACTGGCTTCTCATTATCTTTTATACCCATAATGCATCTGTGAGAATGATACCTGAATGTCTGCATTACAAGTGGATTAATTACCTTCTCATTGCGTTCTGTTGTAGTCTTAAGACTGTACATGCATACAGGAATCCATAAGAGAAAATTACGCGTTACTTACTTCAGTAATTCAGCAACGATCAGGCATTGTACGTGCACTTTAGTAGAGTATCTGTTCTGTATTGATGCAGAACGGTGTCCATAAAGTGGCTCACAGATGTTTACGGCCATGACCACAAAATCCCGTACAGCGATACATCGTGGATGCCAATTATTTGATCACGATTTCTTGAGTTCTGTCAGAGAGGTGTGGCGTGTCAGAGTACGTCTTCATCGGGTAGCAAACTGTCGTACGGCGGATTCATGAGTGTCGACGGCTGTTCGAGAAATGGAACACGTATTTTAATCATTCTTAGCGAATATCAGTGTAAGTCCAGCTTAAAGATGGAGTGGATATTTAAATTCGTCATTGAAATTGAAACTTAAGAATACTGAATAACAACACTAAAAATCTACAGAAAACTGTCGTAATACTGGCATTGAGGCTACCGCACGACGGCGAATGATCACACCCATTGCAGAAAACGTCTGGCAATTTAAATCCAAGGAGCTCAGAGCTAGTGATAGCATACTTCTTTAAAGAGGTCATCTCCCTGCGTGGGGATACTCCTTATTTGAAACGCATACTTTATTTAACGGGAAAACCAGACAGTTGGCTCTCGATTCGTGTAGATGAAGATTTCGTTATTTATCTGCTGTTTATCAGTTTTATCGTTCACATGGCTCTAAGTACTATGGGACTTAACATCGGAGGTCATCAGTCCCCTAGACTTAGGACTACTTAAACCTAACTAACCTAAGGATGTCACACACATCCATGCCCGAGGCAAGATTCGAGCCTGCGACCGTAGCAGCAGCGCGGTTCCGGACTGAAGCGCCTAGAACCGCTCGACTACAGCGTTTTTATGCTCCAACCCTCTACTCAACAGGGGTGCAAGGGAGGAGGGGGAGGGAATTGGCTGGTAGCTACCATATTGCTGCTCTTCAGGCTTTGATGGAAATAATTTAAAAATCAAGCAATATGGAAAGACAAGAACAAAACAAATGTCGTAAGGATCATGAGAGGATGATGCATGTGGACTTCAAATTAAAAGCGTGATATTGCTGTGGTGACCATAACAGATTTTAATGCAGGCAAAAGACTCGGATACAAACGAAATTAGCGAGAAAGTGAAATTGAAAGAAGATTGTGTGCTCATATAGAGAAGAGATCGGATGTAGGTTGTAGGAGCAGGCACGATTGTAATTACGAGTATGTAAGCGAAGGATGGGATGGAACCTTCATTTGCAAAAGAAAGAAGTGGAGTAGATCTCGTGAATAATTTCATGAGAGAAAGAGGTTCAAATTACTGGCCTTGAGGCCATTTCAGGTTCATAGTCAGGGTAGTCGTTACGGCAACAGCACTCCTCATTACTCGTCTTGGTTGACGTACCATTCGATACAGGTACACATCTTTCTCTAACGCTTGTTTCAGTGTCCTCGTCTGCATAACACAGATCTAAAGCGACTTTGTTTATGAACTAGAAGTTCCGTGTCAACACTTGCAAGAACTCAATCTTACAGTTAGACAATAAACGTGAGGCTCCTATCCCGAGTCTAATTGCACAAAAATGAAATACAAATAAAACAAAAATAATGAATTGTTGCTGTAGAGTTTCGATTTACAAGACAAAATCTTTATTAGCTACGGATCCACAAGAAAAATCCTTCCAAGATAATGGAGAATATAACGACTTATAGCGACTCCTCGAATGGCACGTGAATGGTGGCTGGTGATTCAGTATACGCTGTTTCAGAGCAAGTGTTTAATAACTGTCTGATCGATACTGACTTCGAGTGGAAATAATTGCTCTACTAGGCTTGTTATTAGCCAATCACCCGAGCTTGTAGAGACGGCTGGCACACGGGTGTTTTAGGGGTTGTAATATTAATTTACCAGCCAACTTTCAGCAAATCGTTCCTTAAACTGGGCTTTGAGATTTGCTTATCTCCATTCAATTTCAGTCGGCTCTGATTGTGACTGTTCATCTCAGTGAAGCAAAATATTTTTTTCAGTGTTTACAGTCTGGTCGACATAATATGGTATTTTACTTATGAGATGATAACATTTTCGCCAGACTCCGTTAAGTGAAAGTGATACGATGTCCAGTTTATTGCACAGTAGATTGCACGGTAAATGACATCGTCAGATGTATCTGAAGCGCTTTAGCACATGTTGAATTTACCCCGCAGTTCTAAAAGTTTCGAGACTGGATTAATAACAACACAGACAAGTTAATGCGGTGGTTTTAATGCTTCAGATGTTCTGCACAATATCCCTATACTTGACTGTAACGCACAGAACCTTGATGTAACCACGTCAAGCTGTCTGAAAGGTCCTCTTTAGGATGTTGTTCAACTCATACGTCACATTCGCTTGACTGTAGGTTATGCCGTCTAAGCGCTGACCTTTCATGCGAATTTTTCAATTCTGTTATTTTTGGTAAGTTCGTATCGATAACGCCCAGTCTCATCACCCCTGATGATTCCAGAATGACATTTTCACTCTGCAGCGGAGTGTACGCAGATATGAAACTTCCTGGCAGATTAAAACTGTGTGGCGGACCGAGCATGTGCCCGCGAAAGGCAAAGGTCACCAATTCGAGTCTCGCTCTGGCACAGAGTTTTAATCTACACTCCTGGAAATGGAAAAAAGAACACATTGACACCGGTGTGTCAGACCCACCATACTTGCTCCGGACACTGCGAGAGGGCTGTACAAGCAATGATCACACGCACGGCACAGCGGACACACCAGGAACCGCGGTGTTGGCCGTCGAATGGCGCTAGCTGCGCAGCATTTGTGCACCGCCGCCGTCAGTGTCAGCCAGTTTGCCGTGGCATACGGAGCTCCATCGCAGTCTTTAACACTGGTAGCATGCCGCGACAGCGTGGACGTGAACCGTATGTGCAGTTGACGGACTTTGAGCGAGGGCGTATAGTGGGCATGCGGGAGGCCGGGTGGACGTACCGCCTAATTGCTCAACACGTGGGGCGTGAGGTCTCCACAGTACATCGATGTTGTCGCCAGTGGTCGGCGGAAGGTGCACGTGCTCCTCGACCTGGGACCGGACCGCAGCGACGCACGGATGCACGCCAAGACCGTAGGATCCTACGCAGTGCCGTAGGGGACCGCACCGCCACTTCCCAGCAAATTAGGGACACTGTTGCTCCTAGGGTATCGGCGAGGACCATTCGCAACCGTCTCCATGAAGCTGGGCTACGGTCCCGCACACCGTTAGGACGTCTTCCGCTCACGCCCCAACATCGTGCAGCCCGCCTCCAGTGGTGTCGCGACAGGCGTGAATGGAGGGACGAATGGAGACGTGTCGTCTTCAGCGATGAGAGTCGCTTCTGCCTTGGTGCGAATGATGGTCGTAGGCGTGTTTGGCGCCGTGCAGGTGAGCGCCACAATCAGGACTGTATACGACCGAGGCACACAGGGCCAACACCCGGCATCGTGGTGTGGGGAGCGATCTCCTACACTGGCCGTACACCACTGGTGATCGTCGAGGGGACACTGAATAGTGCACGGTACATCCAAACCGTCATCGAACCCATCGTTCTACCATTCCTAGACCGGCAAGGGAACTTGCTGTTCCAACAGGACAATGCACGTCCGCATGTATCCCGTGCCACCCAACGTGCTCTAGAAGGTGTACGTCAACTACCCTGGCCAGCAAGATCTCCGGATCTGTCCCCCATTGAGCATGTTTGGGACTGGATGAAGCGTCGTCTCACGCGGTCTGCACGTCCAGCACGAACGCTGGTCCAACTGAGGCGCCAGGTGGAAATGGCATGGCAAGCCGTTCCACAGGACTACATCCAGCATCTCTACGATCGTCTTCATGGGAGAATAGCAGCCTGCATTGCTGCGAAAGGTGGATATACACTGTACTAGTGCCGACATTGTGCATGCTCTGTTGCCTGTGTCTATGTGCCTGTGGTTCTGTCAGTGTGATCATGTGATGTATCTGACCCCAGGAATGTGTCAATAAAGTTTCCCCTTCCTGGGACAATGAATTCACGGTGTTCTTATTTCAATTTCCAGGAGTGTACCAGGAAGTTTCACCCGTGATGGTGTTTTCCACAGATGAATTTGTCCACATTTTGCATTTCAATCAAGTCACGGCAAGCGTCCACTCTTAGTTATTTTGCTCGGGAGTCAAGATGTGCGGGACAACCTCTGCACACTTTTCTCTTCTTCACGACATTCCGAACTGGTCGAATGCCCATCTGATGTTTGCAGTTGTTAGTTCAAGCTGCAACCGCAGCCACTGCGCCGACGTCGCCTGTACGCCACGAATAACAACGGTCACGGCACTTTTCGGGCGGGTGGTGTACGTAGTGAGTAGTGTCAAAGTGCTTCAAAACCACCAGATGATGGCAGATACGCCGAGGCCTGTAGTACATCACGAGGTGCGTTTTTTCAAGTAAGCACCATTTCGAAATAAAAATAAAATAGTACACTTTTCTTAGCAATTTTATTTTTACATGGAAACCTGTACGTTAATCTACTTTTATACGCAATTCTCACTAATATTCGGCGTGTTCATGTTTGTATCTGAGTAAATAAATTGCCCCCCCCCCCCCCCCCTGATTGACAAACCCACAGACTGTGAAATAAGCGCTGTGGTTCGTTTTCTTAATACTAAAAGCTAAAAATACATCGTCAGATCAGTGAATTGCATGAAAAAATCATTATGAGGGATGGGATGTTACGGAAATGGGAGAGCGCTTTTAGAGATGGCCGTAGTAATGTGCAACATGAACAACGAAGTGGGCGATCACAGATATTGCTGACGTTTTGATGCGGAAAAATCAAGAAAAAGTTATTTAGATGTTATGTGATGAGTTACCTAGTCAAGAAGTGTGGTTTATGCAGTTGTTACCTGATCGGTCAGCAGATTTCTACGAGGGTAGTACTGATTGTGTGATACGATAAGTGTCTTAATATTGGTGGGAATTACGCAAAACAGTAGATTAATGTACGAGCTTCCACGTAAAAATAAAAGCGGTAAGAAAATGTTCTTGTTTTATTTTTATTTCAAAACGGTACTTCAGAAACACGCCGCGTGTTATCATATAATATTTTACTGTTTTGGCGGATACATAGCCATTTAATTATGCAGGATTTTGTACTGTACTGTGTTCGTAGATAATGAACTAGCTCGAAGGTAACGGTCTATTGACACACAGTCTGCACGGCTTCGGAAAATATCGTTCTTGTGTAACAGAAATGGCTCTTTATTGGCACTATGTAATGAGTGGTATCGACAGGGGATCTAAAATTGATTCCATATTTCTAGATTTCCAGAGGACTTTTGACACTGTTCCTCGCAAGAGAGTCCTAATCAAATTGTGTGTCAATGGAGTATCGTTGCAGTTGTTCTACTGTTTTCGTGATTTCCTGTCAGAAAGGCCACAGTACGCTGGAATCGATGGAAAGGCATCGTCTGATATCCGGCGTTCCCCAAGGAAGTATTATAGCCCTGCTACTGTTCCTAATCTGTATAAACGATTTAGAAGACAATCTGAGCAGCCCTCTTAGAATTTTGGTAGATTATGCTTCATTTACCGTCTAGTATAGACATCAGGAGATCAAACCCAATTGCAAAATGAGTTGGATACGATATATGTATGGTGCGAAAAGTGGCAACTGGCTCTGAATAAGGAAAAATGTGAGGTCATCCAAATGGGTAATGAAAGAAATGCTTTAAACTTCGGTTACACGATAAATCACACAAATTTAAAGGCTGTCAGCCCAACTAATACCTAGGAATTACAATTACGAGCAACAAGAATGGGAAGGCAACGTTGTGGGGAAGGCAAAAGAAAGACTGCATTCTACTGACAGAAAGCTTAGGAGATGCAACGTCGCCACTATATAGACGGCGTACTCTAAGATTGTCCGTCCTCTGCGAGTGTATTGCTGTGCGGTCTGGGATTGTTACTTGATATGAATGATGGAGGTCATCAAATAAGTCCAAAGAAGAGCAGCTTGTAAGAGGGTAGAGTGTGTCACGGATATAATAAGTGAGTGTATTGGCAGTCAATAAAACAAAGGCATTTTTCGTTGTAGCGAATTTTTTCAAGAATTTTCAATGACCAAATTTCTCGTCTAGACGCGCCACACTACGTAGGGAGAAGTGATTATCGTTATACGATACGAGAAATCGAGTTCGTCCGGAAAGATTTAAGCGTTCGTTTTTCCAACACCATGATAAAAAGTTGAACGAAAGAGAAATAGCCTGAAAGCGGTTCGAAGAACCTTCTACCACGCGTTTAAATGTTTCTCATAGAGTAGTCATGTAGATGAAGATGTTGAGTGAGGCTATCATATGTATCCAAAACTAGTAAATATCTAAGCAACATATACATACATACTGGAAAAGTCACCATACGGTGCACGGCGGAGAGTGCCCTGTACCACTACTTGTCTTTTCCTTTCCTGTCCCACGTGAAAAGCCGGCAGCTGTGGCTGAGCGCTTCTAGATGATTCAGTCCGGAACCGCGCTGCTGCTACGGTCGCAGGTTCGTATCCTGCCTCGGCCATGGATGTGTGTGACGTCCTTAGGTTAGTTAGGTTTAAGTAATTCTAAGTTCTGGGGGGACTGATGACCACAGCAGTTAAGTCCCATAGTGCTTAGAGCCATTTTAACCATATTTGAACCACGTGCAAAACAGAGCGAGGGGAAAACTACCGTCTACTGTATTAGCCATCCTACGAGTCCTAGTTTCTCTGATTTTATCTTCGCAGTCCTTACGTGAAATGCACACTGGCGGCAGTAAAATCGTTCTGTTGTCGGTGCTCTCAAATTCCATAACAGTACCTTGCTAAAATAACATCGTCTTCCATCCACGGATTCCGATTTGAGTTCACGGAGCACCTCTACAGTGATTGCGTGCTGATCGAACCCACCGGTAACAAACCTAGCTGCACGCCTCTGAATTGTTTGGATATCTTCCTTACGAGGGTCGAAAGCACTCGAACAATGCTCAAGAATGGGACGCTAATGCAAATTCTGTACACCGTCTCCTTAGTAAATGAGTTACATGTTCCCAAAATTCTCTCAATAAACCACTCCCTGTTACCAAACTGACGTGTTCATTTAATTTCATATCGCTTTGCAACACTGCACTTAGAAACTTAAACGATGTGACTGTGTCAAGCAGCATACTACTAATGCTGTATTCAAACGTTACAAGATCGCTTTCCCCCCTCATCCACGTTAAGTTACAGTGTTCTACATCATAGCAAGATTCCACTTGTCACACCAACTAGAAAATTCGTCTAAGTCGTCTTGTATACCCCTACAGTCACTCGAAAACGACAGCTTCCAGTACACCACAGAGTCATGAGCAAACAACCGTAAACTGCTGCTCACCCTGTCCGTGAGATCAATTATGTGTACAGAAGTGTAGGAGCGGTCCTACCACGCTTCCCTGCAGCACTGCTAACGATACCCTTGTCTCTGAGGAATACTCGCTGTCGAGGGCAACGTACTGGCTTCTACTACTTAAAATGTCTTCGGCCAATCACATGTATGGGAACCTAATGTGTGTGTTCCGACCTTCGTCAGCAGTATGCAGTGGAACAATAGGTCAAACGCTTTTCGAAAATCTAGAAATATGGAATCTGGCTGTTGGCCACCATCTAAGGGCTGCAGGATATGATGTGAGAAAAGGACAGGTTGAGTTTAGTTCAAACGGTGCTTTATTAATTAGTGCTGGTTTGTGGACAGAATCTCTTCTATCTCGAGGAAACATATTACATTCGAACTCAGAATGCGTTCAAGAATACTGCAGCCAACCGAAGTTATAATTATGCAGTTTTCGTAAATCTAGAGCGGAAAGTTTGGCATTTTTCCTGTGGAATTGGAGAGAGCTTTTGATAAGTACATAAATGACTTAACATGTTTGGAACTTGATCAGATAGTAACAAGATGACGGCACTTCAAACGACTGTCAACTCCCATCCCTCAACGCCCCAGGGGAAGACGTCACACAAAAGTTACCCTCATATAAAGATAGGTAACTCATTTACATTTCTAGTGTTTCTTTGACATCAAGTGGTCATCACGTTGACCATAAACAATGACACATGCTACAAAGCGATTCCAGATAGACAGCACAGCTCGTTGAATTTCATCTGGACTAACTGCAGCATAGGCCTATGTTATACGGTACTTCATGTCTTTGGGAGCAATTGGTGTTTGTTTTTAGGCCTATTGTTTCCATTTTTTCCAGAGATAATGGTCTAGAGGTATTAAGTCTGGCGAGATATCAGACAATTTTGTGCTCCCCAAATGTCGCAGTCAACGGTCTTCAAATGTTCTGTATAAAAGATCTAAAGATCTATTATTGACTGAGCGGAATGAACGGGACATCCGTCATGTTGGTACCAAGTGGATCACCTTATGTCTTGTAGGATGTCTTTCAAGTACTGCTCCCGTATATCTGTTAGGAACTGAGGCTATTTAGAAACTCAGCAATGAAACAGTGACCAATGACGCGATTCTTAAAAGCATAACAACAGACGTTGAGTCATATCTCTCGGACAGTGTGGGTTATAGACTGACCAACGGTGTACACTGCGAAAACTGATTTTACTATTCTTTGTAAATGATGCATCATCCATAAACAGAATCTTGCTTAGAAACACCACATCACTTTACAGTTTACATAGAAATTATTCGGAGAACTATAACCGAGTTTGACGATCAGTGATGTGAAGGTGCTGAGGGAGCGAAATATTGAATGGATGAAAGGCGTTGCAATGTAATAATCGCAGAATACTCTTTTTGACCCTATTCGCACAGTCAAGCAGCACGTAACGCTGTGTTCACCGTTTGTTAACGCCGGTAAACTGTTATTTGCATTTCTCTTACCAATTGATGTTCTTTTTCGTTTGCATACACTGATGAGCCGAAACACTATGACCACCTGCTTAATAGCTTGTTTGTCCGTTTGTGGAACGAAATGCACCCCCGATTCTGCGTATCAGGGATCCGACAATTTGTTGGTCGATTTGTGGAGGTATACGGCATTATATGTCTACCCACAGGTCATGTAATTCGCGTAAATAACGGGCCACTGATTTATGTACTCAGTGATGGCGGCCGATAGCGACCCAGATGGTTCCATAGGATTTACATCAGGCAAATTTTGTCACCGAGACATCAACGTGAGTTCACTATAGTGCATCTCAAATCCCTATAGCATGATTCTGGCTCCAAGACATGCATGATTATACTGCTGAAAGATGACGTTGTCGTCGGGGAAGACATCGAGCATGAAGGGATGTCAGTGGCTCGCAGCTGTGAGCGTGTCTCCGATTACTGCTGCAGGTCCCATGCAACAGCAGGAGAATGTCTCCCATAACACAATACTGCTAGCACCAGCCTACGTACAAGGCGCGCTGCACGTTTCGAGCCCCTTTCACCTGGATAAAGGCGTTTGTGGAGACGACCATCGACCTAGAGCAACAAAAATGTGATTCACCCGAAGAGCCGACACGTTTCCATTTATTGCCCGTCCACTGCAATCTTAACTGACGGTGTCGTTGAGTCAGCGTGTGAACACGTAGGCGTGGTCTGCTGCGGAGCTCCGTTTCAACAATGCACGATGGACCGTGTGCTCCGAAACATCTGTGCGTGCAGTAACATTGAGCTCTTTCGGCAGAGATGCCACAGATCACCATCTGTCCTACTCTACAGGGCAAACAGGTCTCCGAACTCCACGTTCTGTGAAGAGACGTGGACGCCCAACCATTTAGCGTTTAGTCGTAGTTTTACTGTCCTACCTATTCCAGTAGATGCTCACGACAGTAGCATGTGGACATTGCACCAGATTCGCCGTTATCGAGATACTCGTTCACAGGTTCCGCGTAATAATAATCTGCCCTTTCTCAAAGTCGGTTATCTCAATGGATTTCCCCCTTTTCAGACCATATCTTCGCTATGGTGATCATCCGTTCGTGCCTGTTCCGTTCGCATACTTTTGTTATATCGTCACGTGCCCGCAGCGCCATCGCAGTGGTCAGTGTTCATAATTTGATGGCTTATTAGTGTATTTCACGTAAAACTTCCATTTTCTTGATAATTTTTTCATAACAATTTTTGCAAAGACAAATCGGAAGGTTTGGTAAGTGCCTTGTTAGGTAAAATTTGAATAAATGAAAACCATTCCCACTTTTTCTGTTGTCGTACATATTGTGAGCATCTTGATATCATATGCAGGGTATTTCACTAAATGTGTTTGCCTCTGTAAGATACGAAGCAATGGGGGACGGAAATATTTATTGCGGTAGGTCACCATAAGAAACGTTACACTGTCTGCGAAGCTATGAACATAGTTTATTGTGTTATTATTCAAAGAGTTACAGCAAAAATATACAAGTTTTATAAAGGGAACAATAGTTGTTTCTATCATGCAGCTGTGTATACATCAATTTAAATTACATTCCTATTGCTTTTAGTTTGGGAGCTATAACCCTTCAAAGTTTCATGGGGCATATACCACACGCTGTACTTAATACATGGCTGTGTGGTGGGTGATGGATGTTCTGGCTGTGGGAAGTTGATTTAAATGAGATGTTCATACGTGTGTCCATGTTGCTGAATGCACAAGGCAATGCTCCTTCTAAAGGATCTGCGGACGAGATCTAACATCGCCGGTGTCACGGAGCAACATGGGTCCTCGATGCGCCGTTTTAGATCATCTGGGGATGTGGGCTCAGTGACATATTCACGATCCTTCAGATATCCCCACAAAAAGAAATCTAGTGGTGTTAAATCGGGCGACCTTGCGGGCCATGAATGAGGACCATGGCGCCCCAACCACCTTCCTGCGAACCTGTTGTTTAGTTCTTCTACAACAGCACGCGCAGAATGGGCTGTCTGACTAACGTGCTCCACTCACATATGGACTCTCGTATGTAGACACACATGTTCAAGGAGACCACCCAAACTGTCGACTATAAACGCGCAGTATAATTCACCTGTCAGTGTACCTGGGAAGTAGTGTGGACCGATGATTTCGTCCCCAAGTATTCCACACTATACATTAATGGACCAGCTACGTTGACGGTCGAGAGGTCGTACCCACCGAGGATTGTCTGCAGCCCAGTAGGGTACGTCATGGCGATTCACTGCACCATAATTTGTTAACGTGGACTCATTAGAGAACACAACGCCTTGTAAAGGCGCGGGATTAGCCGAGCGGTCTACGGCGCTCCAAAAAAAAAAAAAATGGTTCCAATGGCTCTGAGCACTATGGGACTTAACTGCTGTGGTCTTCAGTCCCCTAGAACTTAGAACTACTTAAACCGAACTAACCTAAGGAGATCACACACATCCATGCCCGAGGCAGGATTCGAACCTGCGACCGTAGCGGTCACGCCGTTCCAGACTGTAGCGCCTAGAACCGCACGGCCACTCCGGCCGGCTAAGGCGCTGCAGTCTTGGACCGTGCGGCTGGTCCCGGCGGAGGTTCGAGTCCTCCCTCGGGCATGGGTGTGTGTGTTTGTCCTTCGGATAATTTAGGGTAAGTAGTGTGTAACCTTAGGGACTGATGACTTTAGCAGTTAAGTCTCATAAGATTTCACACACATTTGAACATTTTGAACCTTGCAAAGTCTCTAGCGTGAAATTACGCGTGGCCCATTCACAGAATGTAACTCTCTCACGGAAATCGTTCCCGTGCAGCTCCTGGGTTACTGACAGGCGGTACGGGTGAAGCCTGTGGCCGTGTACCATACGCCACACAGATGTGAGACTGACACCAGCGACTGCAGCAACGGCTCGTAAGCTGACACAAGGATCGTGGTGTACTGCAGCTAAAACAAACACCTCCGTCTCCTCACTTCTTGCAGTTCTTCGTCTGCCTGTTTCCTGAAGTCGTTGTTCGGCACGTAAGAACGTAATGGCTGCCGGAGCTCTTCGCCTAGGATATCTCACGGCATACGCCATGACTGCTACAGTGGCATCGTGTCGGCACTCGCCGGGCGTCAGCAACATTTCAAAGTACTCGTTGTTCGTGTGTGCCATCTTCACCCGATGTCAGTAACTGTGGTGTATTGAGCCCCGTTTGTTTGTGTGGCTCGAACTGTCGGGCATACGGCCGTGTGCGGCGACAGTCGGCAGTCTAACAGCGCATCGAGGGAGCTTCTCGCTCTGTGACACCGGAGACGTCACAACTCGGTCGCACCACATTTAGAAAGCACATTGCATTATGCGCAGTGTGTGTGGTATCTGCCGCTGAAACTTCGAAGGGCTGTACCTCCCAAACTAAAAGTGGTAGGAATGTAATTTAATTTGATGTATACACAGCTCGTGTTACTGATTCCATTGCATGATAGAAACAACAATTATTCCATTTAAAATATTGTATCTTTTTGCTGCAACTCTTTCGATAGTAACACAATAAACTATGTTCATAGCTCCGCAGACAGTGTAACGTTTCTTATCGTGACCTACCGCAATAAATATTTCCATCGCCCATTGCTTCGCAACTTACAAACACATTTAGTGAAGCACCCTGTATATAATTGTTCACTGTTCAACATTATGATTAACAGATGTCAAAGTCTAACAGTACCTGGGGTATATGTTTGCTTACACTTGGCATGGTAGGGCAGACATTTGTGGAATATCTTCTCCTGACGGTTTGGCAGTGTTTTGCGCCACTGTTACGTTGTTACTGTTTTATTAAGTTTCACGTATGTTATGTCGTTGAATTCCTCAATGACTGTCTCCAATAACACTTACAAAGTAAACAATTCCATTAAAGAAGTCGATGTCATGATTCGGCAGTAAGAAGAGTTAAAAATTACTTGCGTGGGACAGACTATTCTCACCATTGTTTGCTACAGCGCGTCGGAAGTCACACTTCGATATCAAGGGTGGTTAAGACAGGATGATCTGATTTTGGACGGTAATAATTACTAAATATGGGACGTGCCGGTAAGGAAATGTTTATTATTTGAATGAGCGTGGCCTAGAGTTTCAGAAAATCACCTTTAGATGTCAGTCAACTCCTTTTCTCAGTTTGCAGTCAGTCAAAAGTAAAAATGGAGTTCACTCAACAGAAGGCGTTTTGTGTGCTGCTGTTTGCATAGAGTGAATCAGTGCTTTTCGTCTGCGTTCTGACATTCATCCACCTGCACCATAAAACAGTCATCATTGATATCTCCAATTTGAAGAGCCGGGATGCTAGTGCAGAGGTAAGAGTCCAGGTGGACCTCGCACTTCTGATGACACGGTGGAACAAATTTAGCAAACGTTTGAGGAGAGTCCTCGAAAGTTTATTCGCCGTGCGAGCAGAGGTGTGGCAATGCCTCATGCGACCGTCGCGCGTGTGTTAAGGCGTCGTTTTGTGTATAAAACACACTCGTACATCAGCTACTCTGCAACGCTCTGCCTCGACGCTGAATAGGGCGCATGGGACACCGACACACCGCTCGTCAGTCTTCGCTTCCAACATCGCCAGACATGACCCCATTTGATTTTTTCCTGTGGATTATGTGCAGAAAAGCGTGTTCATCTCCCCTTTAACTCCTGACACAGAAGAAAAGAAGAACGGAATAACAGCGGCTATAATGTCTGTAAAAGAATATCCGTTGATGCTCGTGGACACATAAGGATCTTGTAATAGCATAGCCAAAACTTTAAAATTTTGTGAATATTCTGCTATGTATCCCACGTTTGCAGTATTTTTTATTAATAAACATAGAGTTTGAAAGCATGCCGTTCTTATTTGAAACATCCGGTATTTACGCGTTCTCTGTACATTTGTGGTGCACTGTCTTAGCACCAATTGCCTGTATTACTGTTTGTAATCGTGTAGAGAGACCTTGTATCACTATGAATCTGAATTTTAGAGTCGCTAGTTTGCATTGTGAAACAAAGGGAAAAAATTCCGGGAGGTTCACTGGGAGCGTCAGAGACAGCAGTCTTTACTTGGGCCCTGGGTGTACGTTGCACATCCATACGAATTACTCAGCCGAGTCGGCGTCACACCTTCTGGAAACGTTCACGCCATGTTGATAGAGCAGAAAAGCTGCCGACTGTGTAAATGTTGATTGTCGCCAGAGGCAGGGAGAAAGGAATGCCCCAGTGTAGTCGATAGCGTTACAACGTGACGCGTAACCACTCCTTTGACAAACTGGCAAGCGCGTGGCTTGCTCTGATCACTGTTGCGCACCGAACATTCCTCTGACCTGTGGTAGTCAACACGGAACTTCCATTTGTTATGCTCAGTATCCTGTATTGTTGTGTAGAATCGCATTTTAAAGCAGTCTGACAAATGTCAACCTCTTTATTATAAACGTTTCAGCCAGTGAACTTTTGAAAAGAGGTTTCGTCGTCTGCTCTAAGTCTCATTTCTAGCAGTCCTTCTGCACCATTGTAAACATTCCGATTATTTATAAGATCAGGTACCTGATAGAAATGATTTTTGCAATATCTTCTATGCATCACAGCTTCCCATTAGTCTTAACTTAATCTGGCAGCAGGGCCAAACGTAGGCTACGGTCGCAGGTTCGAATCCTGCCTCGGGCATGGATGTGTGTGATGTCCTTAGGTTAGTTAGGTTTAAGTAGTTCTAAGTTCTAGGGGACTGATGACCACAGCTGTTAAGTCCCATAGTGCTCAGAGCCATTTGAACCAAACGTAGTAAGACCACTGCAATGGAAAGAAGTTGAATGACAACTTATCTACAAACAAATTTGAGTCTGGAAGTGCAAAAGAAGAGCCAGTCGATACGCACAAAAGGTATCAGAGATAAAAATTCTCGATCTGCGTACAACTAATAAAAATTAGTTAGTGTTATGAAACACTACGTATGTAAGAGAAATTATTGGAAAGGGGGGAAAAATACAGCTAAGTTAATAATATTATAAAAACTGAGTGGCCAAATGTCATGGGAAAGTAATAGATACGACGTTAATACTGAGTCGGTTCTCCGCTGGTGAAGTATAATGTGGCTTCCTAACGCTCCACAATCAAATCGGTAACGATCTGCCTCACAACAGACCACTGATCGCCGCCTTAGACTCCGCGTCTTCAATCGCGCCGTACACAGCAGCTAGCAGCAGCTAGCAGCAACATTTGGGCTTCATACGGAGAACACCTTTAAGTAAGACATCCCATCTCATAACTTTTAATCACTCAGTTTATTTTCCTTTATTGACCACTGAAGATGCCTGTAATGTCGTTGGTTAAGAAGCAAAGTAAATTTTTGTTGCAAAGGGTGAGTAATTACTTATGTACGAGGTAGATAGCAACGTTTTACGAATCGCTAAGTGATCACTACGTAATCACATAGGCACTGAATAGCAATAAAAAGGTGCGCAAACGTTATCAGTGAGAGGCGAAATTGACAAGATCCCTAAGCACGGCGACACGTGTGCACCTAAGCGTGCATACAAACTAACTCTGGTGGTCCGGTCACAGGCTAAAAGAGCGGAATTAACGGAACTCGATATCCAGGCAGATTACTGCTCTCCTGACACCCTTTTCGGAACGAACAAAAGCCATTAAGCAGCTCCGCCCGGGACCGGATCTCGTTTTAATCGCTTTTTGGCGCCCGGTCGGAAAACACTCAACCAGAATCTCCCTGAAAGTATTAATTTTTGTTCAGTTCTAATTATAGGAGGACGCCACTGATGACGGACTCTAAGGGGAAATTCACTGTTGGAAACATGATCTTCTAAATTCTGCTGATAGAATATCGTGTTGTGCATCATTGCGTGTGAGGCATGTTGATTCTTGTTTGTGCCCTGCTTGCCCTCATTAAGTTTTCGCTTTTGGCAGAAGAATAGTAGCACCATGATTTCATTGCGGCAAGCTGTGCCGCAAAAAATTAAACGGCATGTACAGTACGGTGACAAAACAGTACGAACGTTCTTATATACAATGTAAGGCCATCATTAGCTTCCACGACACTTTCGATCTTCCTACACACTTTCAGATAAATTCTGCATCGTTGTCAATGAGTTTTTTGTATACTTACTTTTAAGCAAGCTTCCGACAACTGGAGTTATGCCACGCGGGATTAGCCGAGCGGTCTTAGGCGCTGCAGTCGTGGACTGTGCGGCTGGTCCCGGCGGAGGTTCGAGTCCTCCCTCAGGCATGGGTGTGTGTGTGTTTGTCCTTAGGATAATTTAGGTTAAGTAGTGTGTAAGCTTAGGGACTGATGACCTTAGGAGTTAAGTCCCATAAGATTTCACACACATTTGAACATTTTGAACTGGAGTTATGCTGGACGATGAATTTAGTATCCATTATGACACTCGTCTGTCTGTTACTATGGTGAATTTGTTCTGGTGAACTTTAATTTATCCCATAACGGTATTAATTTGCAATGTCCGCATAATTCTATGCAATGTCCTTTTGGATACGCATGCTTGTCCGAAGGAACAGATTCTCCTGACAGCCATATTGCACTATGAAATGCATTCGAAAATTGCGCAAATGATTGTACAACGACTATCCTAATTACTAGTAATACATCAAAATCTATGGCGGACCGGGACAAGAACCCTGATTTGCCACTTTCCCAAGAGATCACTTTAACTGCCTAGACCACCGGAGCACGCTTCCAGGAGCGACCAATGTCGTACTATGTCCTATAGTGCTCGCATACAAATCGTATGATTCCCTCAGAGGAAGAAACAGTGTTTTCCTCGATACGGGGCTTTCCAAGTAAGTGACCTCAGAGTGAGTTCATTTGTTCTTTAGATGCAGCAATGGTTTGTATACAAAGATAAACCAGAACATTACGACCACCCACTTGTTAGTTTGTTGGTCCACCACTGGAACGCAAAAAAGCACCGACTCTTCTTTTTACGAATTAGATACACCCCTTGATCAAAAGTATCCGGACACCTGGCTGAAAATGACTAACAAGTTCGTGGCGCCCTCCACCGGTAATGCTGGAATTCAATATGGTAATGGCCCACCCTCAGCCTTGATGACAGCTTCCACTCTCGCTGGCATACGTTCAATCAGTTGTTGGAATCTTTCTCGGGAAATGGCAGCCCATTCTTCCCGGATTGTTGCACTGAGGAGAGGTATCGATGTCGATCGGTGAGGCCTGGCACGAAGTCGGCTTTCAAAAACATCCCAATAGTGTTCTATAGGAGTCAGCTCAGTACTCTGTGCAGGCCTGTCCGTTACAGGGGTGTTATTGTCGAGTAACCACTCCGCCACAGGCCGTGCATTATGAACAGGTGCTCGATCGTGTTGGAAGATGCAATCGCCATTCTCGAATTGCTCTTCAACAGTGGGAAGCAAGAAGGTGCTTAAAACGTCAATATAGGCCTGTACTGTGATATTGCCACGCAAAATAACAAGGAGTGTAAGCCCCCTCCATGAAAAACGCGAGCACACCATAGTACCACCGCCTCCGAATTTTACTGTTGGCACTACACACGCTGGCAGATGACGTTCACCGGGCATTCACCATACCCGCACCCTACCACCGGATCGCCAAATTGTGTACCGTGATTCGTCACTCCACAAAACGTTTCTCCACTGTTAAATCGTCCAATGTTTACGCTCTTTACATCAAGAGAGGCGTCGTTCAGCATTTACCGGCGTGATGTGTGGTTTATGAGTACCCGCTCGGCCATGAAATACAAGTTTTCTCACCTCCCACCTGTGACAGTGTTTGCAGTGGATCCTGATGCAGTCTGGAATTCCTGTGTGATGGTCTGGACAGATGTCTGCCTATTACACATTACGACCCTCTCCAGCCGTCAGCAGTCTCTGTCAGTCAACAGACGTGGTCGGGCTGTACGCTTTTGTGCTGTACGTGTCCCTTCACGTTTCCACTTCACTATTACATGGGAAACAGTGGACCTAGAGATGTTTAGGAGTGTGAGAATCTCGCGTAGAGACGTATGACACAAGTCACATCCAATCACCTGACCACGTTCGAAGTCCGTGAGTTCCGCGAAGGTCCATTTCCGCTCTCTCACGATGTCTAATGACTACTGAGGTCGCCGCTGTGGAGTATCTGTCGGTAGGTGGCGATACAATACACCTAATACGACAAACGTATGTGTTTGGAGGTGTCCGGATACTTTTGATCACATAGTGTAAGTCTGTAGTAAGTTTCTGAAGAAACGCGGCACCACACGTCTACTACCGGCCGCGGTGGCCGAGCGAATCTAGGCGCGACTGTTACGGTCGCAGGTTCGACACCTGCCTCGGTCATGGATGTGTGTGATGTCCTTAGGTTACTTAAGTTTAAGTAATTCTAAGTTCTAGGGGACTGATGACCTCAGATGTTAAGTCCCATAGTGCTCAAAGCAATTTGAACCATTTTTTTGAACCGAGGTGACGAACTTTCTTTGCTGCGTCAGGCACACCGAACCTGATCCGATTAATACCATCAGGCCCTCTCTTACATCGCACCGTGGTTTTCGCACAGACAGTACCCTTTTTATATCACATTTAGGGCCTATATAAGAAATAAAAATTTTAATGTAACAAATAATATTAAAATTATCTCATTGTCTGTAGTGACAATGTGAGTTAGTAATTCTGACTATGAACTAACGAATTTAATGCCGTTAGTATACGTACTAACGCTGCTCCTGCTATTACTAATAGTGATGATGATGATGATGATATTTTCGATAGGGATAGAAGATGAAGTAGTGAATTAAAACATGTGCCAAGGCCGGGACTTACACCAAGGTCTCCTGCTTATTAAGCTGATGTGTTATCGAAACATCTTTGTGACACAGGTGCATGGGCTATCCTAGTCCAGTCCGCTCCCTAACACAAACTTCAGCTCACACCTCAATAATATTACAGCAGTGCTAGGATCGTGTAGTGTACAACACATTTTCCCAGTAAGCAGGATACCTACGTACAAGTCCGAGCCTTGGCACAAATATTAATTTATTACTTTAACATATACCTTATCGCAGATGAAGTTGAGACTCAGTATGTCTCCATGAAAATGTAATTCCATCAGATAAATAATATAATTATTTATACAGGTATACAAAGAAGTTGTAGGGGTTCTAAGTAGATATAGCGAGTGCTGGGGAAAGGAAATTTAAGGAGACTGCACCACCTAGTATTACAGGGAAATGAGGCAGACATGGTTGGAAGTAAAGATGCACATGGGTAACGAGTGCATACAGGGACAGTAGTAATCATTATTATTGCTTCTGAATCTGAAGATGTTATTTAGTTCTCTAATATAATGGAGTGGGACAGAAAGTATTTAGCTCTTATGGGAACGGCCGTTTCTGCTTTGTTGTTCAGACAAGAACTTTAAGATCAAGGAGAGAGACGAGGGACAGTGTACGTTGATAAGACAGTAGAGAAGGCAGAGGGTATGGAAATCTTTGCAGTCGTCCGCATGCAGCCAGCATAGCTGTACATCTGACGGGGAAATATGATCAAAGATTCAAACAGGCATTCATAACCAATTCCATGCCTTGTGAGCTTTCTTGATAAACACGTTGCAGGATAACACCTCTGTAATCAATAATTGGAAGTGTTAGTGTTTGTACAAGTTGTCGTCAGTAGTCATACTCATAAAATGTAAGCGTTCACGACGACTATTTGCGATATTGCTGATGTATGATTTATGGGCATAAGGCCATGGTCCAATGCACAATTTTCTGCCTAAGTTTTCGTCTTCCGCTGACATTATGGTTCTAGCAAGATCTAATAGTTACTAGGCCCTACAGTACGACACGTACTAAGAGGCCACAGACACTCAAATCCACAAAAATAATTTTAAAAGAAGTGGAGGAGGATTGAAATTAGGCAAGTTGTGGGCCCTACTGCTAAACAAAACAATCGGCGCCAACTCTTCCCTACTAAAAGCTCCATGGCATACGTCGGAGCAACTCCGCGATCTCAGGCAGCAGTCTGATGACATAACGAACCGACCATTGCCTGTATACATGTACACAGCTCGACCTGCTGAGCGTGTTTTGGGTCTGTAACAGAATTCTGAGTCGTTAAACGCTGAATAGAAGTCCATAGCGGTGGAAGACGAAACTGTAGGGTAAGAATTATGCCTTGGACTACAGCTTTGTGCCCGTAAATCAGATATCAGCAGTAGTCATAATGATGCGGCTCATCAAAATGGCTCTGAGCACTATGGGACTCAACATCTGTGGTCATCAGTCCCCTAGAACTTAGAACTACTTAAACCTACCTAACCGAAGGACATCACACACACCCATGCCCGAGGCAGGATTCGTACCTGCGACCGTAGCAGTCGCGCGGTTCCGGAATGAGCGCCTAGAACCGCTAGACCACCGCGCCCGGACGATGCGGCTCATCACTAAATTTCGATATTATGTATTGTAGAAAAAATTCCTTAACACCTTTCGTCGTTATAGAATCTTGCCATATTGCAGGAGTTTTACCACATATGAACGAATCTGTTGCTTTGTCAGCAACTTGATACCGAAGGCGACCGATTATAGATGTGTTGCCTTTAGAGGAGAAGCTTCCAGGTTCAAAAGTAACAACGGACCTTGTAGTATCCTGACCCGTCGAGTTCGAAAGCCCGGCAGAAGACGTGGACCTACACGACAGTCGCTAGGCGGTGCTCCCAATATTTGCGAGCGCTGCTGTCTTTGCCACAGCGCCACGTGTCGGCCACGCCCAACCCGCCAGCATTTCGGCGCCCACGGCCGCACTGCTCAGCCTAGAACCGCGGGGACCGCACCTCATACTACGGCCAGTCCTTATGTGAATTGCTTGCTACGATCACCACTATAACTACCTTGTATAGCTGCGTCACTTCTTATTGGCAACCATGAACTCCGACCGTCGGGGGGTGATACTTTAAGTTCCACCGCCAAACATTCACAGTAATGTCATAGTGAGATATCAGGAAAAATTTACTCCTATACCAAGACACACTACTGGCCGTTAAAATTGCTACACCAAGAAGAAACGAAGATGATAAACGGGTATTCATTCGACAAATACATTATACTAGAACAGACATGTGATTACATTTTCACCCAATTTGGGTGCATAGATCCTGAGAAATCAGTACCCAGAACAACCACCTCTGGCCGTAATAACGGCCTTGATACGCCTGGGCATTGAGTAAAACAGAGCTTGGATGGCGTGTACAGGTGTAGTTGCCCATGCAGCTTCAACACGATACCACAGCTCATCAAGAGTAGTGACTGGCGTATTGTGACGAGCCAGTTGCTCGGCCACCATTGACCAGACGTTTTCAATTGGTGAGAGATCTGGAGAATGTGCTGGCCAGGGCAGCAGTCGAACATTTTATGTATCGAGAAAGGCCCGTACAGGACCTGCAACATGCGGTCGTGCATTATCCTGCTGGAATGTAGGGTTTCGCAGGGATCGAATGAAGGGTAGAGCCACGGGTGGTAACACACATGAAATGTGACGTCCACTGTTCAAAGTGCCGTCAGTGCGAACAAGACGTGTCCGAGACGTGTAACTAATGGCACCCCATACCATCACGCCGGGTGATACGCCAGTATGGCGATGACGATTACACGCTTCCAATGTGCGTTCACCGCGATGTCGCCAAACAAGGATGCGACCATCATGATACTGTAAATAGAACCTGGATTCATCCGAGAAAATGACGTTTTGCCATTCGTCCACCCAGGTTCGTCGTTGAGTACACCATCGCAGGCGCTCCTGTCTGTGATGCAGCGTCAAGGGTAACAGCAGTCATGGTCTCCGAGCTGATAGTCCATGCTGCAGCCAACGTCGTCGAACTGTTCGTGCAGATGGTTGTTGTCTTGCAAACGTTCCCATCTGTTGACTCAGGGATCGAGACTTTGCTGCACGATCCGTTACAGCCATGCTGATAAGATGCCTGTCATCTCGACTGCTAGTGATACGAGGCCGTTCGGATCCAGTATGGCGTTCCGTATTGCCCTCCTGAACCCACCGATTCCATATTCTGCTAACAGTCATTAGATCTCGACCAACGCGAGCAGCAATGTCGCGATACGATAAACCGCAATCGCGACAGGCTACAATCCGACCTTTATCAATGTCGGAAACGTGGTGGTACGCATTTATCCTCTACACGAGGCATCACAACAACGTTTCACCAGGCAACGCCGGTCAACTGTTGTTTGTGTATGAGAAATCAGTTGGAAACTTTCCTCATATCAGCACGTTGTGGGTGTCGCCACCGGCGCCAACCTTGTGTGAATGCTCTGAAAAGCTAGTCATTTGCATATCACACCACCTTCTTCCTGTCGGTTAAATTTCGCGCCTGTAGCACGTCATCTTCGTGGTGTAGCAATTTTAATGGCCAGTAGTGTAGTTAGACACACACACACACACACACACACACACACACACAAGCCCAAGCCCAGACCTCAGTCACATTCCAACAACGCTTTCGTATTCTACATTGTACTCAGCTTATCTTGGTTCCTGGTATTGCTATGTCTAGGCTCTCGACTTGGTCCGCTTTCGGGACTGGCCATACTGCTGTGTTGTCTTTATTGTTTGTCCGTCACCGCTGTGGTCTTTCCGTGGTTTTTGGCGGATCACTGTGGACGCAGTCTGCCAGTGTCTCCTGATTGTGTTTGATTCTGGTTTGTATAGATCTCTTCTGTTAAAATAAAGAAAGTGAGTAGCAGGTGTTGGTTGATCTCCTTAAAATATTCAAAAGATTTCTTACTCAAATCATTTTTCAGTACATTTATTACAATCAGCGTCAGAGCTTGTGGTGTGAGCTGCAGCGTCAGTTGGCACTGATTTTTTCAGTTAGGCGAGATTAGTTGCGCTTCTGCGTTGTTCATAGGATTGAAGTCCCTGCTACTTTTTTTTTTTTTTTGCCTAATCCTGACCAGAATGCGTGTTACAGATTAGTCACATCAGGAATTTATTTACTTCGTTATTAAATTCGTGCCAGGTCAGCCTAAGCAAAATTTGATGATTTTTTTTAAGGTGAAGAAGAATGAAATGACAGATATTTTGAAATTTAAATTCAACAGGAAATATTAAGAATATTAGGTCACTCTGAATCATTCAACAGTTAAAATTAAAACAAACGAGCACCTGCGAGGTTAGTGGGAAGAAGATATAGGAACAAAGTGATTTCAGAGAGATTCACGAAAGGATAATCAGGAATTTATTTATAAGTGTGTAGGATGCCAGAAATGATTTAGGGTAATGAATAATAGTTTACTGCAGGTGCAATCAGTTTTATAAACATGTACTTGACAGCTTTACTGTATAAAAGATAAAGGCTCAACATCCCTCCCCAAGGAAGTATGCTCTAAGACTACAGTTTCATAAGTTAAAAGCTCCTGCAGCTAGGCGAAACTTTGTGAAAGGTAACAGCTCGAGAATGAGATTTTCACTCTGCAGCGGAGTGTGCGCTGATATGAAACTTTCTGGCAGATTAAAACTGTGTGCCGGACCGAGACTCCAACTCGGGACCTTAGCCTTTCGCGGGCAAGTGCTCTACCACTTGCACTTGCCCGCGAAATGCAAAGGTCCCGAGTTCCAGTCTCGGTCCGGCACACAGTTTGAATCTGGCAGGAAGTTTCAAAAAGGTCGAGTTCGCTGGTAACCTCAACCAGTTGTTATGCAAAGGAAAGCAGTTTACAAGTAGCGATAGGCGGGACTTTGATACCGTTAAAAATTTTAACAGGACAACTTCACGTTGTGCAATGTTATGAGACTGACTTCACTCGTATCCGGGAGGGTGGATGTTGAAACGGCTAACTTACAACGTGTAAGACATTTCTGCCGTTCGACTTCGAAGTAATTCCTATACTGGTCTGCAATGGCACTGCGACTAAATAGCTTCTTCTCAGTCATTCGACAACGACGACAGATACCGAAAGATTGGTAAAATTATTTTCCGCCGCTTGTCCCTTTCCAGATTTTGCTCTCCTTAGATTCCAGCCCGAAGCGCGCCGCGCTGTGTGTCTGCTACCGCTGTACAATTTCGCAACTCAGTCGCTGCCAGAGAACTGGTTATCCTCCGTGTTATCCTTTTCTGTAAATACAGGTCTGTAACAGAATATCGCATTAGCATAATTTTCGACCACTCTATCCAATGCGCTCATACAATACCGCTTTAAAATACTATTGTCCGGTGTCGAGAGCTAGATTCTTGCCTTTGCATAGGGGGCGCACGAATCGCCTAACAAGCGGCATTCGTTTAGGGAGACTTCGTATGCACACTGGTAAAAGGAACTTTAGAGTATCTACCAGAACAACAGAGAGAGCCCCTGTGTGCCTGACGACTCAGGAGAGACATCCAATTAAAAATAAATCTTTAATTTCATGAACTACTTCTCGAGCCTTTTCTTTTCAAGCTCTTCTTCCAATGAAGCATTCAGAAATTTACCTAATTAACTGAATAGTGCTTAATTCTATGGCTGATAGGCGATGAAACCGGAAGGTGCCAATAAAACGTTAACACCTGGACGCATGTAGCAATCTTCAGTACACAGTAACATTTGAAGATGAGACTGAAAAGCATCGAAAATCAGCCCATAAAAATAAAGACATTTTATGAGAGATAAGTCCAAGCTAACTGTACTTACATTTTATTTAATGTACATTCGTAGGATTCCTGCAGTATCCATAATGGATAACCTTAATTTAATGTAAAGTAAAAGCTATTAGGATGTTACATAGTCCCTCCAAATTCTTGAAGGCAATGCACTTCACATTATAATTCTATCACTTTATTCTCCCTCACTCATATCCCTAACCAGCTGCAAAACACCCACATCATTTCAAACACCTCATGCAAAGCAAAATCCCAATACGCAACTGTACACCCCCCCATTGAGAATTGTGGTGTGATGATATACTATTATGACCATAAGCGACATTCTTCACATCTTTGCACACATTATGTCCTTTATAGGCGTAATTTCGATCTGTTTTCCCTCTCAGACCATGAACTCATGCCTCAGACCTACTCGTGCCTCAGACCTACTCGTGCCTCAGATCCGCTCATCCCTCGGATCCACTTATCCTATCAATTATAAGCTACAACACCTCTACAATTCCAAATGAAATTTACAACCCATCCTTTCCATCAATTACTTCAATCCTGCCTGCCTCTTATCACGTATATATCTCTTCTCTGGCCCCTTCGCAACATTCATATTACATCCTTCCTCATATCACCTCAACAAGCTTAAGCTCATTTTTCTTATCCCTACTAACGTTTGCAGACTTTCAAATAAAATGATGTGGTGTGGTGGCCCTCAACTACATACTCGCAGACTCAGAGTTGAAATATTAAATGTTTTGGTTGGTTTTGTTGTCTAGGGTGTGGGATACGTAGTTGCCGCATTACAGGCAATACTGACATTACGAGTTATCTTAGAAGATAGATTAAGGAAACGCAAACCTACGTTTCCAGCATCTGTAGACTTAGAGAAAATTTTGACAATGTTGACTGGAATACTCTCTCTCAAATTGTGAAGGTGGCAGGGGTAATATACAGGGAGAGAGAGGCTATTTACAACTTGTACAGCCATAAGACTTCAGGGACACGAAAGAAAAGCAGTGATTGAGAAGGGGGTGAGACTGGGCTGTAGCCTGTCCCCGATGTTATTTAATTTGTATATTGAGCAAGCAGTAAAGGAAACAAAAGAAAAATTTGGAGTAGGATTTAAAATCCATGTAGAAGAAATAAAACTTGGAGGTTTGCCAATGAGATTGTAATTCTGTCAAAGACAGCGAAGGACTTGCAAGAGCAATTGAATGGAATGGATAGTGTATTGTAAGGAGGATATAAGATGAACATCAACTAAAGTAAGCCGCACGGGATTAGCCGATCCGTCTTAGGTGCTGCAGTCATGGACTGTGCGGCTGGTCCCGACGGAGGTTCGAGTCCTCCCTCGGGCATGGGTGTGTGTGTGTGTGTTCGTCCTTAGGATATTTTAGGTTGAGTAGTGTGTAAGCTTAGGGACTTAACTTAGCAGTTAAGTTCCATAAGATTTCACACACATTTGAGCATATAAACTAAAGTAAAACGAGGATAATGGAATGTAGTCGAATTAAATCAGGTGACGCTGAGGGAATTAGATCAGGAAATGAAACACTTAACGTAGTAGATGAGTTTTGCTATTTGGGGAGCAAAATAACTGATGATGGTCGAAGTAGAGAGGATATAAAATCTAGACTGGATTTCGGAAGGAAAGCGTTTTTGAAAAAGAGAAATTTGTTAACATCGAGTATAGATTTAAGTGTCAGGAAGTTTTTTCTGAAAGTATTTGTGTGGAGTGTATGGAAGTGAAACATGGACGATAAATAGTTTACACAAGAAGAGAATAGAAGCTTTCGAAATGTGGGGCTACAGAAGAATGCTGAAGATTAGACGGGTAGATCACATAATTAATGACGAGATACTGAATAGAAATGAGGAGAAGAGGAATTTGTGGCGCAACTTGACTAGAAGAAGGGATCGGTTGATAGGATACATTCAGTTCAGTACTGGAGGGACGCGTGGAGGGTAAAAATCATAGAGGGAGACCAAGAGATGAATGCGCTAAGCAGATTGAGAAGGATGTAGGTTGCAGTAGTTACTCGGAGATGAAGAAGCTTGCACAGGTTAGAGTAGCATTGAGAGCTGCATCAAACCACAACAACAACAAAAACGTACGAGGAAACAATATGTTGTTTGGCTGTTGTGAAAAAAGTACGCTCTCGGGATTTTAGGATTAAACCTCACTGTGTTCCATACATTCCTCTCTCGCAACGTTTGCCACTGGATTTTGGTCGGCATCTCCGTGATACTTTCGCGTTTATAATACGTTCATGTGACGAGTCGTACTACACTTCTTTTGATCTTCTCTATTTTCTATATCAGTTCTGTCTGGTAAGGGTCCCTCAATGGTGAGTAAAACTCGATCCAACGAGTGTTTCGTAAGCTAGCTTCTTCGGGGGTGAAATGTACTTCATGCGAGTTCCCCTAATCAATTTGAGTCTGTCGACTGCATTTCCTATAATTGGTGTTATGAGGTAGCTCTACATCTTCACTTGCATCGACACGGCTGCTATGCAGTTCACAATTAAGCGCTTGGCAGAGGGTTCAACGAACCAGGTTCAAACTGTTTCTCTATCTCTATTATTTTATTGAAATTGCCATTTCTCCCTATGTAGGTCGGCACCAAGAAAATATTTTCGCATACGGAAGAGAAAGTTGGTGATCCTGCCGCAACGAAAATCGCCCTTGTTTTAAATACTGCCACCCGATTTCGCATATCAGATACATGTCATCCTCTCCTCTGTATCGCGACAATATGAAACAAGCTGCCCTTTCCGAACTTTTTCGATGTTCTCTGTCAACCCTTTCTGATACCTATCCCACGCTGTGCAGCAGTACTGTAGAAGTGTGTAGGGTAGGTACTCTCTTTCTAATAGACCTGTTGAATTGTCTCAGTGTTCCGCCAATAAACAGCAATCTTTGGTTCGCTTTCCCCACAAGATTGTCTAAGTGATCGTTCCAATTTAAGTTATTCGTAATTGTGATCTATAAGTACTTAGTTGAATTCGCAGCCCTTAAATTTTTGATATTTTCGTGTAACTGAAATTCAGCAGACTCCTTTTAGTACGTAAATGACAGAATCGTCTGCAAACAATCAAAGATGGCTGCCCAGATTGTCACCTAACTCGTTTATATATATTAGGAACAGTAGTGGGCCTACAACACTTCCCCGGCGAACCTCAGACATTAGTTTCTGTTTTACTGGATGGCTTTCCGTCAGTTTCTATCGAGTGTGGCCTTTCTGAAAGGAAATCACGAATCCAGTTGTACAACTGAGACGATACTTCATATGCAGGCGGTCTGATTAGAAGTCGCTTGTGAGGAACGGTGACAAAAGCCAACTCGAAATCTAAAAGTGTGAAATCAATTTCAGATCCCGTGTCCATAGCACTTATTACTTCGTCTGGATAAAGAAATAGTTGTATTCCACAAGAATGATATTTTCTGAATCCGAGCTGGATGTTTGTCAGTAAACCGTTGTCTCCGAGGTAGTTCATTATGTTCCAAAATCCTAATGAAAATCAATCTTAGTGATGTCGGTCCATAATTCTGCGGCATACTTTTGTTTTCTTTCTTGAGTATTAGGATAACATGTGCAACTTTCCAGTCATTAGATACGAATCTTTTGTCGAGCGAGCGGTTGTATATGATTGCCAAGTATGGAGCTATTGCGTCAGCATACTCTGAAAGGAACCTAACTGATACATTTTCTGTACCGGAGGCTTTGCCTTCATTGAGTGATATAAGCTGCTTAGGATATCTACTTCTTAGTTACTCATGTTGGAAGTAGTTCTTTATTAGAATTCTGGAATATTCATTTCGTCTTTTTTTGGTGAAAGAATTTCGGAAAACCGTAGTCGGTGAATCAGCGTTAGTGGCACTGTCATCGGTAACATTATCATCACCACTATCGCGCAGTGAAATTGTTGATTGTGTCTTGCCGCTAGTGTACTTCACATACGACGAGAATGTCTTTGGGCTTTCTGGTATACTTAGAGACGGAGTTTCGTTGTGGAAAATATTGAAGCATCTCGCACTGAAGTCAGCGCTAAGTTTCGACTTTCAGTAGAACGTCGCCAATCTTGTGGATTTTGCGTTGTTTTAAATTGGCTTATTTTTCGTAGATTTCGCAGCAATGTTCTGACCTGTTTTGTTTACCATGGGGGATGAGTACCTTCTTAATTTATTTTGTATATATCTTTAGTCCGCAGCTCGTGATCTCGCTGTAGCGTTCTCGCTTACCGAGCACGCGGTCGCGAGTTCGACTGGGTGTTGTGTCGACTTAATCATCGTAATTACGGTCGGAGGAAGGCAACGGCAAACCACCTCCATTAGGACCTTACCTAGTGCGACGGTGCGGGTTTCCCGCATCGTTCCCCTACGCTCTGTCAAGAAGCATGGGAATTCTTTTAATTAGTATATCGTTAAGGACAGACATTGGCCAAAATGCATTCTTGCACTTAAACACATATACATCCAAAATTATTACAGCTAAAATAGTAAGACTTGAGACTATTATGTACAACATAATTCTTGATATTGTGTGCAATTTTTGTTTGAAAATGCGCACCGATATACGTTTTATAAGGAGCTGCATTTTTAATTATCATTGTCTCTATAATATACCTTTTCTCGTAAACTAATGAAGCAATAAAACTGGAATTTAACGGTTTAGATCTGCTTAAGAGACTAATAAAAGATGTGGAATATATTTTTGTTTAACATGATAGTTGCTTTGAAATCAATTTTTCAGTTTTGTGTTACCCGGAACTGCTCTATTTTTCTTAAATTTCAGAGGAAAACTCTTCTCAGAGAAAAGATGATGGAAAAGTGCTGCACAGGGTTATTCAGTACGTCATTCTTAAGAACTATGCCAAATTTCAGTATGTCAGCTCTTATAGCTCCTGAGAAAAGGTACATTGCTTAAAAAACTTACTTTAGGGTAATTCGCATTTAAAGCTTTTATTTCAGTTTTTGACAATATTGTTATACCGCTAGTGACAAACGCTGTTCATATCCATAATATTTAATCTATTCCTCGTTTTCCTGGAGTAATCTTTTCCCTTGCCTCCTTTGTCTAGCCAGTTTTTTACTTCTGCTGGCTGAGCTTTGTCCAGTCGAGCTTCATCGATGCTTCTGAGTACCTTGAATGGGAATACACCTGAATGGAAGCCTAGTCTCTATAGGCCACTTAACTCTGCCTATATTTCGACTGCTGAACAGTAGACAGGCGTTATATGCAGCTCCCCCCTGCGGGTTCAGGGGTAAGAATAGGCCCGCGGTACTCCTGCCTGTCGTAAGAGGCGACTAAAAAGAGTCTCAACTGTTTCGGCCTTTAATGTGATGGTCCCCTAAGGGGTTTGACCACTCCATTTCTAAATTTTTCCGTTAGTGCGTACCATTTGGGGCAGGACACCTTACGTGGTGCTTCTTAAATCCATCTTGCCCTAACATCTGGCACACCTGATTTTTCATGCAGTTGGACTTACATCGAGCTTCTGGCCGCATTGGCTGCAGTGTGTTATGGGTAGCATACATTCCCTCCATTGTGCACTTCCATCTTTGCCCTCGTGATGTACATGGATATTTCGACACCTGACATCCAGCACGGTAGCCAGTCCGTTGTGGTGGGGTCGTAAGTACCCTCTTGGTGGTAGCCCCCTGACTACACAGGGATGGCACTGCTGATGCCTGAGCTGCTACCTCCCCACGTATGCCGAGGAGTAGATGCCTATCCCTCTGGGGCATCGGAACTCCCGGCAAAGTCCATCTTGCCAGGTGGTCTTTGCTGCGGCTGGGTGGCGCCCGTGGGAGAGCCCCTGGTCGGAGTGGGTGGCATCAGGATGGATGACCCGCAATGAAGCGTGGTACATCGTCTCTCGCTGGTGGGCCTCCACCAGCAGTCTCTAAGTGATAGAGGTCTAACCTCAACGAGAAGAAATTTGATCAGAGATCGTTTCCCTCCCTGGCCACTCCATGGGAGGAACGCCTGGCTAAAGAAGGCAGTGGGGAATATTCGCCCCGGTACCTCGTGTGTACACGGGTTGATGGGGACTCAGTCATGTCGACCAAGCCCCAGTTTTTTGTGGAGCATTTAGAGGACAAGTTCGGGGACGTGGAGGGCTTGTCCAAAATGCGCTCTGGCTCTGTGCTCATCAAAACGGCATCCTTTGCCCAGTCACAGATGTTGCTCCACTGTGACAAGTTGGGGGATATTTCAGTTAGCATCACCCCGCATAAGAGTCTCAACATGGTCCATGGTATTATATTCCACAGGGATCTTCTTCTGCAGTCCGACGATGAATTACGCGCCAACCTCGAACGACGAGGTGTTCACTTCGTCCGCCGCGTCCATCGGGGTCCGAGGGATAATCAGGTAGCAACCGGTGCCTTTATCTTGGCCTTCGAGGGTGATGTCTTACCCGAAAAGGTTAAGGTGATGGTTTACCACTGTGATGTGAAGCCATATATCCCTCCTCCAATGCGGTGTTTTAAGTGCTGGAAGTTCGGGCACATGTCATCTTGCTGTACTTCTGGCATCAACTGTCGAGATTGTGGCCGTCCTTCCCATCCTGATACTCCATTTTCCCCGCCTCCTATCTGTGTTAACTGTGGAGAACACCATTCCCCCTGCTCACCGGACCGTAGGATCTTCCAGAAGAAAAGGAAGATAATGGAATATAAGACTCTGGACCGCCTGACCTACACCAAGGCAAGGCGTAAATATTAGCGGCTACATCCTGTGCCCATGACATCCACCTATGCCGCTGCTGCAACACTGGTACGATCCTCTCCTGTGTCATCACATACTGTTGCCTCTCAGCTATGTCACAATGAACCGGCCCCCTTGGTTGTGGGGGGGCACTTCACCCTCTGTTGCTCCATCTACTCCAGGAGCAACACCACCCCAACCATCGGGGACATTCATTCCCCCTTCCCAGCCGGAGAAGCGTGAGGCTTCTTCGGCTACTCTAGCCAGGAAGGGGTCCCTTGGGGCCCTCCCATCCCAGGCGTTGCCCAGTGCCAAAGCGGACACCCGCAACTTTTTGAGACAACAACCGGTCGCTGGCCATAGGGCTTCACGGTCGTCGTCCGTCCCTGAGACTGCCCCAGTGGGGCCCTCCCAGCCAGACCCTCCCAAGGCACAAGGCGCAAAGCAGTTGAAGAAAAAGGCTCCCAAGCATCCTGACATTGTGGTGGCACCTGTCCCGCCGCAACCTTCCAACTCTGCGTCTGAGGATGAGGTGGAGATCCTGGCGTCCGTTGTGGACCTCGATATCGCCAGTCCCTCCGACGCCATGGAAAGCACTAGCACAGGTGCTCAGTCAGAGGCAGCAGGTGACCCAGTAGCGTAATCTGCCTTCCCAGTCCCGTCACGCCTTTCCCAGCCATGGACAACACCATCCTCCAGTGGAACTGCAGCGGTTTCTTCCACCATCTAGCTGAGCTCCGCCAACTTATCAGCCTTCATCCTTTCCTCTGCATTGCTCTGCAGGAAACTTGGTTTCCAGCAATGCGCACCCCTGCCCTCCGTGGCTATCGGGGTTATAATAAGAGCCGAGCAGCTTATGAAAGGGTGTCTGGTGGCGTCTGCATATATGTCCTTAACTCTCTTCACAGCGAGTCTATCCCTCTACAAACAGCTTTAGAGGCTGCCGCTGTTCGGGTGTGGACGCCACTGGCTATTACCGTCTGCAGTCTTTACCTTCCACCGGATGGTGATGTCGTGCAGCATGAGCTGGCTGCGCTGCTAGCCCAATTGCCGCCACCTTTCTTGTTACTGGGCGATTTCAATGCCCACAACGCTCTATGGGGTGGGACTGTCTCCGATGACTGCGGTCGTGCCGTGGAGCGGTCGTGCCTCTTGAATACCGGTGCTCCCACGAATTTCAGTGTGGCCCATGGCTCGTTCTCGGCCATCGATCTCTCTCTTTGCAGCCCCGGACTTGTCCCATCCCTCCACTGGAGAGTGCATCCTGACCTGTGTGGTAGTGACCATTTTCCCATCTATTTGTCACTGCCCCAGTGTCATTCCTCTGGGCGCCTGCCCCACTGGGCTCTCCACAGGGCTGACTGGCCGGCTTTTACTTCCGCTGTACCCATTGAGTCTCCCCCACAGGGTGACATTAACGAGGTGGTCCGTGTCTTAACCACGTCAATCATTTCGGCGGCTGAGGCTGCCATCCCCCGCTCTTCTGGACTCCCTCGGAGGAAGGCTGTACCCTGGTGGTCGTCGGAGATTGCTGAGGTTATTTGCGACCGTAGGCGGACTCTTCAGCGTCATAGGCGGCACCCATTTCTAGAGACCCTGATCGCCTTTAAGAGGCTCCGTGCCTTGGCCCGTCGTCTTATTGCACGGCGTAAGCAGGAGTGCTGGGACAGGTATGTCTCATCCTTGGGCTCCCATGTCTCCCCCTCGCTCGTGTGGTCCCGGATCCGGCGGATTTATGGATACCAGACCCCTATGGGTGTCCCTGGGATATCCTTGGACGGCGCTGTCTGCACGGACGCTGCCGCCATTGCTGAACACCTTGCTGTGCACTTTGTAAGAGCTCTGCGACTGCAACTTATCCCCCCGCCTTTCGCTCTCTAAAGGAGCGAGCCGAGCAGAGGGTGTTATCATTCCACACACATCGTTCTGAAAAATACAATGCTCCTTTCAGCGAGAGGGAATTCCTCGCTGCCCTCGCCGATTGCTCTGATACTGCACCAGGACCAGACTGCATCCACGCGCAGATTCTGAAGCATCTCTCCAAGGACTACCAGAGATGCATCCTCACCATCTTTAACCATATTTGGAGTGATGGCGTGTTCCGGTCGCAATGGCAAGAGGGTCTTATTGTCCCCATCTTGAAGCCCGGTGCGGACCCGCTGGCGGTGGACAGCTATCGTCCCATTACCCTCACCAACGTTTTGTGCAAATTGCTCGAACATATGGTTGGGTCCTTGAGTCGCGCGGTCTCCTCGCTCCATCCCAGGGTGGCTTCCGTCAGGACCGGTCTGCTGCGGACAGTTTGGTGCAGCTGGAATCTGTTATCCGTATGGCCTTTGCCCGACGTCAGCATCTCGTTGCTGTATTTTTTGATCTGCGGAAGGCGTATGACAACAAATGGAGTTATCACATCCTTGCTACGTTGCATGAGTGGGGTCTTCGTGGTCGGCTCCCGGCTTTTCTTCAAACCTTTCTGTTGCGCCGCTCTTTCCCGGTGCAAGTCGGTGCCACCCTTAGTTCATCTTATACACAGGAAAATGGGGTCCCGCAGGGCTCGGTGTTGAGCGTCTACTTATTTCTCATGGCCATTAATGGTCTGGCTGCAGCCGTGGGGTCGTCAGTGTCTCCTTCTTTGTATGCCGACGACTTCTGCGTCTCATTTAGCTCAACGGCCACGGGAGTCACTGAACGCAGGCTGCAAGTAGCTGTTCGCAAGGCAGCATTGTGGGCTCTGACTCATGGTTTTCAGTTCTCTGCAGCCAAGACTCGAGTTATGCACTTCTGCAGGCGTCGGACGGCCCACCCTCATCCTGAACTTTACCTAGACGGCCACCTGCTTGAAGTGGTGGACACTTGCCGCTTGTTAGGACTCGTCTTTGATGCCCGGCTCACATGGGCAAAAGTGCTGGCGGCACCTCAACGGGCTCCGCTGCCTGAGCCACACGTCTTGGGGTGCAGATCGCTGCATGCTGTTGCGATTGTACAGAGCCCTTGTGCAGTCCAGGCTTGATTATGGGAGCATGGCCTATGGGTCTGCAACACCCTCAGTGTTGACGTTGTTAGACCCCATACACCACTGTGGTGTTCGGCTTGCAACTGGCGCTTTCCGTACGAGCCCCGTGGATAGTCTACTGGTGGAGGCCGGGGTTCCACCGCTGCAGATTCGCCGCCATCGACTGCTCGCCGACTATGCTGTCCACGTGCATTGCTCGCCGGGCCATCCGAATTGTCGCCTGCTTTTCCCTGCCATGGTCCTCCATCTGCCCGAACGGTGACCTAGGTCTGGGCTTTCCATAGCTGTCCGCTACCAGTCCCTGCTGTCGGAACTGGGGTCATTCCCTCTTCTGCCTCCCTTCCGAGTCTGTGCACCTACGCCTCCCTGGTGTTTGCCCCGGCCGTCTGTCCATCCGTATGGACTTGGCACAGGGACCCAAGGACTCGGTTCCGCCTGTGGCCCTCTGTCGCCGTTTTCTTGCGCTCCTCGCCTCATTTTCAGGCTGTGAGACTGTCTACACTGATGGTTCCCTGGTTGATGGTCGCACTGCCTACGCTTTTGCTCACGCTGCCCATGTTGAGCAGCGCTCCTTGCCAGCTGGCTGCAGTATTTTTACTGCAGAGCTGGTAGCCATATTGTGCGCTCTTGAGCATATGCGTTCCTGCTCAGGTATGTCCATCATCATCTGCAGTGACTCCCTGAGCAGCCTCCAGGCCATCGACCGCTGCTATACCTCTTCTCCTCTGGTGTCCTCTATTCAGGAGTCTGTTTCCGCCATTACCCATTCTGGTCGTTCGATGGCTTTTTTTTTGGACGCCAGGTCACGTTGGCATCACGGGGAACGAATGTGTTGACAGGCTGGCCAAAGGGACGATCGACACCCCAGATTTGGAGATCGGCCTTCCGGCTCGTGATCAGCAGTTGGTGTTGCGCCGTAAGGTATTTGGGATGTGGACTGCTGAGTGGCATGGCATGACATCTCCGAATAAACTGCGGGCTGTTAAGGAGACGACCGATGTGTGGCGGGCCTCCCTGCGGGCTTCTCGCAGGGACTCTGTCGTGCTGTGTTGGCTCCGCATCGGCCATACCTGCCTGACGCACGGCCATCTTTTGCGTCAGGAGGATCCCCCCCTGTGTTGGTGTGGGTCCCGGCTGACAGTCGCCCACATTCTGTTGGAGTGTCCCCGACTGCGCACCCTCCACCAGTCTTTTAATCTCCCGGGCATTTTGCCTCTGGTTTTATGCGATGATGCCTCCATGGCTGACGACGTTTTAAATTTTATCCGTGGTAGTCCTTTTTATGGTTCCATTTAGGGAGGTCCTGCACCTTTCCCTTTCTGTGTCTCTTGTGCTCAAGTCTCTCACATTTGGTTGCAGATTTTAGTGTGTAGTCGGATGGTTGACACTCTCCCTTTTTTTTTGTTCTCGTGGTCAGACAACCAGTCTCCGGCCATCATCTTTTCTTCTGTTTCTTTCTGTCTGGTGTTCAACTGTACTCTTCTTGTCTGCAGTGTTCGTTGCCGCATTTGTGTTCTTTCAGTGCCTGGGGGGGAGTCTCCTTCCCCCTTTGGTTTTTACCTGCTCCGCAAATTTTCGGCTCGCCTGTTTTTGGAATGGGGGACTGATGACCTTTGCTGTTTAGTCCCCCTTAAACATCCTAACAACCACCATCATATGCAGCTATCTTACAACAACTGAGGACATGTATACTGTTTTTGGACAACACATCCATAAAAGAGGACTGTAGCTCTCATTTGTATTCTGTGTTTTCCCAAGTACACATTTTTTCAACAGTTCAGGACTGGACAGGTACCTGAAAGTTGGTTTCATAACATCTAAAAAAGTAAGTGGCAAACCATGTTTGTGAGCTATAGCTTTCCATTGGCTTCTGCCTGAAGATATTTGCACTGCCATATGTCACAAAAAGAACCTTGAGGATTATCATCTGCGGAGAGTTTGTGAAAGAATGTTGCCGACACGGCTTGCTGCACTGTTTTCACACTATGTAAGTTACCCCTGATAGCTTTTCCATAATATATTTCTGAAGTGTGAATTTACTTGTCTGTCAGCCTGTTAACACCTCCCAGTGGCTTTCCATCTTCTAATTTCTTGCCTTTCATTTCTTTCTTCAATCTGAGAAGTCCACCTCACAGCCTACTAGACTCATCTGCAGTCCGCTTCGATTCTGTAAACGGGAAATTAATGCACAAAAAATTTCTAGCGAAGAGAAGGTGTGGATCACAGCATAGAAAGAGGGGGCGCGGCAAGCGCCCACGCCCAAACTTTTTAAAAAGATATTCTTAGCCAGAATTCGATTATGAAACTTTGTGTTGTTATTCTTCAGGAATCACTTTAAAAAATACGCTATAAAAATGAAATTCGAAATTTTTGCAGTTTTTCCCTACATCTGACCTTCAATTGCCATCGATTCTAATTTAATTGACTTTAAACCACATCTGGTCTATGTTCATATATTCAGATTGGAAGGAGTGGATATTATCTATGAGGAAGTAGTGGTTCGACGTGAAATCGCTCCGTATCCAAAACCTCAGGTGTTTCACTGTTGTCTCTGCTTACTGATATTGGCTGGCAGTTGTGTCTTAGAGCCTTCCTATCGGACTGTTGCACGTTGATAACCCACGTCTATGTATTCTACACGCTAGTTGGCGCTAGACAGATGTCGGTCATCTCCATACGTCGATATTCTTCGTCCTCTTGACGGACGAACAAATTGAAATTTGTGATACGCATAGGTGGATTGCCACTGTGCAGCGGATGTCATTTACGAAATAATAAGCACAAGATAGGATTTCGATCCGGCCGGTATGGCCGAGCGCTTCTAGACACTACAGTCTGGAACCGCGCGACCGCTACGGTCGCTGGTTCGAATCCTGCCTCGAGCATGGATGTGTGTGATGTCCTTAGGTTAGTTAGGTTTAAGTAGTTCTAAGTTATAGGGGACTGATGACCTCAGAAGTTAAGTCCCATAGTGCTCAGAGCCATTTGAACGATTTGGAAAATATCGCTTAAGTAGCGGTTTTGTTGGACTTGTCATGCTCCGAACTGTCAATGGTTCCCTCAGTCACTGCTGCTCTAGACACTGCCACTAAGTCAGTTTAAGAGAACTTTTTACGATGTATATTGTAGACATCCAATCTAAGCTCTTCTCTGTAGCAACAATGCTCTGGCGAGGTACAGCGCCGCCTCGTACGCTTCACAAAGTCTTTTACTGATTCCGAAAAACAGTCGATAGACGGCAGTTTTATAAAACGGCTACTCTACTGCATTGCAGTACACTGCTGTGACAGCAACCCTGAGTTAGACCCTCCAGACAGTTCTTGTAATTTATCGTCACCGTTTCCGTGTTGTTGTTTTGCCTTTGGAGCAGCTCTCCACGTTGCTCCATCCCTTACAAACAGCTTCATCACCGAATAAGCATTGCAGCCTACCATCATTTGAATCTGTTTGATACTGTGAAGCATTGGTCTCCGTCTACAGCTTTTATCCCAATGTTTCCATCGCCAGATTGACGATTCCTTGATGCCTCAGGGTGTCCTATCAAGCGATCCCCTCTTTTAACCAAGTTGTGCCTTAGTTCCATTGTTTCCCACCAATCCAATAAAGTACCTTCCCATTAGTTATCCTATCTACCCTTTTAATCTTGAACATTCTTCTGTAGCACCACATTTCAAAAGCTACTGTTCTCTTCTTGGCTGTATTGGTTATGGTCCACTTTTAAATTCCGTGCAAGACCAGATTCCTGACAAACACCTCCAAACAGACTCGGTAACACTGAAATTAGCACTTTTTTTTTATCTGTACTGTTATACAAAGACAAGTCCGTATTTAACTTCATTACAAAAAAAAAATCTCTAAGATTCTTGACCGATTTACTTCAAATTTTTGCACGGTTCTCCAACAAACAAACTGATGGACATAGCCTATATATTTTGATACATAAAAATATAATACGTAAAGCGGAAACATTAAAACCAAGAATCTTGAAAATATCTTGAGCGATTTACTTCATATAATACATATACACGGTGGTCCACTGATCGTGACCGGGCCAAATATCTCACGAAAAAAGCGTCAAATGAAAAACCTACAAAGAACGAAACTTGTTTAGCTTTTCTTGAAAATATCTTGACCGATTTACTTCATATAATATGTATACACGGTGGTCCACTGATCGTGACCGGGTCAAATATCTCACGAAAAAAGCGTCAAATGAAAAAATAACGAAACTTGTTTAGCTTTTCACCATTTTATATATCGGGGGTCCATTGATAGTGACTCGGCCAAATATCTCACGAAATAAGCGTCAAACAAAAAAACTACAAAGGACGAAACTTGTTTAGCTTGAAGGGGGAAACCAGATGGCGCTATGGTTGGCCCGCTAGATGGCGCTGCCATAGGTCAGACGGATATCAACAGCGTTTTTAAAATAGGAACCCCCATTTTTTATTACACATTAGTGCAGTATGTAAAAAAATATGAATGTTTTAGTTGGACCACTTTTTTCGATTTGTGATAGATGCCGCTGTAATAGTCACAATCATATAGCTCACATAGCAATTTTAGACGAACAGTTGGTAACAAGTAGGTTTTTTAAATTAAAATACAGAACATAGGTACATTTGAACATTTTATTTCGGTTGTCCCCCCCATGAGCCATAGACCTTGCCGTTGGTGGGGAGGCTTGCGTGCCTCAGCGATACAGATGACCATACCGTAGGCGCAACCACAACGGAGGGGTATCTGTTGAGAGGCCAGACAAACATGTGGTTCCTGAAGAGGGGCAGCAGCCTTCTCAGTAGTTGCAGTGGCGACGGTCTGGATGATTGACTGATTTGGCCGTGTAACACTAACCACAACGGCCTTGCTGTGCTGATACTGCAAACGGCTGAAAGCAAGGGGAAACTACAGCTGTAATTTTTCCCAAGGACATGCAGCTTTACTGTATGGATGTATGATGATGGCGTCCTCTTGGGTAAAATATTCCGGAGGTAAAATAGTCCCCCATTCGGATCTCCGGGCGGGGACTACTCAGGAGGACGTCGCTGTGAGGAGAAAGAAAACTGACGTTCTACGGATCGGAGAGTGGAATGTCAGATCCATTAATCTGGCAGGTAGGTTAGAAAATTTAAAAAGGGAAATGGATAGGTTAAAGTTGGATATAGCGGGAATTAGTGAAGTTCGGTGGCAGGAGGAACAAGACTTTTGGTCAGGTGAATACAGGGTTATAAATACAAAATCAAATAGGGGTAATGCAGGAGTAGGTTTAATAATGAATAAAGCAATAGGAATGCGGGTAAGCTACTACAAACAGCACAGCGAACGCATTGTTGTGGCCAAGATAGACACGAAGCCCACGCCTACGACAGTAGTACAAGTCTATATGCTTACTGGCTCTACAGATGACGAAGAAATTGAAGAAATGTATGAAGAAATTATTCAGATAGTGAAGGGAGACGAAAATTTAATAGTCATGGGTGACTGGAATTCCATAGTAGGAAAAGAAAGAGAAGGAAACGTAGTAGGTGAATATGGATTGGGGTTAAGAAATGAAAGAGGAAGCCACCTGGTGGAATTTTGCACAGAGCACAACTTAATCACAGCTAACACTTGGTTCAAGAATCATAAAAGAAGGTTGTATTCATGGAAGAAACCTGGAGATACTGCCAGGTTTCAGATAGATTATATAATGGTAAGACAGAGATTTAGGAACCAGGCTTTAAATTGTAAGACATTTCTATGGGCAGATGTGGACTCTGACCACAATCTGTTGGTTATGAACTGCAGATTAAAACTGAAGAAACTGCAAAAAGGTTGGAATCTAAGGAGACGGGATCTGGATAAACTGACTAAACCAGAGGTTTTACAGAGTTTCACGGACAGCATAAGGGAACAATTGACAAGAATATGGGAAAGAAATACAGTAGAAGAAGAATGGGTAGCATTGAGGGATGAAGTAGTGAAGGCAGCAGAGGATCAAGTAGGTAAAAAGAAGAGGGCTAGTAAAAATCCTTGGGTGACAGAAGAAATATTGAATTTAATTGACGAAAGGAGAAAATACAAAAATGCAGTAAATGAAGCAGGCAAAAAAGGAATACAAACTTCTCAAAAATGAGATCGACGATAGGTGCAAAATGGCTAAGGAGGCATGGCTAGAGGACAAATGTAAGGATGTAGATGCTTGTCTCACTAGGGGTAAGATAGGTACTGCCTACAGGAAAATTAAAGAGAAAAGAGAACCACTTGTATGAAAATCAAGGTCTCAGATGGAAACCCAGTTCTAAGCAAAGAAGGGAAAGCGGAAATGTGGAAGGAGTATATAGAGGGTCTATACAAGGGCGATGTACTTGAGGGAAATGTTATAGAAATCGAAGAGGATGTAGATGAAGGTGCAATAGGAGATACGATACTGCGTGAAGAGTTTGAGAGATCACTGAAAGACCTAAGTCGAAACAAGGCCCCGGGAATAGACAACATTCCATTAGAACTACTGACAATTTTGGGAGAGCCAGTCCTGACAAAACTCTACCATCTGGTGAGCAAAATGTATGAGACAAGCGAAATACCCTCAGACTATAAGAAGAATATAATAATTCCAATCCCAAAGAATGCAAGCGTTGACAGATGTGAAAATTACCGAACTATCAGTTTAATAAGTCACGCTGCATAATACTAACGCGAATTCTTTACAGACGAATGGAGAAACTGGTAGAAGCCGGCCTCGGGGAAGATCAGTTTGGATTCCATAGAAATATGGGAACACGTGAGGCAATACTGACCCTACGACTTATTTTAGAAGCTACACTAAGAAAAGGCAAACTTACGTTTCTAGTATTTGTAGTCTTACAGAAAGCTTTTGACAATGTTGACTGGAATACTCTCTATCAAATTCTGAAGGTTGTAGGTGTAAAATACGGGGAGCGAAAGGCTATTTACAATTTGTACAGAAACCATATGGCAGTTATAAGAGTCGAGGGACATGAAAGGAAAGCAGTGGTTGGGAAGGGAGTGAGACAGGGTTGTAGCCTCTCCCCGATGCTATTCAATCTGTATATTGAGCAAGCAGTAAAGGGAACAAAAGAAAAGTTCGGAGTGGGTATTAAAATCCAGGGAGAAGAAATAAAAACTTTGAGGTTCGCCGATGACATTGTAATTCTGTCAGAGACAGCAAAGGACTTGGAAGAGCAGTTGAAAGGAATGGACAGTGTCTTGAAAGGAGGATATAAGATGAACATCAACAAAATCAAAACGAGGATAATGGAATGTAGTCAAATTAAGTCGGGTGATGGTGAGGGAATTAGATTGGAAGATGAGACACTTAAAGTAGTAAAGGTGTTTTGCTATTTGGGGAGCAAAAAACTGATGATGGTCGAAGTAGAGAGGATATAAAATGTAGACTGGCAATGGCAAGGAAAACGTTTCTGAAGAGGAGAAATTTGTTAACATCGAGCATTGATTTAAATGTCAGGAAGTCGTTTCCGAAAGTATTTGTATGGAGTGTAGCCATGTATGGAAGTGAAACATGGACAGTAAATAGTTTGGACAAGAAGAGAATAGAAGCTTTCGAAATGTGATGCTGCAGAAGAATGCTGAAGAGTAGATGGGTAGATCACATAACTAATGAGGAGGTACTGAATAGGATTGTGGACAAGAGGAGTTTGTGGCACAACTTGACTTGAAGAAGGAATCGGTTGGTAGGACATGTTCTGAGGCATTAAGGGATCACCAATTTAGTATTGGAGGGCAGAGTGGAGGGTAAAAATCGTAGAGGGTGACCAAGAGAAGAATACACTAAGCAGATTCAGAAGGATGTAGCCTGCAGTACGTACTGGGAGATGAAGGATCTTGCACAGGATAGAGTAGCATGGAGAGCTGGATCAAACCAGTCTCAGGACTGAAGACCACAACAACAAGAAGATTTCGTTTGTTCCAATGTGATACATGTACCTTTGTGAAGTTATCGTTTCTGAGAACGCATTCTGTTACAGCGTGATGACCTGTAAATACCACATTAATGCAATAAATGCTCAAAATGATGTTCGTCAACCTCAGTGCATCTGGCAACACGATATCGACTTTTTCCGCAAATGTTAAACGGTCCATTTTAACGCGGCTAATGTATCACGAAGCAAATACATGTTACGTGATACCACGTACTTACACGTTTGTGACTATTACAGCGCCATCTATCACAAAACGAAAAAAGTGGCCCAGCTAAAACATTCTTACTTCTTTACGTACTACACGAATATGTAATAAAAAATGGGGGTTCCTATTTAAAAAAACGTTGTTGATATCTGTTTCACTTATGGCAGCGCCATCTAGCGTTCTTATTTCTTTACGTACTACACGAATATGTAATAAAAAATGGGGGTTCCTATTTAAAAAAGCGTTGTTCATATCTGTTTGACTTATGGCAGCGCTATCTGGCGGGCCAACCATAGCGCCATCTGGTTTCCCCCGTCAAGCTAGACGAGTTTCGTTCTTTGTAATTTTTTTTTATTTGATGCTTATTTCGTGAGATATTTGGCCCAGTCACTGTCAATGGACCACCCTATGATGTGTGTGTGTGTGTGTGTGTGTGTGTATACAGTGCTTAAAGAGGAAACGTTGTTACCAAAATGCTTGATACATTTAATTCATTTTTTCAATGTTTGTTGTATATATATATACGTATACAATAAATAAGGAGAAAATGTCAATAGCGAAAGAAAGTCTCGAAGAGTTCTTGACCGATTTTCTCCAAAATTTTAACAAGGTACCATAATAAAAATCCGGACGGACACACATACACTTTCTTTTAACAATAATGTACAAGTCTTCTCTTAGAACCGACTGCAAGAAAGAAAATCTGTTCTGTGGAAAAGAGCGACTTAATATTATTTCTTGCAGCCAGTTTTAACTCCCACATTAGCTAAACTGTTTGTCCCGCACACATTATTTTCACATAGATAAATATAATTTTAAAGAAAAATTTTATTCACAACAATATGCTGTTTTGTTTTCTTCCACGCAGTTGGTTTTAACAAAATGCAGGAAAGTTGTATTTGTAGTTCATATACTTGTGATTAGAATATTACTACGGAATCAGAGTCATCCGAAACTTTGTAATCCTTCACGTTCACAGACTAAAAATATGTGAAGTACTTTCATTGAAGCTACTACCAATCCAAATCCACCAGCTGGAGAGGTGTCCCTTATACCCTGTACACCAATGTTCTCAACCGATTTACCCACTCATTTTAAGTGTCTTCAATTCTCTACCAAGGTTTAGTCCGCAAAAACAAAGAACAAAGCTCAAGGTCAGAGAGAGAGGAAGGAGTAGGTGGAGTCAGAGAGGGGGAGGTGATGCGCAGAGAGAGGGGGGAGGAGCAGGAGATGGAGAAAGAGAGGGGGGGGGGTAGGAGAAGGACGGAGTGAGGGGGCAATAGTGGTTCAGGACGTATACCCAGTCACCATACATATTTAGCAATTGCCAAGTATTGTCAGGTTCGCTAGTAAATTAAAATTATTCAGTACTAGTCTTTTTTCTATTGCCACCCTACATTTTATATCCTCTCTGATTGAGTTATTTTACCCAAATAGCGAAACTGATCCATGCCTTTTAACTTGTCATTTCCTCATTTAACTCACTCAGAAGCATCTGTTTTATTTCGACTACATTCCATTATCCATCTTTACCTTTTGTTGATTCTAATGTTGTTACGTCTTTTCAAGAAGTCGTTGTTTTCCTATAGGTTGGTATATATGGTGAAGGCTGTGTGATGTTGTGGGGCGTATGCAGTTGGAGTAACGTGTGACCCATCATACGTCTAGATACGACTCTGACAGGTGACAAATTCCTGTCTGATCACCTGCATACGTTCGTGTCCGTTGTGCATTCCGACGGTCTTAGGCAATTCCAGCGGGACAATGTGACACAGCACATGTCAAGAATTTCTACACAGTGTTTCCAGGAACACTCTTCTGAGTTTAAACACTTCCGCTGGCGACTAAACTCCCCAGACGTGAACATTATTGAGCATATCTGGGACGCTTTGCAACGTGCTGTTTAGAAGAGATCTCCACCCCCCTCGTACTCTTACGGATTTATGAAGAGACTTGCAGGGTTCGTGGTGTCAGTTCCCTCCAGCACTACTTCAAACATTAGTGGAGTCCATGCCACGTCGTTTTGCGGCATTTCTGCGTGCCCGGGTGGGGCCTACACGATATTAGGCAGGTGTACCAGTTTCTTTGGCTCTCTAGTGAATCAGAAGTGTCTCAATTATTTTTCTGTAGACTGCTGGGCCATCTGGGAGCTGTGACCCTGCAGGCTGAAGTTCCTTTCTTATGTATGAGAGTCGTCCACCCCGTCTTGAGTGACTGGTTGCCCGCCCCAGTGTGTGGTGTGCATGCGTGGGAAGAACATCCCTTGGGCTGTTCTGGTTCGGCCCTGCCTACTAGCCAGCACTGAAACGTCCTACATTTTAATACATTTCTTACGCAAGTAAACAGAACCCAGAAATCTCACCCTCTCCAAATGCATCACGAACAAGTAACGAGTTAAGAGAAAAACACTTTATTTCTTTTCTGGTGGTGGGTAATTCAGTGTCTGCGATAAGTAATCTCAAAACCAAGAAGGTTCTTGAAACACTGCTGCTGATGTTCACTTCTTGTTGCTTTCCACTTTTTTTTTAATGTTTTGTTATCCACTAGCACAGAAGAAAGGTTTCTAATTTGTATACTTCCTGCTGTTTCAGATTGCCGAGCAGTAAAAGTCTCCTCTAAATCGACGCAGTGGGTTTCAGCAGGTAAGACGGGCGACAATATTTCAAAATTAGCATCACCTCTACTCTTTTCCTAATTTATTCTTCTGTGTTCCCATTTACAGTGATTAAACACAACATAGTGAATAAAATTATCTTACGCCAAGTGAAGTCATCCCACATAGGGGAGGATAGCTAGATAGCGAGTGTGGTTAAGACCAGACGACAGACACAAGGGGCTGTAGGGTAGTGCTGGCCCCCACCCCACCGAACACGGGAACATGCTAGTGACGTAAAAATTCAGTAATAACACACTAACACACTAGTACTGAACCACTTCAATGGTTGGTATCAACGACTGGCGAGTACCACAACACTGACAGTCTTTACCAGAAGCGTTCCTACTTCGGCCGGATATAATGTACGGAGCGTAGATCTAAATAAAATGCGAACTAACTGTAGTTTGCACTTAACGCTAGTAAGAAGTACTGAGACGAAGATTCGCGGAATTTCAACAGCTAAATATTGTTTAAGGACTAGAAGATTTTACTAAAAGGGAATAGATTTCGCTCCTCATCGGCGTGTACACAGTCCAATTAACATTATGCACGAAATGTGTGTCTACCACTGCCGCTAACTAAAACAAACGGCACTCTGACCTGGGGTATAAATTATACTCGGTGATAAAATTAACTGTCTGGTAATTAACACTATGCTACCGTGTGTGCCGCCGAAATGGTGTTTCTATTTCATGCACAATACCAGCAGACAAATCAGGCATTGGCATGTATCATTTTTGTCAATTTTCTATTAGGAATGAAAACAAAAAATTATCTGTGTTTGTAGTGATCGAAAGAATCATTAAACAGTCGTAAAAAGAAATATAAGTAAGCATCCAATTGGGAAATGTGATTCCAGAGAGTTTCCGTGTTATGCGGACAGCTGCTTCTCGTGTCTACAACGCGATTTTATAAACGTCTCTAAGGCAACGTCTTGTCACACCTCTACAGACAGCTACCGTTTCCGCCTACAGCCGCTTGCGCTTCGCAATTTAATGCTGTTCAAAGCGCTGCCAGGTGTTAGGGATTTCCGTAATTTGTCTCGAATGTAAGAACGTCTTAGTGGCAAAGAATAAGTGTATTAAAACCTTATGCATGATGCAGAAATTTTTCACGCATCTCAGTGTTTATGACGTTTTACCTCTTGACCTATTTTCCGTACATTGATGTATTTGTGTGAGCACATTCAGAGGTATATGTGGATACTGTCTGCGAAATATGTTGCGAACAGAGTTGGTAGCAAAGAAGCAGTAAATTTAAACGTCACGCCTGATGCGCCGGTTTCTTACGTATCTCATTGTTCCTGACGTCGTATCTCGTGAAATACGCTAGCTAGATGCTTATTACCTCCAGAGAGATTACTGCATGACAGTAACACACACACACACACACACACACATTTTTATGATATGCATGGATTTCGATTAACGACCCAGCCGTCCTCTTGTTGTAACACCAAAATTCGCAGCATCTGAAGAAAACGGCTTTGTGGACAGGCAATATGTCGCGCATAAAATGTAAACAACACGGCAGATCACCGGAAGCTCCGTATCAATCAGTTGCGCCGAGAGAAAATGAGAGAACTCTCGATTTGTTTGAGTGATGGGGCTGCTAAGTGCTATACCACCTATTGCACTCCCCTGACTTAAGCCCTCGTGAGTTCAACTCGATTTATAAACTGAAGGAAACACTTCACGGCATTCGCTTCAGAACTGCTACAAATTCGTCGAGCAATAGACCGCGCCGCTCGAACTTTCAACACAACTGGCACTGCTATGAGTACCCTACGACTTCCACATCGCTGGCAACGGGTTATACACTATGCTGGTGACTACTTTGAAGGTCAGTAAAACTGTGAAACACGTGTCTATTTTGTACGAGCTGTAAATAAATAGTTGCCACTATTAATGTTCCAACCATAGTATTTTTGTTACTGTCTACTAGTTCTAGCACATATTATTTTGTGGGTGTTGGTTTCTGATTCTTAGTTACTTGTGGATCAATGACAAAAGTTTATAAGCTGTACACTGAAACTGGCTGCTAATTAAGTCAGTCCATGGCAGGTATCTCTAAACCAACCGATCGTATATGAGAAGAAGAGCCATCAAACGATACCACAGCCACAACTCAGCGCAACGCTTGGAAGCAGACCGTTAATTGATGACACATTGTTAGTTGCAACAGTTTTTCTTCGACAGATTAATTTTGTAGTAAATATCCTAATTATGTAACTTGGCCACCTTCCTTTACAAAAAAAAAAGTAGTTCCTAAGCTTTTATTCAGATCTGTTACCATCTGACGCTACAAATTCGTGCTTGAAATATATTTTCCACTCATGTACTTGGTTTTATCATAGCTCTACTGGTAGTGACAATAGTAAGCAAAGTTGGATGACGCAGTTGGCCGTTATAGCCCGACAAAAAGTTCAGCTGCCTAACTGGAAAGAGTTTTCTTCTTTCATACACAATACAACTTTTCCTTTGCAAAGTGTGAAGTTCTGTGTTAAGTGTGTCTGTCGACTGTACGTGCCCATAATGGGTGTGTTTGTACTTCAGTGTTTTCTTTGGGTTGTTTGGCAATAACAGAAGGCAGAGGGAGCAACTCGACACAATGCGCAGCCTGTTCTTTTCGAATATCAAGAAGGCGACCGCAGAGCTTAGCATCTACCATCAACAGTGTCCGAGAACTTCACCCACGAGTCACTACGAGAAGGTTTGGAATTTAATCCATAGTCCAGTCGCCGGCCGAAGTGGCCGAGCGGTTCTAGGCGCTTCAGTCTGGAACAGCGCGACCGCTACGCTCGCAGGTTCGAATCCTGCCTCGGGCATGGATGTGTGTGATGTCCTTAGGTTAGTTAGGTTTAAGTAGTTCTAAGTCTAGGGGACTGATGACCTCAGACGTTAAGTCCCGTAGTGCTCAGAGCCATTTGAGCCATAGTCCAGTCAACGAAGGGAAATTAGGGGAAAAATTACCGTAGTAGAAAAATTTTTGTTGAGTTGTAGGAGGGAGTGCCACGAACAACATACCGAAAATCTTGACCAGTGAGGTGAGAGTTTAAGGTCGAGGGTCCGTTTGAATAACTCTGAAACCGCGGCTTCCAGCAATACTGTTTTCTGAAACAAAATTAAACTGCTTTATATTTCGTACAAAAAAGATCTCATTATTTCTCTAGGATTATTAGGTTTCACATTGCACGGGATGGAAAAATCGCAAGTTATTAAAGATAGTGTTTAAATGGTATATAAAATTAATTTTTATTGTTAAATTACGTTATCTGAGAACAAATATTAAATGTATATACCACGTCGAAGTGCAGTAGAGCCACCACATTAATGGATAATTTGTTTTATGGGGGTCTGACGAGCTGCAAGCTCGAGCTGGGATTTTTGTGTGGAAAATGTGACGCGCGTGCGTGAGGGAAGAAGGGTCTGCAAACTGGAGAGCGAGGGGGCGGGTCCCTCCCTACTCTCTCTAACCCCCTACATCACAAGAAACAACTGCAGGGTGTTTCACATTGTTATTACTGTCGTTTTGTCGAGTATCGGCAGCGGCGCAAAAAGTATCGACCACGACAGAGATTCTGTACAGCAAAGCGGTATCGCGAGGCACGAAGGAGATGCTAGGAGGAAGCCGTGTCACCCGTAGTTCCGAGGCGGCACCGCCACGACTCTGCTCTGAAATAGCGTCGCTACAGACCAGGAGCGAACTTCTGTCAGAGGTCGGGTCCTGCCCACTTCCGGGAAGTTCTTGCCCGAGTAACGTCGTTTTGCTGCCTGCTCACCGTGACACAGACCGTGTCAACCGTTGGACAATGAAGAGACTTCCGTCTCCTGTGAACTGTACCTATGCGCCAACGCTATCAGAACTCTTTCAACAAGTGTCTGCGAAATTACTTTTTCTAGTGATTGCAATGGAGCCGCAGTACGGCCAGTTTCAACTCTATCGATTCACCACACAGTAATCACTGCTCCTTTAGTGTGCTCTGAACCGCAAATCAACGTTAGCAGTTTCGTAGCTACAGCCGTGCCTGGTGATCTACGACAAGTTTTGTTGTAATTAATGGAGTATTACTTATTCCGAGTGTTCGAACTAACTGTATTGTTATGACCACCTCAGTGTCTAAGAAGTCGGACACAAAAATAACGGCGCTTCCACAGTTCGCTCTGTGAATTCCTGGCGACGCAGAGCGCAGACGCGCCGTAGTTGCGGGAGGGAGATATTTACTATCTACCACATGTATTAACAATACATGGAACACAGATAAGAGTTACTGCTAAGCCTAACTTAAGTACGCATATAGACACGTGTAATTCCTCCCAAACCGTTGTTTGTACACCACTAGAACCGAAATTGATTGTAGGTTATCCTGTACGACAGTTGCAGCTTTCTTCCAAGAAAGGTGACTCGGACTACGTTGAGCGCTGGTCGCTTTTCAGTTCCCAGACTATGGCTCTCCAGTACTTCTTGCCCAGTTTTCTTATATGAGTAGACAAAATGAGTTCACTCAGCTCTTGTTTATATATTTCAGCATTTACACTGACCAGCCAGAACATTATGAACACCGGCCTGCTATCGATATAAACCCGTCCAGGGGATAGCAGCGGTACCTGGCGATGAATGACTTCTGGTCAGACACGTACGGGGCATGAAGTATCAATGAACGTGCTGTACGTGTGTAGAATGGGGAAGTCGCGCGATCTATCTGAGTTCGACCGAGGGCAGATTCTGATGGCTCTAACTCCACGCGTTATTGGGTGTTCGAGGCCGGCCGAAGTGGCCGTGCGGTTAAAGGCGCTGCAGTCTGGAACCGCAAGGCCGCTACGGTCGCAGGTTCGAATCCTGCCTCGGGCATGGATGTGTGTGATGTTCTTAGGTTAGTTAGGTTTAAGTAGTTCTAAGTTCTAGGGGACTGATGACCACAGATGTTCAGTCCCATAGTGCTCAGAGCCATTTGAACCATTTGCCAAGAGATTGGATTGGTAAGTGTGGAACCTTGTTGCTTTCTGTCATTGAAAATGTATTTTACGGACGTAAAACAATGTTGTGGTCACCCTGTCGTGAGTTAATGAATGACCAGAAAGTTACTGCACTCCTCTCGGTATTAACTGTTACTGGCAGACTGCATAAATCTCCTCCATTCATGAATTGGTGGCACTTGTAGAACAGTCTACAGTGAATGGATTCAGTTACCACACATCCAAGTTATATCTTGTAAGATGGGTGTGAATTCGTCTAATGGATTGGGACTGACAATGTTCAGGTCCGGAAGAGTAATCTGCTGTAAGGCATTGCTTGACTTATGTTGAAATATCCTAAGTTCCATAACACCTAGCCGAGATACGTCTGTCACAAATGAAGTCATTGAAGCCTCTGGGCCTCTTGCAATGTGTAGAGAGCCGAGGCTGGGCTGATGCGTTCAATAACCCTAGTGCTGTGAAAAGTACTCCAGCCATTGATGGTGGAGAAAATAAAATCAACATTGTTGGACACATATTGACAGCATGTTACAATTGGCCCGGTCTCTTCCGTGTGATAGACAGCTGACAGCTCCAGCTGTTGAGCTTTTTTATGTAATAGCTCACTTAAAAGCTGCCAATTGGTACTCAATAAACTGAAAATAACTGCACTAAATATACACGAGCTCAGTAAGATTATTTTGTCTACTCACGTAAGAGATCAGCACAGGAATCGCTGGGGAGCTATAGTCTGGCACATAGTATTGTATAGTATGGCATTCCCTCCTACTACTGTACAAAAATTTGCCACCATACGAATTTTACGAAGTTTTCTGGTCTTAATTGACTGGGCTACCAGCGGACTGGAGCGAAGTTTGTTGATCAGAATATGTATATCATCAGCTCTGTTCCGTTTTCTGGCCGAACAGCAGCGAATAAAATGTCTTCTACCATAAAGATTTAAGCCTTCTAAGGCCGAGGTGGTTGTACTAGACAAGTCTGTATTAACGGCCACGGCTATGGTACAGCTGGTGGTGCTATTAGTGACTGTTTGCACAAATTCTGAGAATTTATGAGCTTCTGCGTTTCTCTGTGTTCATTATGGGGCGGCATTATGCCACTGAACCTAGAGAATTCCGTGATCCCTGTCGCAGTTACAGGGGACGCAAAAAATGGTTCGAATGGCTCTGAGCATTATGGGACTTGACATCTGAGGTCATCAGTCCCCTAGAACTTAGAACTACTTAAACCTAACTAACCTAAGGACATCACGCACATCCATGCCCGAGGCAGGATTCGAACCTGCGACCGTAGCAGTCACGCGGTTCCGGACTGAAGCGCCCAGAACCGCTCAGTCACCGCGGCCGGCCAGGGGACGCAGACATGCTGTTGTCAAGGCACTACATCAGAAAGTAACGCACGGAATCATTATGTACAATATTTCCAAAATATTTGGAAAATATCATGCGCAATAGACTTTATAAAAAATAAAGAAAAACATACTCAATAGCGAACAGTTTGGATTTCGAAATGGACTACATTTAACTTGATGGGTGATATACTAGAGTCAATAAATCAGAAATTATAACCATTGGGAATATTTTGTTACTCGGCTACTCATGATATCTGCATGCAAAAAGTTAAAGTATAATGTAGTTGTAGACAGTGCAGGCTGGTGGGTATTTTGTAGTCTGAAGCACGGAAAGCAGAGGGTATAGTTCCATCGTGATCACATACCAATACGCATTCAGGTATGAAGCAAACAAACAGCTTGTATGCAAGCATCTGTTATGCATCATCTGTAGTTTCTGGTATATACAAATTACCTTCCGCTTGCGTTGTCGGAAGGTGATACAAGCTAAGGAATAAAATGCAGTAACAGAAAACATACTGAAAAGGAAGCTAATGAAACATTTGAAAATATCGACAGACAGAACAAGGTAAGCGCATCATCATTAAATTTCATAATACATTACTCATGGAACTCAACAAGCTATAAAAATGAAATATAAGATTTAAAAGTTAAGTTTTGAGATTGCAGGTAGATCACAGTCTTGAACTAGGGAACCAACTGCGTATAATTAGTGAATCACCTTAATTTGGCTACATTTGTAGTACATACGATGACTGCTGCAGCTGAAATAAAAATGTCGAGACCAGTGTATTCTGCGTATTTTCATTGCCTTCTGTGTCAAAGAATCACTTTTTTTGGGAGAGGACTCAACTTCCAGGGATGAGCTGTACACACTACGGACGTGTGTTAGTCCGCAGCTCGTGTTCTAGTGTCTAATGTTGCTGCCTCTGGATCACAGCGTCCTGGGTTCAACTGCCAGCTAGGTTGGAGATTTTCTCTGCCCAGGGACTGGGTGTTGGTGTTGTCATCATTTCATCACCATCATCATCATGCATGACAATGGCTAGATTGGACTGTGTGAATATTGGACTGTGTGAATATTGGACTGTGTGAATATTGGACTGTGTGAATATTGGACTGTGTGAATATTGGACTGTGTGAATATTGGACTGTGTGAACATTGGACTGTGTGAATATTGGACTGTATGAATATTGGACTGTGTGAATATTGGACACTGTGAATATTGGACTGTGTGAAAATTGGGATTTTGTATGTGTGCTGATGACTGCACAGTTGAGCACTGCTCAAACCAATCATCATCATCATCAGATGTGTGTTATAAGAATATATATTAACTAACTAAAAGTATGTGGAAGCCCTACATAGCGCTAAACTGATCACTAGATGTCAGGAGAGACGCACCCGTCAGTATAAAAGGAGTCAGAGAGTGTTGTGTTGTCAGCAGAGAAGGAGCAACAGCAGAATGGGTCGATAACGAGACTTCGAACGTGAAATAGTCATTGGAAGTCACTAAAGTAACAAGCCCAACAGGCACATTTTAGCCTTTCTGAAGCTGCCTAAGTAGACCTCTGGTGATGTGATTGTGAAGTGGCAACATGAATGGAACAACCATGGCTGAACCAGAAATGGACACACCTCATGGACAGACGGACAGTACCCATCTCGCATTGCAGAGGGTGGTTGTAAAAAATCAAGAGAAGGAAATACTCATGATTTTCAAAGTGCTACCAGCAGTCCAACAGCACAATGATTGTGTGTATTTACTTAAAAAGACTCGGTTATAGTGGTCGAACTGCTCCTTACAAGCTAGGAATTTCTGCAGTAGTGCTAAGCGACACTTGAGGTGGTATAAAGAGCAACACCACTGGACGGTGGATGACTGCAAACGAGGGATTTGGAATGATGAATCATGCTATACCATATGGCGATTCTACTGAAGTGTCTGGGATTGGTGAATGCCATGAGGACGTTACCTACCATCATGTGTAGTGCCAACTGTAAAGTACAGAGCAGGTCGTGTTACAATATGGGGGTGCTTTCCGTTGTCAGGGTGTGCTCCCCGTATTGCAGTTAAGAAAACTCTAACTGAGGAAGCGTATGAACACATGTTACAGCATTGTGTACTGCCTACAAGAGAGGAAGAGTCTGGGGCCGATGACTGTGGCAGCACGACAGTGCACCTTGTTAGAGAGCACCATCTGTGAGGTACTACTGTACGACAGTGCACTCTGTGATAAACCAGCGTCTATGAGTCGTTGTTTTGTGGACAGTAACATTCCTGAAGGAGCTCCAACCTTAACACAATGCAACATTTTTGGGATGCGTTAGAGTGTATACTTCGCTCCAGACCCCAGCTGTCTCAGGTTTCGACTCTCGAGGAAGAATGGAATGCCGTTCTTCCAGAGACAATCAGACACCTCATTAAAAGTGTCCCCAGCTGAATTCAAGCCGTCATAAAGACGAAGGGTGGACTCACCCTATGTTAATGTTCACTAAACGGTGTCCAGGTACTTCTAATGAAATCGTGTGTCTAGTGTTACTTCAAGAACATATGTAGAGTCAAATAAAATAAAGGAATTGTACTAATTGCTTCATAGTAAATTTACGCATTAATATCCTTGTCGTTAGCAATATTTATCTTCTCTCAAGAAGCAGTGACAAGTATCAGAATAGCAGTAAGATCAAATACACCCTCTGACAGGTCTTTAATGGATTAACATTAAAACAGATAGGAATGGATGCATGGGGCTAACGACCCGCTGCTCACCACTTTCACTCCCTCTAGATTCTTGACGTGTTCTGGGGCTCTGAAGTAATTTACACCGACGGCTCAATGCCTGATGGTCACGTAGGCTTAGCATATGTTCATGGAGGACATATTGAGCAGCACTCCTTGCCAGTTGGCTGCAGTGTTTCCACTGAATAATTGCTCTTGAGTACATCCGCTCATGCCCTGGCGAGGCATTTTTCCTGTGTACTGACTCACTGAGCAGCCTACAAGCTGTCGACCATTGCTACCCTCGCCACCCTCTGGTAGCGTCCATCAGGAGTCCATCTATGCCCTGGAACTGTCCCGCCGTTCCGTCGTGCTTGTGTGGACCCCTGGAGACGGAATGGCATAACAGGATGCACAACAAACTGTGTGTCATTAAGGAGACTATGAATGTGTGGAAGTCTTCCATGAAGGCCTCTCACAGGGAATCAGTTGTCCTCTGCCGGCTCCACATTGGCCATACGTGTCTAACGCATGGTTACCTAGTCCGTCGCGAGGACCCACCTCAGAGTCACTATGGCTCCCAAATGACAGTCGTCCACCTCCTGATGGACTGCACACTTTTAACCGCTCAGAGGCAGACTTTTAGCTTTCCCAGCACCCTGCCTTCGGTGTTGGGCAACAGTACCTCCAAAGCAGCTTAGTTTTATGTTTTATCCGTGAGATTGGATTTTATACTTCCATGTAGGTTTTGGCGCATGGCCTTTGTCCCTCTGTGTCCTCCAACCTAGTGCTTTTAGGGTGGAGATTTTAATGTGTTTCACAGTGGCTGGCTTTCCCTTTTTATCCTCGTTGTTGGCCAGCCATTGTAATCTGCTTTCATGTTTACTCTCTTCTGTTTCTAGCGTCTCTCTGTTGTTATCTTGTCCTCTTTTGTTCCTGTTAGTGTTCGTTGCCTTCCCTTCGTTCTTGTTTTTGTCCTTTCTTTACGTTTAGTGTTAGATGTTTCGTGCGTTTTATTCTCACACTTGTGTCATTGTTTCATTAGGAACAAGGGACTGATGACCTCTTAGTTTGGTCCCTTCTCCCGCCTTTAAACCAACCAACCAACCATACATGCGTTGGACATACTGTTCAACACATGTATACCTATGCATCGATGTCCCATCTGTTTTAATGTTAACCCATCGAAGACACGCCAGAGGCAGTTTTTGATCTTAGTGCTATACTGATGCATATCAAATGTTGCGTAGGTAATGTGGTGAAATTAACGCAGGAGTATAAGTACAGGTATGGGAGTCCTCAGGCAAGCATGGTACATAAAACTCTTTCCCCTTCCTTTACGCCTACCCCACTCCACCCCAGTCCCAACTCCAGAAAGCACTGCTTATAATCGTCTTTCACAACCATTCCCCTCCATTTCACGTCACATAACATTGTTACCCTGGCTGCACTGCTCCCACTTGAATCAAGAAGTAAAATAAGATAGAAAAACTTAAAGAAATCAGTTTTATTTTAAGTACCTTGGTAAAGCTAAATATAATCTTAACAATTTTCCCTGGTTCTTCAATACATAACAGCTGGTCACCCATGAAACACTGTGCAAAACAAATACTGCAAGGTAGATTTTAATTAAATACAAGACTAATCTGTTTCTTATGACAATCTTTATTTTACTAGTAAGACAATCTTCTTGCATTCAGAAAAAGACAGTCGCTGCTTATTGTTTTCTTCCTTGAAAAACATCAACCTACATAAAATACAGCGTGTAATGGGTATAGGTACAGATATTTCTGTTGTTGACTGAGGACGGTGTACTGGACAATATTACATCAGTATTTACGTCATTTGCAGACTAATAATTATATCCATTACGAGTCGTATGTTTTTAGGTTGGGTGGTACCTACAAATACATTTGTCAAAAACAGAGATTTAAAATTACCGTAAGCTCCTGCAGGCTATCGTAAGCAATAGACTACGTTAGTCTTCCTACAAGCTTTGGTCGGTCAACATCACAGCGTCATTACCTGTATGTTACATTTGTTGCACGCCTATATGGCACCACCTCATTTCGATCACTTTGTTTGTGTATGTGATCAGCGTCTTACTAGATTCCTCTAGAAACCGGATATATGAAGGATCACGTAACATACGGATCATTATTGTTCTACACACGTATCCTCCTCTTTGTTACTTAAAAATAAAGACTATTTATAGCAAAATTGAAACTGTCGGTGTTTAATTCCAATATTAAATCGAAGCTGATGATTTTAAACGTGAAACAGTGCGATGCTGCAATAAAAACAAAAAATACAGATTTATCATACAGCGCTAAGAATCGAAATTTCCTCAAAATAGGTAAAACTGAAAAAAAGCATAACAAAAACATATCAAACATGGCTTCAGTACTTCGTCGACCTTACGTAGAACGTGTTTCTGTTATTTCTGAACAACTTTCGCACTTATCGCTTACAACAAGGAAATCTTACCATTGATCACGATGAAAAACGTTCTATTGAGTACAGAATAATATCAATAATTAAATATATTTCTTGCGTTTGTGTATATAAACTGTACTTGCATTAAAAGTAAATCGAGCTGCTAATTGTTTTTATTTATAAAATACAATGTATAGTTTGTTAGCAAATAATATACAGAACGGACTAATACTGAACGATATGTGGTTCTAATAATGTGCAAAATAAACAAACAAAAAACTGTCCTCCTCTCACACATTCATTTATGTTTCTTTCCCTACCGATAATGCTACCATTTACTACGTCATTTACGCACTGTACCAAAATTAACGAACCGTAGTTTTGGTAGAGCTTAACTCTAGTCAAAGGCAAGCCATTAACGCTTTTCTTCCTGTGGGCAGTAGGTCAGGTGTTGAAGTGTGGATACGTCTACTCAAAAGAGTCACTCTATACTGACAATCGTAGTCCACTTAGTGATGCAGTTAATTATGTATCTGCGGGAAGACTGTGTGATATTCCTGCCTGTGGTCGCCAGTATTTTATTTTGCTAGATGCTCGCCTTGATGCAGCTTGATACATGTGAAGTAGCATACGGTGCAAAAATGGAATGAGGTATAAGCGACTGATGGTACACTATGTACCAGTCCCGTGGGAAAGTCCGTCAATCGTACTGAACTTACTTCTGATTGGTCGCCATGTTCGGGTGCTAGGTGCCAAAACGCCTAATCTCTCTTATTGATTATTTATATACTTTTCATTGTATTTACCTCAGTTTTTAGTACTATAAGAATCGCTCATGACTACCCTACGAGTCTACCGTTTTTGTTTATTAAATTTCACTAGTTTTGAGAAACATAAGAGTAATGGTATTGCAACGGAAGTGCTTCGGACAACTTTGAGTCGCTTTGGCGCGCCTGGGAGACAAAGTACTTCGACTGCGCTAGTCACTCTGTTTCGGGCGTTCTGGAGAGCCGGACACGTATTTCAGTATCGTGCGTTACTTGGATATAAATACCCAATAGTCACACTGTTTCGAGTGTTCTTCAGAGCCGGACATGTACACTATATAGGGCGTAACTTAGTTGTGAATATATAATACCCACTCAGTCTAGTGCGTACTGGAGAGCCGGACATATGTATCATATTTCAGAAGTTGGATAGAAAAGTTACACCATACAATTAAGAGTGCTACGTCGAGTGTTTTAAAAGACAGTGTAAATGCGTGAATATCTGAATAATAACCAATAGGATACATTAATGAGAATTCTCGCCTACCATCATTGTCAGTACTGCGGATCTTGCCCTCTGTAGATACAGAGACTAACATGGGCAAGTGGTATCCCGTAAAAAGCAGAATCACAGGTTCAAATTGACAGCGTAGCAGCCTCCGCCGAAGAAGACCGACCCCACAACCGATGAGCTGCCTTCTGCGCTGGGGACACAACTCTAGAATACGACAGGTTACTGGAAAGAACGTCCAGAGAGACTAATTCAATATCTCCAGCTTCCAGACCTGACTTCCAAAGGGACACACAATTTTGTAACTGTTCGACGCAGAGAGAAAACAACCATCAAAATGCGGTAGCGTTTTCGCTTCCCGCGCCCGGGTTCCCGGGTTCGATTCCCGGTGGGGTCAGGGATTTTCTCTGCCTCGTGATGACTGGGTGTTGTGTGCTGTCCTTAGGTTAGTTAGGTTTAAGTAGTTCTAAGTTCTAGGGGACTGATGACCATAGCTGTTAAGTCCCATAGTGCTCAGAGCCATTTGAACCAACCAACAAAAAATGGTTCAAATGGCTCTGAGCACTATGGGACTTAACTTCTGTGGTCATCAGTCCCCTAGAACTTAGAACTACTTAAACCTGAGTAACCTAAGGACATCACACAACACCCAGTCATCACGAGGCAGAGAAAATCCCTGACCCCGCCGGGAATCGAACCCGGGAACCCGGGCGCAGGTAGCGAGAACGCTACCGCACGACCAAACAGCCAACACACTGGTGTGTCCATTATTTTAGAAAAATCAATTTTTCGCCCTCTTTCAGTTTCAACATTTAAGTACACATTTTCATCTGCACTCAGCAAATCGTTGTAGTGAGGGTGTCAAAGGAGACTTCCTATTGAACATACGAGTGCGCAACTAATCTGTTAATGCTCCGTTCGCAGATCGAGCGTGTGAAGAACGAATCATTCTACGCCCCTGTGCGAGATGTTATTTTGTTATCTGCACGATCTGTTCGATGTAAGGTAAGACTCCGAGTCTTACATTTAGGTCCGAAGATCTGAAGACTCAACTTTGCCACGTTGCGGTATGCACACAGTAGCGTAATGAGTTCCTAGCCACGTGGTCTACAGGAGGCTATGGCATAGGCTGCTTTTCGTGTACTCGTCGTCTGGTTCTCTTCCACATGACGAAAGACTTCCTCCTCTATGTCCATGGTGCGACAAAGTCAACTTTTCTAGTTATGAATGAACCAGTTTCACATTGCCATTGTTTAGCTTAACGAAAATGGTACAACAGATTCTGATGACTGTAATCTCTTCTTGGGCTTTGATTACACAGTGAAATCGAAGATCTGAAAGCTATTCGAGCTTCAAACTCATTGAATATCCAAGTGTTTCATTTTCTCACTTGGGTTCTTTATCGAAACTCCATCTATTAGTCCCCTCTGCAACTCCTAAAAGGCTGTAATTGGAATTCCGAAACAATTTGTAGACTCAGTCAACTGATATACATTTTGTAGCAACACTGACTGGTGCAATAACCATAGCCGTAACCAGCTGCCGCAGCATGTTACAATCACGGCCGTCCTTGGTTACCCGGGATACAACCACTAAGTAGGCAACAAGTTGTGTTGGCGAAATTGAGGAACCTCCTGCAGCTTTGTAATGGGGGACTACGTGATAGCTGGTGTATCTGCATACCAACATACAGTACACCGGTACATACAAATACAGTACTGGCCAGCCATCTTGGAAGAGGAATTAAACTGGCGACCGATCTGGAGCGAACTATCATTGTCTGGCCTGAAGATGCTTCGATCGCTCTACTGCTGTCTGCTTGAACAGCCAATATCATCCGTCATCCTAGAGGACCGTCAGCCATTAAGACCAGCCTCATCTCCCATGGGCTGAGGGTGGAACTAAGACTCTCCTAGCCACAAACCCACTTCGGATCTACTGTTGGCGAACGTGGAGGGCCAATGTTCGCTCCCTGGATGCCGCTGCCCCGTTACCCACTGCTGCTGACACAGGCCATCACCATGCCCTCCTTGCGGCACAGCCACGCCAGACTACAGCGCCAGCACCTGGCACAGTTTTACTACCGGCCGGGAATGTCTGCCATGCAACGCTGATCTGCTCCCAGATCGCTCTGAGCTCTGGTGGCCGTAAGCGACAATATGACATTGTATCCCCACCGAGGGAGTGGGTTCGACTTCCACATTCCGCTGCTGAACGTGGACACAGGCTCTCCATTGTAGACTGAACCTAATGAATAAACTGCTACCAAGCTGAGCATATCTTTCCTACCAAGTAGAGAACCCCATAACGCTACGGTATCTTAATGGAGATGCTTTTTTGAGCTGGATAAAGGAGGCAAATGACTTCTGTACCTTAATATCAAGAACTATTTGCAAAACCATCTACTACTCTAACGTAGTAAAAGACTTCGCTTGATTGATCGATTTCACTTAACTTGCCGCACTTTCTTCCCATTTTAATTTTTCCTTGTTGCCCATTCTTTAAAAAAGAAAAAGAAAAATGGAAAAAAGAAACTAGATTGTTTCCTTAACTGTGCAGTTATTATCTTCCGTATATCCTCTTAAGTCCAAGGGACTGGAAGAAGGCCCAAGTCTTAGCAATCTATAAAAAGGGTAGAAAATCGGATGCACATAATTACCGGCCAATTTCCCTGACATCGATTTGTTGTAGAATCATGGAACATATTTTGTGTTCAGACATAATGACCTTTCTAGACTCTGAGAAGCTCATCTACAGAAACCAGCACGGCTTTAGGAAACAGCGGTAATGCGAGACACAGCTGGCCCTCTTTGTGCATGATATACAACAGGCTCTAGACACCGGCTCCCAGGTTGATGCCATATTTCTCGACTTTCGAAAGGCGTTCGTCTCAATTCCGCACTGTCGCTTGCTACAAGAAGTGCGCGCTTACGGTCTACCAAATGACATATGCGGTTGGATAGAAAGTTTTCTAACAGACAGGGAGCAGTATATCGTTCTGAACGGGGTAACTTCAACAGAAACAAGAGTAACTTCAGGTGTGCCCCAGGGCAGCGTAATAGGTCCTCTGCTTTTTACGATTTACATAAGCTATCTGGTTGATGGTATTGACACCGGCCTTAGACAGTTAGCAGATGATGCTGTAGTCTACAGGAAAGTAGTATCACACGAAAGTTGTGAACAAATCAACGAGGATTTGCAGAAAATAAACGCGTGGTGTAATGACTGGCAGTTATCTCTCAATATTAGTAAGTGCAACCTACTGCGTATAACAAGGCGTAAATCCCCATTAATGTATGAGTACAAAATAAATGATCAGTCTTTGGAAGCGGTAACATCAGTCAAGTATCTAGGTGTGACTATTCGAAATCATCTCCAATGGAATGATCAGATTACGCAAGTAACGGGTAAGGCGAACTCTAGATTGCGGTTTATTGGTAGAATCCTGAAGCGATGCAGTCCTTTAACAAAGGAAATAGATTACAATACGTTAGTTCGTCCAGTCTTAGAGTATTGTTCGTCTGTATGGGACCCTTACCAATTGGGTCTGATTCAAGAGATTGAGAAGGTCCAAAGAAGAGCTGCAAGATTCGTGACTGGTACATTTAGCCATCGCGAGAGCGTTACAGATCTCATATAAAGTTTGAAGTGGGACACACTTGCAGATAGACGACGCGCTAAACGGAAGGAGCTGCTCACTAAATTCCGAAGTCCAATCTTCGCCGAGGATGTAGAGCATATATTACTACCACCTCAAACTGGGTACGGGAATGTCAGAGTGACGTCACGGGAAGTATCACTGCGGTGAACCATGGAAGTGTATATGGTGTGAACCTATGGTTTTGGGCTATGTAAGATGGCGGACGTCGGCTTCAAGTTTGTGGCGTAATTGCAAATTCCTTCTTTTTTTAACTTCATACTTTTAAAGACTGCCTCTCTGTAGCATCTTTGCCTTAGGTACCGCTCAAAGTCGACGTGTGGAATTACAGAATTGACCCAATTGTTCATTCTGAGTAGGCACGCAGACAGTGGCTCATGTCAGTAGCTGCTTCGACAGGAGTCAACGGATTGTGTATGAATACTGACTGATAGGCATTTATCTCCCGTTGCTACTTACCTTAGCTTTCAATATTTTGTGTAAGGAGTATCTTCTTGAAACGTATCGACAAATTTAAGTCATTTCAAATTCAGTTACATGTAACGTTTCTCAACTCCACGTGTTAAACCACTTTCATTTACGAATACATAGACACACTGAACCCAGTTATCGCCGAAACAACTTCCAAAACCAAATGTGATTATTTTAATTTAGGAAAGGACTTCACCTGACTAATTTAGTTCACTAATTATTCCATTTTAGTTTTTCGGTCTTTAGTTTCTTTCTTTCTGGCACCAGAAGCCCCTCAACCTGTGGAGATCCGGGACAATGCCCCATCCTAGTTACGCCTCTTAATTTAAGATAGCCTCCTTTTGTGGCCAATGTAATGTGTCGCGATCAGAAATGAAAGTATCGGAAATTAAACTGAAATGCTGATGTTGCATTCTTTTGAAGTTTAATTGTATGGAAGTCAGAACACATCAAAATGACAACCACATAAAGAGAATATGGAAAGCATAATGTTCAGTTACCTCTACTACGGATCGTCAATTTAAGTTAATGTTACCGGCGTTAACAGTCGTTTGGCTCAGAATCTTTGTTGGCAAGCGAGTGAGTTTGGTGAAGAAGGATCGTGGTTTTGTGAAATATGATGCAGCAAAATAATTTGTATCACACTAGAAAATATAAATCAGACGTCGTTAAAAAATTTAAGACTACAAGGATCAACGTTTTCTATATTGTGCAAATGTGCACGTGCAAAAAATGACGCGCAAGTCTACACGTCGACAAAGTGATCTGCTTACAGCTTAATTAACATTTGAACGTAACAGAACTCTATATGTCATTAGTGAATGTAGTAACATCATTTTAATTAATAAAAGAGACTAAAGCAGAGTTCCCGGTTATTATTTCAAATATACTACCAAAAAAAAAAAACAGAGGACGTGGAGTTTACATTCTAAAAGACGGAAGAAAATAGGCAGCAGATAGTAGGCGATTCGTGCCTCTTTGATTTTGCAAAATGAACTTCGAAATTAGCAGAAATGATGACTACAGAAATTTGGTGGTGATATTATGAAATTTTATCTTTGCTGAGCGAAATAGTTAATTACAGAAACTACTGCTCTACTGAAGAAGACCTCTAATGAATGTTGTGTAAATAGAAGGTGGAGCGAGAAGAAAGGAAAGGAAAGGGAAAGAACTGCTCATATCAGCTGCATCGGGACTTCGTGCGGCACGAGCGGCGACGAGTGAAAATGTATGCTGGACCAAGACTTGAACCCACGACCTCCAGCTTATTAGGCAGTTGTATCAACCACTGTGCCATCCAAACACAATGTTAACTGCAAATGTGCAGACTATCTCTGCACGCTCCTCGAGTGCGGTAGCGTTCTCGCTTCCCACGCCCGGGTTCCCGGGTTCGATTCCCGGCGGGGTCAGGGATTTTCTCTGCCTCGTGATGGCTGGGTGTTGTGTGCTGTCCTTAGGTTAGTTAGGTTTAACTAGTTCTAAGTTCTAGGGGACTTATGACCACAGCAGTTGAGTCCCATAGTGCTCAGAGCCATTTTTGAACCACGCTCCTCGAACGACCCACATTCGCACTTACCACCATCACTTATCTGCAGTCCCAATCCACATCTCTGTGCTCGCTAATTTTAGATTTCTGCTGGAGGTCGAACGTAGCTGTGTATCTGCACTGACGGCTGTGGGTTCATAGCCCTCGGGGGGGCGGCAACAACCTCTCTTTTACAGCGCTGCTGATTTACCACCTGTACCGAGTCCTTTGTCGATGCCAGTTCCGTGGAGAAATTCGCTGCGATCTCCTTTACCGACACAACGTTGTCTCCGGTTACTTGTGACGTGTTTTTAAAATACCGTCTAGATCTTCTACAAAGAATTTCAGGAACGTGTTACAATTTTTTTTTCCTTTTCCAAATTAATTAACACTACACTCTAGTTTTGTTCATCTTTTGAAATAACTCGAACGTTCATTTTCTTTCGAACGCCCTCTGACAATATGGGAATGGCAACAAACTGACCTGAGCTCTTTGAGGAAGACCACATTGAAACTCACCAGTGACAATGAGATAGTTATAGCAACAGCGAATACCAAAACAGAAAGGGCAACTGAAACAAGCCGAAAGATTTATGTTTTCAGCAAAGTAGACAGAGAAAAAGTAGTGTCATATCTGAATGAGGAACCTGACACCTTTAGTTGAGGATGAGAGCATTTACAAGGACTTTGGCTCAAGTTTTTGACTAGTTCACTAGTTGACTATGCACTGGGTGGAAACGTACCCAGCAGATATTTCATAATGGGAGAAATCCTCCACAGTATATAGTCACCGTAGAAACGTCTAAAGAAAGAGAGACTACTGTGTAATAGACATAAAACAAAGCATAGGGCTATAGATACAGTGACGTCGAATGAAACGCGTTTGGCAGTCAAGAGATCAATGCGTGTGGCCATCAATGACTGCTGTAGCAGAATATTGTCAATTGATATTTCACAAAACGTAAAGAACTTCTGGTCGTATGTAAAGGCTGTTAGCGGTACCAAAGTTAGTGTCCAGTCACTCACGGACGAGACACAAAATGAAACTGGAAGCAGCAAAGACAAAGCAGAAATGTTTAACTCTGTCTTCAAATGTTCCTTAACAAAGGAAAATCCAGAACTATTGGCCCAATATAATTCTGTGCCACTGAAAAGACGAGTGAAGTGGATATTACTGTCAGTGATGCTGAGAAACAGCTGAAATGTCAAGATTGAACAAAGCCCCAGTGCTCGATGGAATCCCCGTCAGATTCCACTCCCAATTCGTGTCTGAGTTAGCTCCCCTGTTTACTGTAATCTCTCGTACATCCGTCGAACAAAAAACTGTATCCAGTAGATGGAAGAAAGCATAGATCACATCTTTCAACAAGAAGGATAGGAGAAGTGCCACAAACTACCGTCAGATATCCTTGATACCCGTTTGTTGTTGAACCTTAAAACATATTCTGAGCTCAAATATAACGAAGTATTTCGAATAGAATGACCTTCTCCATGCCAGTCAGCATGGATTTCGAAAACATAGATCATGTGAAACCCAACTCGCATTTTCTGACGAGATACTCTCTAAGCCATGCATCAAGGCAGTCAGGCAGATGCAGTATTTCTCGATTTCCGAAAAGCGATTGACTCAATACCACTGTTACGGTTAGTATCGAAAGTACGATCATATGGGGTATCGCAAGAAATTTGTGTCTTGATTGAGAATTTCTTGGTAGGGAGTATGCAGCATGTTTTGTTGTGTGGAGAGCATCGACAAGTCTAGAAATAAATTCAGATGTACCCAAGGGAAGCGTGTTGGGTTCCTTGCTGTTCATGAGATATATATATATGTCTTGCAGACAGGCTTTTCCCAGATGATGCAATTATCTACAGTGAAGTGCAGTCATAACGAATCTGTGCAAGTATCCAGTCAAACCTTTGTAAGATTTCCAAATGTAAAACTGTGTACTTCACGAAATGAAAAATATTAGTGTCCAATGAATGTAATACTAGTGAGTGAGGGCTGGTATCTGTAAACTCACACAAATACTTAGGTGTAACACCTAGTGTGGACATGAACTGGAACGATCGTACAGGTCCAGTCGTATGTAAAGCAGATAGCAGACTCGGTTTATTGGTAGAACACTGAGGAAGTGCAGTCGGTCTACAAGAGAGACTGCTTTCAAATCACTCGCGCGACCTATCCCACAGTAGTACTCATATGTGTGGGACCTGTAACAAAAGAGAAGGGTTGCACGAATGATCACAGGTTTGTTTCACCCACAGGAGAGTGTCACTGAGATGTTTAAGAACTGAACCGGCAGACTCTTGAAGACAGACATAAAATACTCCGACAAAGTCTACAGACAAGGTTTCAATAACCGACTATAAATGATGGCTCAAGGAATATATTATACACCCTACATATCTATCCTAGAAAGATCGTGAGGATAAGATTATATTAATTACAGCATACACAGAGGCATTTACACGATCATTTTTCCCGCCCTCTATACGTGAATGGTATGAGAAAAAGCCCTAATGACTGGTACTGTGGGACGTACTCTCTGCCATACACTTCATAGTGGTTAGCACAGTATAGCCGTTGATATAGATGTAGGTGGTGACCATCCTCTCGTTTGAATCGTCACTCACGGAAACAAGCAAAACTCAACTAAGGAGCGTAAGAGCAATAGAAAGAGACGACCTCTCACTTACTGTCTGTAATGCCACTGTGGAAAAATGAAAGATTATAGCGTGTAGTACATTTAATATATTTTGGGCGTCTTGAGGCGCTCATTCTTCCTCCTGCCAGTTTCAGTGATTAATTGATGATGCAGGGTATCATGTGATTCAGCACCATTCTACAAAGAGTATGTTAATGGGTCATTCCATACCCTGAGGGTCAAGCCTGGTGTTTGAGACAGCTCTGATCTATTGTACATCCCAGTTCCATCGAGCCATATGCCAGCGAGCTAGACTGGGAGAGAGAGTTTCCCCACTGGGAACGTTTTGGGAGGGATTATCAGTTGCTTTCGACCAAGAAAGATGTCCTGAAAACTTTGGATGGGAGTTAGGGCGATTGGAATAGTTTTCTTTGTTTCTAGGAGGATTATTCCATACGAAAATATGATCGTGTAGTGGTGTAATTGTGCCTGTTAGTATGCCTAAAAGAGCAAATTAGACGAGTTGCAGGGCGTGTAATGCAGTAAACCAGTCTATTTTCTTATCATTTTTCATTCGCCACTCGTGAGTGTTGGGCGAGCTGTTACAGAACTTCTTTCTTCGGAGGTAAACATCTCAGTTGGCTGCGAGCTAAGTAGAAGGCCTTCCAGGAAGGATATTTTGGAGGGAGTATTCTGTTCGGCCATCCACCTCTACCAAGGGAAACCTGCTGATAACGTGGGGACTCATCCTGTTGCTCAATAAAATGAATCTTGCACAGCAAGGCATTGTATTGTCTGTTCCCGTGTTAAGTTAGTTTGATGTGCACCAAAAATAATGCAGTTCCTGTTTATTTTATTCTCCAAAATAGTAGAAATTGTAAATGCAAGAACCCAGGACTGTCACCGTCTAGTGTTATGGTACAATAGAGCATTTTTGCATTAGTTTCTGCGGTTTAGAAACATTTTATTCAGCAATAACTACGACATCTAATACAACTAGGAAGCGTCTTCGATGCAGATGTCACTTCACTGGGAATCACTTATCAGTCTAGTTAGTATTGTACTAAGATGTCAGCCTTTCCGAAACTCTGGAAGAGTGGATACTTTTTGTCGCGTCATTGACCTACTGCCAGCGTTAAGAAAAAAATCAGTTTACCACTTTATTGACTACTCGTCTCCTTTCCACCGCGACGTCTGCTGTCTATATAAAGAGCGAGGCCGCTATGACAGATCATCTCCGGGTAGTGTGGCTAATTTTACGAGGGTTGGAACTTTAATAGCGGCAACTATTTATTTACAGCTCATACAACATAGATACGTATTCCGAAGTCTTACTGACCTTCAAAGTAGTCACCAGCATTGTGTATAACCCGTTGCCAGAGATGTGGAAGACGTAGGATACTCTAAGCAGTGCCAGTTGTGTTGACAGTTCGAACGGCGCGGCCTATTGCCCGATGAATTTGTAGCAGCTCTGAAGCGAATGCCGTGAAGTGTTTCCTTCAGTTTAGAAATCGAGTTGAACGTACGAGGGCGTAAGTCAGGGGAGTGCAGTAGGTGGTATAGCATTTAGCAGTCCCATCAGTCAAACAAATCCGTAACAGCTTGCACTGCACGTGCTTGACATTGTTCTGCAAAATGATGGTCAGGTCCTGCAGAAAGTGTCATCACTTCTGTCTCTAAGCTGGTCGTAAGTTGTGTTCCAAAAATGAACAGTATAGATACAGAAGTTTAACCCTAGTATGACGTACGCAAGCAATTCTTAACACTAGTAAACTCTCCCGACAAAATGTTATTCATTCCCTTTGGAGCGCTATAAATGGTGCAAGACATGTCATCCTCCACTGATGACGTGCGTCATGGCAGTCACGTTTTGTATATGAACCAATGGATTGCTTGGAATCAACGCAGTAAGATGTATTGAGATGGAGACGTGACAGTGTGGCAGAAAGGAGCTCTCGTGCTTGGATGTGTCCATGACCACACCGTGAGAGAAGTTACGGGATTATCCGTGGAGAGCGCAACCAACACAAATACATTTAAGAAGCTTTATCTCACTGCCATCACGGTTTCGGGCTAACATGACGATCTTAATATGCCTAATTTTGTTGTATTATAGAACTAGCTGAGTCAACAGAGTTACCCAGGTATGTATTTATTCCAGTGTCCTACAAGTCATCATCTCCTCTCCACTCTCTTTGTCCGTCTTCTCCTCTTCCTTCTTCTCCTCTTCCTTCTAATTACATCTCCTCCTCAAATGGTTCAAATGGCTCTGAGCACTATGGGACTCAACTGCTGAGGTCATTAGTCCCCTAGAACTTAGAACTAGTTAAACCTAACTAACCTAAGGACATCACACACATCCATGCCCGAGGCAGGATTCGAACCTGCGACCGTAGCGGTCTCGCGGTTCCAGACTGCAGCGCCAGAACCGCGCGGCCACTTCGGCCGGCCATCTCCTCCTCTACCCTCGTTTGGTCCATCTCCTCCTTCCCCCTCTCTGTCTGTTCATCTCCCCTCCCTTCTATATCTATCCATATCCTCCTCTTTCCTTTCTCTGTCCATTTCCCCCTCTGTCTCACTCTGCTCATTTCCTCCTCCCCTATCTGTGTTCAACTCCTCCTTCCCCCTTTCTGTCTGTTCATCTTCTCCCCTTCTACATTATCGTCTCCACCCTAACAAGAGGCCGGTGATTCTCACACCCATAGTATTTCTTTCCAGATCATAACTAGCATGTGTACCAAAGTGGATTGAAATCATTCCAATAGTGAAGGATGAGCATTTTACCTGTGGCTTTGTACACATATGGACGTGTCAAATATATTTCACAGCTATTTAAAACTCTTCACGCGATTATGTACACACATTTTAGCTGTATCTCTAGCGAATTCCGCCCTGCAGATTCATTTTCACGCCGCTCAATATTTATGAAGTCTTGAAGGGCTCTTGTTCTTATATACTGGGTGAGTACAGTCGTGGAAATGTAAACACCATGAATTAACGCTACCTTAAGATTAGTACACAGTTTCTAACTTATTAGGCTTATCGTGTTGAATCTCTCACGTCAGATTGTACCCCAATATGAGCGGATTGTGCCAGAATTTTAAATTTTTAAATTAGGTCAGTAATTACATGAAATGTTGAAAATCAAATTTTTGTTGCTCCTGGAAGCCATTAGATAGGCGACCTTTAACTGAGACTCAGTACTATTTAAGTTGTTTAGTAATATAGAAATCCGTCATCAGCATCTCATCGGCTACTTTACTTTTTCTTTTAGTGAAAGTCGTTTTGGTCAGTTCTGGGATAATACACAGAATTCATAAAGACCAAAACGAGACGAAAAACTGATGTTGTTGTTGTCTTCAGTCCTGAGACTAGTTTGATGCAGCTCTCCATGCTACTCTATCCTGTGCAAGCTTCTTCATCTCCCAGTACCTCCTGCAACCTACATCCTTCTGAAGCTGCTTAGTGTATTCATCTCTTGGTCTCCCTCTACGATTCATACCCTCCACGCTGCCCTCCAATACTGAATTGGTGATCCCTTGATGCTTCAGAACATGTCCTACCAACCGATCCCTTCTTCTAGTCAAGATGTGCCGCAAACTCCTCTTCTCCCCAATTCTATTCAGTACCTTCCCAGCCGGCCTAAGTGGCCGTGCGGTTAAAGGCGCTGCAGTCTGGAACCGCAAGACCTCTACGGTCGCAGGTTCGAATCCTGCCTCGGGCATGGATGTTTGTGATGTCCTTAGTTAGGTTTAACTAGTTCTAAGTTCTATGGGACTAATGACCTCACCAGTTGAGTCCCATAGTGCTCAGAGCCATTTGAACCATTTAGTACCTTCCCATTACTTATGTGATCTACACATCTAATCCTCAGCATTCTTCTATAGCACCACATTTCTAAAGCTTCTATTCTCTTCTTGTCTAAACTATTTATCGTCCATGTTTCACTTCCATACATGACTACACACCATACAATACTTTCAGAAACGACTTCAGACACTTAAATCTATACTCGATGTAAACAAATTCCTCTTCCTCAGAAACGCTTTGCTTGCCATTGCCAGTCTACATTTTGTATCCTCTCTACTTCGACCATCATCAGTTATTTTGCTCCCCAAGTAGCAAAATTCCTTTACTACTTTATGTGTCTCATTTCCTAATCTAATTCCCTCAGCATCGTCCGACTTAATTCGTCTACATTCCATTATACTTGTTTTGCTTTTGTTGATGTTCATCTTATATCCTCCTCTCAAGACACTGTCCATTCCGTTCACCTGCTCTTCCAAGTCTTTTGCTGACTCTGACAGAATTACAATGTCATCAGCGAGCCTCAAAGTTTTTGTTTCTTCTCCATGGATTTTAATACCTACTCCGAATTTTTCTTTTGTTTCCTTTACTGCTTGCACAACACGCAGATTGAATAACATCGAAGAGAGGTTACAACCCTGTCCCACTCCCTTCCCAACCACTCCTTCCCTTTAATGTCCCTCGACTCTCATAACTGCCATTTGGTTTCTGCTCAAATTGTAAATAGCCTTTCGCTCCCTGTATTTTACCTCTGCCACCTTCGGAATTTGAAAGAGATTATTCCAGTCAACATTGTCAAAAGCTTTCTCTAAGTCTACAAATTCTAGAAACGTAGGTTTGCCTTTCCTTAATCTGTCTTCTAAGATAAGTCATCAGTGAAAAACTGTTCACTAGAGAAAAATTGCAGGAGCGATTGACATGACGATGCTTTGTATGATACTGTGATAAAACAAGTGTAGTCATCTGAAGATAAACAGGAAGGCGAACCACTTACGGAAAAAAAATTAAAAAAATTTAAGCACTTGTGGGTGGTTGCGTTCTTCATCAAAAATCTTTAACCGAATAACAGAGACAGAGTTCAAGAAGTTTTACCATGAACAGAATAACAGTGAATGAAGTTACGTGATTTGTACGTGTATCAGTGGCGACTGTCAAATGTGTCTGTACCACGGAGTGTGTACCACATGCAGCCATATAACATGCCGCAAGAACACTGATTCTAAAACTATTCTCTCTCAGTGTTCACAGGCAAGTATAACTATATTCTTAAATCCAGAAACAGCTGTAAAGCTGCCTGGTAAGTAAATAAAAGTGAAATAAATAGACCAACAACTCAACTAGTTATACCCATAGCCCCAAATATCTTAAACTCACACTTTGTTAACTTCAGTTTAAAACAAGATTTGTCTCCCCTCAATGCCATGCTTGATGCTAAAACTCCTTGAGGTTCAAATAAGTATGTAGACCATAAATTCTGCTGGGCAACAGTAACGGAAAATGATGTTAGCAAAGCAATAGGCATACTTAGTAGTTCTAGAGCAGAGGACTTCTATGGTCTGTAAAACGTTGTCATAAAGAAAATATCAAGTGATCTTCTGTCCCCTCTAACCACTCTCATTAACGGTATATTACCAGCAAGGGATTTTCCCCGACTGTCTGAAACTAGCAGTAACTATTCCCATATTTAAGAAAGGAGATAAATCAAATCCAAATAAATATTGTCCTATCTCATTAATCCCAATAATATCTAAAATACTCGAAGACTGTGTTCACCAACAAATGAATCGATGTTTTGAGAGGAATAACTTGTTAAGTAACTCACAGTGTGGATTCAGGTCTAAACTATCCACAGTTAAAGCGGTTGAAAATATTGTTAGTGATATATATGATGGCTTTGAAAATAAATTAATCTCCTGTGCTACTCTCCTAGACCTGAGTAAAGCATTTGACACTGTATCTCATAGTACTTTGATCATGAAATTAAGACACTACAGCATGGAAGAGGACACCCTGAAATTATTAGAATCCTACTTAAACAACAGAGTACAATTTGTTAGTATAAATGGGCAGCTGTCAAACCCACAAACAGTAAAAAGACGTGTGCCACAGGGCTCCATTCTTGGGCCCTTCCTGTTTATAGAGTATGTTAATGATATGCCACAGTATTTACCCTGTAAAACAGTCCTCTATGCTGACCATACAATTTTTATCAATTCAGGACAGACTCTTGAATCTGTACGAGAAAAAAAAATATAATATTTGAAAAATCGGTTCATTGGTTTAGTGCAAACTCCCTATTCATAAATGAAACAAAAACTGAGGCAATATTATTTAATTTGAAGGCATCAAACAAAGAAAATAAGTGCGTTAAACTTAGCTGGGATAAACATATCACATACATTTGTTCTAAACTTGCACGTGCTATGTTCCTACTTTATAAACTTAGGAGTAATGTCAACAAAACTGGCTGCTGCATTCATATTTTGCTTATATCCGCCCCCATATTTCATATGGTATTCGGCTCTGGGGAAATTCTCCCAATTCAATATCAATTTTCAGATGGCAAAATAAAGGCTCTTCGATGTATAGAGGGTTTATCTCGTAGGGATACATGCAGGGAACATTTCAACAAACTTAGCATCGTGACAGTTCCCTGTTTGTTCATCTATTATTGCTTATTATACGTAAAAGAAAACATAGGTCAATATCCCCTTACGTCATCTGTCCACACCGACAATACAAGACGAAACCACACAATTGATCTGCCATACTCTAGACTGTCCAAGATACATAATAGTTATAAATATGGAGGCCTCGAACTGTTTAATATGCTCCCTATAATTGTACAAACAGTATCTAAAAGTAAATTTAAGACAACATTGGGTCAATGGCTCAAAGGTAAAGCATTTTACTCAGTTGATGAATATAAAGATTGTAATGTGGATGATTTGCTGTTTTAACATAGAGGAAGGTACCTCTGCCTGTAGTAGGAACTAAATTTGGAAAAAGAATATCTAACATATAGGCATAATAGACCTATTTCGAGTATTTGTATCAATAGCTTAGGATAATGACACAGTATTATCAACATATATATGATAATGACATAGTGTCATCAACATGACTACTCCCCACGTAATATAAATCTGTATAATGTTTTCTTTTTTATTGTAAAATTAACAATATACAAAATTCCAAAGGTGTGCTGTTGTACTACACTAACATTGATATGATTTATATATACATTGTTATGAGAATGTAACCATCTTTATACTGTAATTGAACTTATTGACGAAGCCCATTGTATAAGAAAATACTGAACGGCTAATAAAGATTATTGTTCTTATTCTTATAGCTTGCCAATGACAAACGAATTCAGGCCTGAAATGAATCATTGCTACCTCTGGATACAGTTCCACCGCAACTATTTTCTGAGGGAACAATGCGAGAGAAACTACACTCCTGTGTTTCAAGATGACAACTGCATTGTTCAAGATTTTTGAGAAATGAGGCTGGTTTGGCTCGGGCACCATATCACTCATCGACTGGCCCATTAAGTCAGCCAGTCTTAATCCCACAGAAAATATCTAGGATTAATTGAAAGAGCGCATAAAACGTGGTGATCATAGTACAACATATTTGTATATCTGTTTTATCTAGTCATATAGGATGCCGGGAGAAACTGATGGACCCTTCCCTGACAAACTGTGGCAACTGAGGTTTATTTTTAACGGTAGTATAGATTTTTTCTGTGGCACAGAAAGATCCTTTGGAAAGAACTACGACGAATAGCGTGTGTGGAGCTTAATGGAACAGTAACAAGATAACATCACTGCCAACCACTGTCCTGTCATAATGAGTAGAGGTCAAAAACATCTGCTGTTGGTTTTAGTATGTGGCGGATATTCCCAAAAGCAGAGCAGCAGAGGGTTATTATGCTGACGAGTAGCCTGGTCATGTAAAACTCTCACCACCAGTATTTGCACAGCACCTGCTGTTAATGTTAAAGAAATATCTTCTGCAGACACAACAGAGATCATTCTAGTCTTCATTTTAGGCTGCTTGCCGACACATTACCTACTATACACCTCATCTGTCTCATAATGCCCATAGTGGATCATGTGATGTATCTCTCACGAATTTTCTGTTCTCCTCTCAACATCAGACATCCATAGCAACGAAACTATATATATGTGATTGATTATTGTATACTAAAGGGGATTTTTCCTCTGAGATAAATTTTCACAAGTGTGTGTGTGTGTGTGTGTGTGTGTGTGTGTGTGTGTGTGTGTGTGAGAGACTGTGTTTGTTTGTGGGAGGAGGAGCAGAAGAAGATGAAAGGTAAGTTGCATAGGGAGTGGAGGGGGAGCAGGGATATTAATAATGAAACTGAGTTATAAAACTTACGATGTGCACATTGGATTTCATCAATATTGGCTACAGTGTTTTTCAGACGTTCTAATGTGCAATGAGAAAAGATAATTTACATAAAAATAACTTTTAAGATAACGCGTTTTCAAATCGGACAAAAACATTTAAAATAGTTTCTCCCCGTGAGACAAAGATTCCTAACCCCATACTGACAGTTCTGCAAAATCTGTGTTTGTGAATTTTTGTAGATATGAAATAATTATAAGATTTTTAACGAACAACCCTGGGCACATGCAGTACTTATGGTGTACAAATAGTTCACCTTCAAACTGTTGTGTATGACATGCACCCCATGTTTTTCATTATCTAGCTTACAAGTATTGAAATAACTAATAAAAATTCACAAGCACAAATTGTCAGGACTATCTGTATGGTGCGAGGAATCTGTATGGCGCTAGGAGAAACCATCTTATTCCTGTTAGTCTGATTTAAAAACGTCATATGTTAAAAACTTTTTTTTAGTTAAATAATTTTTTTCTGCATTTTAGTCCGGTCTGGGTAGCCCGCCCGGCTAGCCGCGCTTTCTAACGCTCTGCTTCCCGAGCGGGAAGGCGTGCCGGTCCCCGGCGCGAGTCCGCCCGGTGGATTAGTGTCGAGGTCCGGTGTGCTGGCCAGCCTGTGGATCTTTTTTAAGGCGGTTTTCCATCTGCCTCGGCGAATGCGGGCTGGTTCCCCTTATTCCGCCTCAGTTACACTATGTCGGCGATTGCTGCGCAAACACTGGCTCCTGGGTTCGGTGTGGGGCGGTGGTGGGGTGAGTGGACTGCTGTTGCCTTTGTGGGGTTGTGTACCGCTGTGGGCTACAGCGGGAACGAATCCTCTCCGTCGTTTCTAGGTCCCCATTTCAATACATGCATATATACAGGTCTGGGTGAAATATCTGATGGACTTTAAACATTTTGATGAAATTACATTTCTTATTTAACCAGTTGTATATCCATATATAGGTGTACCGCAACAAACCCGAAAGTCTTAAAGAGCTGCAGAAGAACATTTGAGATAAAACTGCAGCAGTTACAGCAGTTCAGTTTCGATGTGCCTTCGGCAACTTGCTGACCAGGACCCAAAAGTGCCAAAAGATGACGGGTGGTCACTTCCAACATCTGCTGTAGTTGCGTTAGTACTGTATTTCCTTTCCTCTGCTATGTTTCTTTGTGCCCTGAAACTCTGATCCCCGGGCAACTTTCATTTGCCCCGCCCTGTATCGCACACATCAACTATTCCCCTCATTCTGTCCATCCCCTCTTTCCCCCTCTCTATGCTCAATCATGCCCATCTGCTTGCATGCCACCTGGAACGTGTTTTGATATCTTGAGTGTGACCTAGCAGATAATGTTGGAAGTTCCACAAGGTTTCTCGCGAATGATATTGTTGTGTACAGAGAAGTCACAGCGCTAGAAAATTGTAGGGAAATGGAGCAAATCTGAAGATGATCGAAGCCTGGTGCAGAGAGTGGCAATCGAACATGATAAACAAATGTATACGCACTGTGTTATATAGACAAGAAGACCCATTATTGCACAATTACACGACTGCAGAACAATCGGTGGAAGCAGTTACCTCCACGAATTATCTAGGAGAATTCATACAGAATGATTTGAAGTGGAACGGCCACATAGAATAAATCGCCGGTAATGCAGTTCCCAGGCTGAGATTCAGTGGAAGAGTCCTCAACAAACGTAGTCAAAGAGCAAAGGAGGTAACTTACAAACCCTCTCTCGAACAAGAATTGAATGTTACTCTGGAGTCTGGGATTGGTAGCGTACAGGATGGTGGAGGAAATAGAGAAGATCCAAAGAAGACCAAGTTGTTTCGTCACAGGTTCATTCATTAAGTTCGAAGGTGTTCCAGAAATGTCCAGCCAATTCCTGTGATTGACGCTGTAAGAGAGGCGTTTGGCATCACGGTGTGGTGGACTGTAAAGTTCCGAGAGTTTACGTTGTTAGAAGAGCGAACGAGTATATTGCTTCCTGCTACGTATAAATCGCAAAACAACCGCGAAGATGGAGGGGGAGAGATTCGAACACACATGGAGACTTACCAGCAATTGTTCTTCCCGTGCAGCATTTGCAACTGGAACAGTAAAAAGAGGAAGTGACACTGGAACATAAAGCACCCTCCATCACACGCCACAAGATGGCTCGTGGATTATAGATGTAGATGTAGATGTTACCTGCGCGACTCACCGGTTCTGCAAGACAGCCGAGACGAGGCGTTACCAAAATTTTTCAGCCCCACCCCCACATCAACCAAACAGACCAACAAGAATTATTCAGTTGCCATGCCATGTTTAAAATTCCAAGCTCCTAGCTCACTGAGAATCAAGTTTAAAATGTATTGCAAAATTTGTACTGAACAGACAAACAAATAAGAATGCTACCTAATAAAAAAATGTTAAAATGAATATAATTACAAGCATTTGAGTGACTTGGTGAATAGCACAGGAATTACAAGAAGACAATTGTCGAACTTCAGCTTATGTAGCTCGCGTCCAATCTACCACGAAATGTTCCACTGCTGTTCTAGAAATTGAAGCAATTCAACTGAATATGCTCCGTTTAGGAATAACACTGAGACAGCACGCGTGTTGTTCGGTTCAGTTAGCCATTACAGAAAGTGGGTCGCGCTTAGCAGCGCTGTGTTTTTAGTGGGCGGTCCCAGTGCGATTTGCAAGGTTGGCAGCTCGCCCGCTGCCAACCGTGCCCGAACTCTTGCGAGTTTCATTCTCGAGAAAACTGTTACCCGGAAGCGAGGAAGCGGTGAGCTGTTCTTCCTACACACCAGTGTGTGTGTCTGAGTGGGTGGAGTGTGGGGGCGGCTTCATCTCGAGCTTTTAGAATATCAGACTCAAAGCGTTTGTTACAAATATTATTCTCCCGAAATTTTTAGGATTAGTGGGTGTACTTGGAAATATGGTGCACTTGTCTCACATAAGATGCAAATTGAATGCAGTACTCTCCTGAGAAGACATTGGGCTCTGGATAAACATCCGGAAAATGGATACTCCCAGGAGAGCTGTTTTCATCTCGCGGAGTCCTCAGTAGATGGGGCGGAGTAAATCCGTACCTCACCAAAGGCTTTAGATCTTTGTACAAAGCGATTCAGTGATCGCCCGTTACCTCTACAAGTTCCCACAAAAGTTTTTATCCTAAACATATTTGAAATGTAAGAAGTTACTAATCTATTAGATACCTGTGAGCTACGCTGAAACTATGGAAAAATTATCAGTGAAAAGCAAATGCAGGTAGGAGGCAGAAAGACAACTAAGAGATAACAAAGGCGAGAAATAGAGCAGCCATGTCGACTGTTGAGCGTTTGTTCATTAACGGAAACACGAACGCCCAATCGTGGAAATCAGTCTTACTTAATAACAAAGTAATGGATTCGTTGTGTAAATGCTAATCACAGATATTTAGCTGTGAACTGGGATCAGTTTTGACTAGAAAAATTTCACATGTCAAATAAATAAACTATGAGTACGGTACTCCCTCAGAAGTGATGTTCGAAATAATTTTTTTGTTGTATGTTTAAGCCAAGGAATTTGATGGCAATGTAAGCTCTGAATACATTAATGATTGCCCCCTAATAATACGCTGAGATGATTCGTAATTAATGTAAAAATGGACAAACTCATACATACAATTTGCAGCAAAATAAAAAAGGGGAATTCGGACCAGTTGCAGTGGGAGTAAATATGGAGTTCGGTAGTTGCCAATAATGATTGAATACTCTTCCAAAATGCTGCCCACTTTTTTAAATATCGGTTACTACACATTTTTATTGCACTGTAGAGCCAAAGAAACTTATACACCTGCCTAATATCGCAGAGGGCCGCAGCGAAATCTCAGAAGTGCCGCAGTACGACGTGACACGGACTCGACTAATGTCTGAATTAGTGCTGGAGGGAATTGACATCATGAATCCTGTAGGGCTGTCCATAAATCCGTTAGAATACGAATCTCTTCTGAACAACACGGTCCATCCCAGATATGCCCAATAATGTTTATGTCCGAGGAGTTTGGTGGCTACTATAAGTATTTAAACTTAGAAGAGTGTTCCTGGAGCCACTCTGCAGCAATTCTGAATGTGTGAGGTGTCACATTATCGTGTTGGAATTGCCCAAGTCCCTCGGAATGCACAATGGACATAAATGGTTGCAGGTGATCAGACAGGATGCTTAAGTACGTGGCACCTGTCAGAGTCGTATCTAGACGTATCAGGGGTCCCACATAACTACAATTACACACGACCCACACCATTGCAGAGCCTCCATAAGCTTGAACAGTCCCATGCTGACATGCAGGGTCCATGAATTCACGAGGTTGTCTCCCTACCTTTACACGTCAATCCGCTTGATAGAATTTGAAACGAGACTCGTGTTACGAGGAAACATGTTCCCAGTCATCAACAATCCAATGTCGATGTTGACGGGCCCAGCCGAGGCGTAAAGTTTTGTGTCGTGCAGTCATCAGGGGTTACACGTATTGGTCTTCGGACACGAAAGTCCATATCGATGGAGCTTCGTTGAACGGTTCTCACACTGACCTTGATGGCCCAGCATTGAAATCTGCAGTCGTCGTTGGTCCCGTTCTTGCTGGATTTTCTTCCAGTCGCACCGGTGTCGGAGATATGATGTTTTACCGGTTTCCTGACATTCACGGTATACTCGTGAAATGGTAGTATGGGAAAATCCCTAACTAATCGCTATCTCGGAGATGGTGTGTCCCATCGCTAGAGCGCGGCTATAACAACATGTTCAAACGTGATAACGTACCATTCTAGCAGCAGTAACCGATATAACAACTTCGCCAGACACTTGTCTTATGTAGCCACTGCCGACCGCAACATTGTATTCTGCCTGTTTACATATCTGTGTATTTGAATACGCACACCTATACCAGTTTCTCCCGCACTTCAGTATATATTCTACACAAGCCAGTGTTCGCAGAAATGCGGTAATTTGAGTACCCAACACGCAGATCGTGCCCAAAATGTCACGATAACTGCGCTGGCGTTGATAAACCGAAACAGGAAGCACTTGTAGATCAATCAGAGATAACATTTTTGTCGGTCAATAAACCTGCCGCAGTGTGCCAGCGGAGCTCTGGTGACACGTGCTGCACCGCTAGTCGAATGCAGAGATTCCACTTCACCTGCAGCGTGAATGTGTGACCACAAAACTTTTGAAAAAAAAAAAGCTTCCTATTTCCGAATTATGCAACTGTACAAACGATTCTTAACCGTAGAACGAGATGTTTTATCAGACGTCACTGGTTCCTTAACAAATCTCTGGCGTTAGCGGCGGTGTACTTTCTTACAGACAAATTTTATAAAAAAAACCTATGAAGTACTTCCAAATAATGCTTCTTTGTACAATATCTGCTCTGTACATCAGTGCACATTTTATATAATTACCAATGATCATAAAGAAAAACTGTTGGCTGACACCGTACCTGTGTGGTTCAGTGCTAGACCTGTTAAAGGAACGCTAGGACGTGATCGAAGACAGTCTATGTGCTTTGTCTCGTGAGAGAACTCAGTACTGTGAACAGAATAAACTCCCTGTCGAGGCATCGATAGTGAGAACTGAGCTCACTACTATCGGAGGTGGATGATACAGGTGAAAAATGTTGCAAGGCTACACTGGTCTAGAGGTATGTATGGAAGGCGACAGTCGATTATAAGTTTCCGGAACGACCGCAATGACTTCAGCTGGTACAACTTCCACTTGACTACATGATCGATGGGTCTTAGCCCTGTAATCTTAATGAACTTGAATAAAATTCTTGAAATGGTGGCCCTGCCATTATTTTAGTCAATTGTTGCTGGGTGATTAATGCTATTGATTTTTTATAAAAGTTATGTCACAAGATTATTGATTAAAAATAGGAAAAAAATACACACATAAAAAAAGTTTTGCCTCATCCCGGTTTCTAGAGCTCCTGAAGATAGACGTTGACTGTGGATATTGTATCACAGATACAGTCCCTTTTACTGTTCAGACGTTTCAATAATCCCACCCAAAGATGTAAACAACCATGCACGAGCAGCGCCTATTAGATGGAGGGCGTCCCACATACGGTCAGTTCCAGTCCTACCACCAGGAAGGAGGTACACGGATCGTGTTGTCTGTAGTTCAACCATGCCTAGACGGTCAATACCGCGGTTCTATCGCGTCCGCATTGTTACTTTGTACCAAGATGGGGTCTCAAAAAGGGAAGTGTACAGGCATCTCGGAGTGAACCAAAGCGTTATTGTTCGGACATAGAGGAGATACAGATAGACAGGAACTGTCGATTACATGCCTCGCTCAGGCCGCCCAAGGGCTACTACTGCAGTGGATGATCGCTACCTACGGATTATGGCTCGGAGGAACCCTGACAGCATCGCCACCATGTTGAATAATGCTTTTCCTGCAGCCACAGGACGTCGTATTACGACACAACCTGTGCTCAATAGGCTGCATGATGGGCAGCTTCACCCCCGACGTCCATGGCGGGGTCCATCTTTGCAACAGCGACTCCATGCAGCGTGGTACAGATGGGATCAACAACATGCCAAATGGACCGGTCAGGATTGGCATCACGTTCTCTCCACCGATGAGTGTCGCATATGCTTTCAACTAGACAATCGTCGGAGACGTCTTTGGAGGCAACCCAGTCAGCCTAAAAGCCTTACGCACACTGTTCATCGAGAGCAGCAATGTGGAGGTTCCATGCTGTTTTGGGGTAGCGTTATGTGGGGCTGACGTACACCCGCTGGTGGTCATGAAAGGCGCCGTAACGGCTGTACGATACGTGAATGCCATCTTCCGACCAATAGTACAACCATATCAGCAGCATATTGCCGAGTCATTCGTCTTCGTGGACGACAATTCGGGCCCCCATCGTGCACATTTTGTGAATAACTTCCTTCAAGATAACGACATCACTGGACTACAGTGGCCAGTTCTCCATACATAAAGCGCGGGATTATCCGAGCGGTCTATGACGCTGCAGTCATGGACTGTGCGGCTGGTCTCGGCGGAGGTTCGAGCCCTTCCTCGGGCATGAGTGTGTGTGTGTTTATCCTTAGGATAATATAGGTTAAGTAGAGTGTAAGCTTAGGGACTGACGACCTTAGCAGTTAAGTCCCATAAGATTCCACACATATTTGAACATTTTTCCCATACATAAACCCTATCGAACATTCCTGGGATAAGGAGTGGGACCATCTGGACCAACGCTGGATAGTGTGACACGATGAATACAGGCATGCATCAATGCAAGAGGACGTGCTACTGGGTATTAGACGTACCGGTGTGTACAGCAATCTGGACTACCACCTCTGAAGGACTCGCTCTATGGTGGTACAACATGCAATATATAGTTTTCTTGAGCAATAAAAATGGCGGAAATGATGTTTTTGTTGATCTCTGTTCCATTTTTCCATTCAGGTTCCGGAACACTCCGAACCAAGGTGATGCAAAACTTTGTTTTATGTGTGTATATGTTAAGTATTACTGCCCCGGAGGGGCAGTCACGGCTTGATGGCAGACAGTAAGGCTTGTCTGATTGAACTCTGGCTCAAAATATGGATAAGACAATCTGAAATTATGTGACACTGAATAGACTTCGATGGATTTATTCTACGCAGAAGCCGTACTATGTTGGCGCAGCTGAGAACAAGTTGCGAGACTGCTATTCTGTTTACCATAACAAGCCGGAGCAGCAATACAATACACCATTCTTGATGTGTTGTACTGTCTCAGGTGAAGGTCGTGGATTACTTGTTTGGAGAGCAGAGATGTGCGGCACCTGTAATTCGCTATCGCGGGCATGAAATAGGCAAAGTCGTGGTTGGCGATCTGTTAGACGGATCGTAATCACTCTAACGGTGCCAGAATGAGATTTTCACTCTGCAGTGGAGTGTGCACTGATATGAAACTTCCTGACAGATTAAAACTGTGTATCGGACCGAGACTCGAACTCGGGACCTTTGCCTTTCGCGGGCAAGTGCTCTACCAAGATTGGAAGGTTGGAGACGAAATACTGGCGGAATTCCAGCTGTGGGGACGGATCGTGAGTCGTACTTGGGTAGCTCAGTTGGTTGAGCACTTGCCCGCGAAAGGCAAAGGTCCCGATTTCGAGTCTCGGTCCGGCACACAGTTTTAATCAGCCAGGAAGTTTCACACTAGTGGTGACCTGAAATCTTGGCATATTCCAGCGTGTGACACTCCCGTTCACCAGTTATACCATGGAACAATTTGACTCACTAATACGGCAGTGCGCACAAGAAGATCAAACGTCAAGGCAGACCTGTAACGATTAAGATTGCCCACAGCACAGCAAGTTCTCCGATATGACTGAGGTCTAAACTGTTGGTACACCTAAGTCCTCACCACAGGCACCCTAGTCAAGACCAGTCCTAGTGCCAAGTCACACTCAGGACAAGTGCCCCACGTGCAATTCACTCACAATAAAAGTCAAGATGAGAATCCTCTCCTGACCTTCGCCTGAATCAGAAGACTGACTGCTGACCACAGTGTGAATTGGAAGGCCAAGTTTCTCCTCTCCTCACATTCCACCAAACCTCTGTAAACTCCACAAGAGCAGTCAAGCAACCGTCCCCACAAGGGTTCCGTGCCAGACACAAGATTCCACAAGCTCCATATCTTCCCTCTAACTCGTCTGCTCTACTCATTGACCGATCCTGATCAAAGTTAACAATATTCTTATTTTTTCAGGAGCAGCAGTCAATATTTGAGTCGCAAACTTCCGTGCAGAGGGGAGAAGTCGTTACGCTCCTGACTTGTTTTTTCCCACAGCAACATTAGGCAGCGTGTTTAGAGTTTTCTAATAGCTCTAAAGTGAACAACACATTTTTCACAGAGATCATTATCTGGACGGCCCGCATGTTACAGCGTGTCTGACCAGGGTCCTCGGTTAAATTAAGAGAAGTGCTTTTGTGTCCCAACATAGATCATTTGAGAGGTGCCATAAATGCTGAATTCATTCAGAATTGTTTTGAAGGCCTGTGGCTTTCCAAAAAAAACTCTGCAGGGCGAGGGACGACACCATATGACGGCTCCATCGATAGCGTCCAGTCCAAGACGAACATGGAAACACGCGAAATTTTTATGGCCGCCATCCCTCTTCACAAAGGGCGTTTGCGCCACCATCTAAACACGTTGGCCAGGCGACCTAGATTTCTCTCACACCCCTTGCCTCGTCTGCGACTAGAGGCGGCTTACCAATAGGTCCAAGTAGGCAGGGCGTTTTCCTCTTTTTTTTTTTTTTTTTTTTTTTTTTTTTTTTTTTTTTTTTTTTTTTTTTTTTTTTTTGCGAAATGCATAACATTCTGTCGTCTCACCAAAATAAGTCTTGGGTGTAAAATCAACATCAAATAATACCTTTAAACATGCAGAATACTGAGAGAGTGACCCACCCTCTCTCAGTGCGTTCGAAGAAACGATATAGATCCTCTATAGATTGATATTTTGCATCGTTATAAATATTTTCACCATGGTACTGTTCTTGTTGTGGTCTTTACTCCGGAGACTGGTTTGATGCAGCGCTCCATGCTACCCAATCCTGTGCAAGCTGCTTCATCTCCCAGTACTTACTGCAACCTACATCCTTCTGAATCTGCTTAGTGTATTCATCTCTTGGTCTCCAATGCTAAATTTGTGATCCCTTGATGCCTCAGAACATGTCCTACCAACCGGTCCCTTCTTCTTGTCAAGTTGTGCCACAAATTCTTCTTCTCTCCAATTCTATTCAATATCTCATCATTAGTTATGTGATCTGCCCATCTAATCTTCAGCATTCTTCTGTAGCACCACATTTCGAAAGCTTCTATTCTCTTCTTGTCCAAACTATTTATCGTCCATGTTTCACTTCCATACAAATACTTCCAGAAACGACTTCCTGACACTTAAATCTATACTCGATGTTAACAAATTTCTCTTCTTCAGAAACGCTTTCCTTGCCATTGCCAGTCTACATTTTATATCGTCTCTACTTCGACCATCATCAGTTATTTTGCTCCCCAAATAGCAAAACTGCTTTACTACTTCAAGTGTCTCATTTCCTAATCTAATTCCCTCAGCATCACCAGATTTAATTCGACTACATTCCATTATCCTCGTTTTGCTTTTGTTGATGTTCTTCTTATATCCTCTTTTCAAGACACTGTCCATTCTGTTCAACTGCTCTTCCAAGTCCTTTGCTGTCTCTGACAGAATCGGTGAACCTCAAAGTTTTTATTTCTTCTCCATGGATTTTAATTCCAACTCCGAACTTTTCTTTTGTTTCCTTTACTGCTTGCTCAATATACAGATCGAATAACATCGGGGAGAGGCTACAACCCTATCTCACTCCCTTCCCAACCAGTGCTTCCCTTTCATGCCCCTCGACTCTTATAACTGCCATCTGGTTTCTGTACAAATTGTAAATAACCTTTCGCTCCCTGTAGTTCACCCCTCCCACCTTTAGAATTTGAGAGAGAGTATTGCAGTCAAGATCGTCAAAAGCTTTCTCTAAGTCTACAAATGGTATAACCGTAGGTTTGCCTTTCCTTAATCTTTCTTCTAAGATAACTCGTAACGTCAATATTGCCTCACGTGTTCCAGTATTTCCACGGAATCCAAACTGATCTTCCCCGAGGTCGGCTTACACCATTTTTTCCATTCGTCGGTAAAGAATTCGCGTTAGTATTTTGCAGCTGTGACTTATTAAACTGATAGTTCGGTAATTTTCTCATCCGTCAACACCTGGTTTCTTTGGGATTGGAATTATTATATTTTTCTTGAAGACTGAGGGTATTTCGCCGGTCTCATACATCTTTCTCACCAGATGATAAGAGTTTTGTCAGGACTGGCTATCCCAAGGCCGTCAGTAGTTCTATGGTACTAACAATCATTTTGTGTATAAGATATTGGAAATGATACATCAGGTTGAATATCACAACCGTAAGAGTCTCATCATAGGCATTAATCACTGACAACGAAGGTGTGGATGTCCTAGATAAGGACGCCATGAGGAGCAGAAGGGTATAAATATGAGAAAATTCTAACAACTGGCTTCCTTTACACTATTTAAGTGCATTTCAGGACAAAATGGTACCCCCTGCTGTGATATCACTTTAAGGGCGAACACTGCTCTGACAATCTATCCACTACTCTTTCTAGTTAAGTATTCCATTTGGGAAGAAATGTGTGTGAAGATCTATAGCGCCAATTGTTTGGTTATGGTTTAATTATGTTAATTAATCGCACAAAGAAAGCAGTAAGAAAACAAATTGCAAGGCTAATAAAAAATCTAACACTCGAAGATAAGCCGCAAAGTAACACGCCAGAGGTAAATTTTGGCTGAAATGTACGTTTTATATGAGCACTTCAGGCTATATTACCATGAGTTTATTTATATAAATACAAAGCGGACAAACCAAAATTACACTGATCAGCCACAACATTACCACTGACGTACTATCGATATAAACTCGTCCAGGTGATAGCAGCATTACCTGGCGAGGAATGACTGCTAACCAGATGCACAGTGCATGTAGTATCAATAAGCATGCTGTCTGAGTGTAGAATTGGGAAGGCGCGATATCTACCTGAGGTTGAACAAGGGAAGATTGTGATGGCTTGGAGGCCTGGCAGGAGCATTTCGGAAACTGTACGACTCGTCAAATGTTCGATGAGTGCTGTGGTGAGTGTCTTCAACATGTGCCGAAACAGAGGCGACACCCGGTCCAGACATCGTAGGGTTGGCTCGCCAACCCTCATTAGAAATGTTGGACATCATTGGTTGGGCAGACTGGTGAAACAGAACGGGAGGTGAACTGTGGCGAAAATAACACCAGATTCTGATGCTAAGTGCAGCATAAGTGTGTCTGAACACACAGTGCACCGAACAATCGTAATGTTGGGCCTCTACAGCCGACATCCTGTGCATGTGCCAATGTTAAAACCACAACATCGGCAACTATGACCGAAATGGGCACGGATGTAGGCACACTGGCAGAGCGTCGCATGGTCTGATGAACCCCCGGTACCTCTTCTTCACACCGGTGGGAGGGCGCAAATCCATCGCCTTCCAGGGGAACAGCTCCTTGATACCTGTATTGCGGGACAGAGCGAAGCCGGCGGCCGCTCCGTTATGCTCTGGAGAACATTCACGTGGGCATCCGTTGGAACTGGAACTCGTGCAAGGCACCACGACGGCCAAGGAGTATCGTACACTGGTTGCAAACCATGTACATCCCTTCAAGACGATCATGTTTTCTGGCGACTGTGGCATTTTTCAACAACATAATGCTCCGTGTTACAAGTCCAGTGGATGGCGGAGTGGAATGAAGAACACTGTGAGGAGTTCCAGTTGATGTACTGCCCCCCTAACTCGTCATATTTCAACCTGATCGAACACATCTGGTACATGATTGAACATGGCGTCAAATCTCATGGCCCCCTAGCTGAAATTTACGGGAATTAGGTGACTGGCGTGCAGATGTGGTGCCATCTCCTTCCAGTGACCTACCAAGGCCACGACGCGTCGCTGCTGTCATCCGTGCCAAAGGTGCACATACCGGCTATTACACAAGTGGTCATAATGTTCTGACTGATCTGTGTACACACTGTAACGTCCCCTTAGAAAAATTAGTGAATTACTGTGCTGGTAAATCCCTTACGTTATTTGATTTTAAAACAGCTGAGCAGAGCTGAACGTACTTAAACATTTCGCTCTTTCCCTATTCTGATCAACACTAAACTGACACACAATATTTTTAGCGCAACGCAATCTGACTTTCAATAATCCCTACAAAAGAATGGCCCTGGCTGAGAATAACCTATACCTTTCATGAATCACTTACCTCACAAAAATGTTCGTTACTCGAACTACTGCAATACAGCGAGCGCCAATACTGCAGCTAAATAAAAGATTCTAACAACTGAAGTCACTAACTACTGATAGGCATAGTTAGCAAATGAAATATTTTGATAGAGAACAAACAATGTATTTACCTTAATAGTGTTCAAAAGTCATAATATCTATACCAGTCCATGATATCCAATATTACCAATTTACTGTCTCTGTCCAGATCATCCGCTCTCAAAACGCCGCCATCTCACTCCCCACATCCACCACGGCTGGCGGCTCACCTCCAACTGCGCAACGCTACGCGCTGTTAACAGCCAACTGCCAAACGCTACAATAGCGAATATTACAACAATGCCACCCAGCCACAGACTGCACACAGCACAGCCAGTGATTTTCATACAGAGCGCTGCGTGGCGTTACCAATATAAAAACCTAAACAGCCTACTTACAATACCAACAGAGACATTATAATATCCTGACGTCAACAGACTTCTGTAACAGAATCGAAGAAAAAAATCTTCGTTTGAAATAGATCATCATCTAAAGAAATGCACACGACATTCACCTCACGTTGTCCATGATGGAGCATCATCGTCAAACGCATATTCCCAGAGAATGAAAATCTCCACTAAACACACCTTAATCACGCTGATGAGTGTAATTGTATGTGGAAATGTTGATACATTAATCCAAAGATTTACTTGTGAACATGCAGGTGATGTGTAGAATTTGCTCTGTCTCAAACTGAAAGTGATCAACAATACAATCCCTGCATAGATAGGTATAACTGAACTGATACGACCGGAAAGATTCAGATACCCGAGAGCAAGGTACAATGCAGCAACTTGGATACTTGCGTATAGTGAACTTACATAACACATTACTGAGCTGCAATGTACTGTGACTAGTTCGCATATTTTGGAAACGCATACTGGAAATCTCAGCATACGTTAAATATCAGGAAATCTTTGACAACATGCTGAAGATAATGGAGACGGCAGAAATACAAGAAGACGAAGAAGCGGAGAAGAAGCTGACTACAGCTGCTGGTAGTGATGATGCTGTAGCTCTAATCTATAAAAGAAGGGCATGCTGATTACCATGAAATACCTGAAACTTTTTAAAGTGCTGAATAAGAAACACATTTTCTATGAGCTACTTGATTTCAATGTCTCTAATATGTTGATGAATCACATAGTTACCATCAATTATTGTTTTTCGAAAAAAAGACGAAAAAAGCCCATGCAGTCTTCCACCCTCAAGTTTATTGCCTTTGTTGGAGCCCTAGCTGCAACTTCGGATTCTGCCATGATTGGAGATGTTAATCACTTTATCCTTGGTTCCATACAATGCCACGAGGCTGCTGCAGACCCATGCTGGAAGTTACCAGATTGTCTTACTCTTGGCCTGCAAGTGTGGAGACCTTGTCTGCTACCTGTCACATCGTTATGTATAGACTTTTTATATTATTTCAAATAGAAAGTCGTATCCTGTATATGTGTAGTGGTCTTTTACGTCTTAAGAAGGCATTTTCACGCTATGTTATGGTTTTATTGTCTGCTAAATGTGTTTAATACCACAATTTGACTTTTATGTCTGCATGTGTGTGTGTGTGTGTGTGTGTGTGTGTGTGTGTGTGTGTCTCTGTGTGTGTTTGGTGCATGAATGTATTAAGTGTCCAAAAGCCAAAAAAACTGAAGTTTCTAAATCTACAGCTACATCTACATTTACAATACCTCGCAAGCCACCTTACGGTGTGTGGCACGGAAATATCTTGCCTTCTTAGGTCTCCAGCCAACAAATTGGTTAGCAGCAGCGCGCCATACATTTGTGTCTTTGGCCTTCATAAGGAGAGCAGTATAGATGATACAGCTGGTACCGTCCACGATCTAGTTGATGTATTCCGGTCTCGGTCTAGCTCTTTTGTTCTTCCCTCTACTGTCCTTTCCACATACTTTTAACGATACCATCATGTATCAGCAGATGGGCGACCTATATGTTCTTTCTTTGTTGGATAGGCTTGGAGACATAGGACCTCTCTTCCTCCAGTCTGTGGAGCACCTCTCCGTTTGGTATCTTGTCTATCAAGGAATACATGAGGGATTTGTGGTAGCTCCACATCTCGAAGGCTACTATCCTATGAATACATCCACAGCTATAAACTTCATGTTGAGTAAGATACCTACTTCAGCTGTATATTTACTCTACTTAAAAAGCACAAGCGGTTTCATAAAGTTAGCTGCACCATCAGATTAAGTCCTGAATAGAAAGACACTGTGAAATAATAACCAGGAAGTGACAACCTTGGATAATAAGAACGTCAGATTTGATGTTAAGCTTTTCCATTGATTCTTAGAATTTTACTCATGTCGCACCCCACAGTAACCTAATATAGAAGGGGGCCCAATAGCTGGAACCAAAAAGGAGAATATACATAAACTGTTAAAATTTAGTGCAATGGGGGAAAGGAGGAAAACGGATAAAAGAACGAACTGGAGGGCACCATATCAGATTCTAACAGATAGAAGGTGAAGAGTACATGGCAGCATCACGGTTGGCTCCAAAATAATTTGAAACATAATTATGATGGGTCACAGCGTAGATGACACATGTGCAGAAACAAAAGATGGACTGAGTGAGAAAATTACTAGGAATCGGAAATGCCATGTACTACTTTGTACACAATTGTAAGGTGAGGTGGGATACAGAGTGGTACAGCAACTGTTTTAGGAAATCTGTATAGGAGCAGAAATGATTAACAAATAAGTCAGCACAGTAAATAGAAGATTTAATTAACTTGTATTTCTCCAAGCATACAAAGGCTCATTACAAATAACGCAGCAAGAAATAAGAGTCCAGCTAATTCAGTAGCAACAAGGATGAGGCCCTCTGAACTAAAGCATGGGCGATGGTCTCAGAACCGTGATTAGGCGGCGGGTGCATAGTGTCACATAGTGGAGAGGCTCCAAGCGCGAATGGACTGTGTGGCTGGTGAGAGCCATCCTTTATCATGCCAGGAGAAGGTGTTTGTACAACATAGCCACTGAAGGCATGGCTCTATGGGTGTGCTCCACTGAATCCGCCGGATCCCACATGACCGCTATCAGCCTCTGATGGAAACTTCCGCTTTCATTGCCGCCTCTGAGATGCCAGTAAGATGGTATCGATACTCGATACCGCATCCCTCAACCCACTCCTCCCAGGCCCCCTCACCATCATTATGTAGCGTAGATGAGCGATCGATGATAGGTGAGAGGGCTGAATTCAGATGGGAGCCAAAACTAAGGCGAGTGCCAAGATCCCACCTGCATCTTTGTGTATGCCCTCAGCCCACCCTGGAAAAACAGCCAAAAAGCTGGGCAGAGGCCACGGAACCATATCCAGAGGCAAAGCAGCAATGTAGACGGAGGCATCTTGATGACTACAGAGAGACCCAAGCGACACGTGGGACAGATGCTCCAAAGATGGGCCCGTCTCCATGGTGGCAACGACTTCGAAAAGACATAGACTTGCGTCGACTCTGGGGCCAGCGCTGACGAAGCAGGGGCTGCTGTGTCCAGGCAGACATGGAATCTGAAAGCGCAAAGCCTGTGGCAGGATCACGTAATTCACGTAGACGACTTTGATTCTGGTGGCGTCTGAGCAATCCTATCGATCCTTGCAGTAAAGACGTAGAACGTCCAAGATGTCACACAATAGAACCTCACTCCCAGCGCCTCCATCCACCATACAATCTGTAAAAGACTGAATCATCAGTGTGATACTTTGCCTGTCTGGGCAAAGTGGGTCCCTGCAGTGGCGGGTGCAGCAACTGAAGCAATTTGTGGTGGCATTGTCCATATAACAACTCCACCAGCGATGGTCTGTCATATGGCTGGGAGCACTAGGAAGACAAGGAAAGCAATAGAGCTTGATCCCGTGTGTGGGTGCATGAGGTTTGTCCATTTGTTGCTTAAATCTTCGTACAAAGCTTTCAGATACCCCATTAAATTGCAGATGGGATGGTGCACTTATGATACGGGTCATGCCGGAGGTGGTACTAAATTGTTAAAACTCAGTGGCAAAAAGCAGAGGTCTGTTGTTAGTCACATCACTTCAGGAAATCCCATCCTTGTCGCCAGGTTTGTTGTGTACCGCTTCATAAACAATGGTAGGGAGAGGTCGGTTACAGAGCGGTGCAGCAGCTGTAGTTGTAGGAAAGCTGGACTGGAGCAGGAGTGATTAGCGAACAAGTTAACACAGTAAACTGAAGATTTACTTTACTTGTTTTTCTTCAAGCGTGCGAGGACTCATTCCAGCAATAACAGAGTCCAGCTAGTACAACAGCAACAAGCATGAGGCACACTGAACTACAGTGTGGTGTCGCACAGGGAAGAAGCTCGAAATGTGAGTGGATCATGTGGCTCCCGCCGGCCGTCCAGGATCGTGACGGCAGAGGGCGCTCGTGCTGGGCAGCCACTGGAGGTATGGCTCATCGGACATGCTCCACTGGGTCCCCACATACCGCTGGACTACTATTGGCATTTGACGGAAACTTACAGTTCCATTGCCAACATTGAGATGCCCATAATGCCGGTAGGGTGGTATCGATACACGATACCACAGGATGCACACTAGGTTGTGATGTCACACACACTACTGGCCATTAATATTGCTACACCAAGAAGAAATGCAGATGATAAACGGGTATTCCTTGGACACATATATTATACTAAAACTGACATGTGATTACATTTTCACGCAACTTGGGTGCATAGATCCTGAGAAATCAGTACCCAGATAAACCACTTCTGGCCATAGTAATGGCCTTGATACGCCTGGGCATTGAGTCAAACAGAGCTTGGATAGCCCATGCAGCTTCAACACGATACCACAGTTCATCAAGAGTCGTGACTGGCGTATTGTGACGAGCCGGTTGCTCGCCCACCATTGACCAGACGTTTTCAATTGGTGAGAGATCTGGAGAATGTGCTGGCCAGGGCAGCAGTCGAACATTTTCTGTATCCAGAAAGGCCCGTACAGGACCTGCAGCATGCGGTCGTGCATTATCCTGCTGAAATGTAGGGTTTCGCAGGGATCGAATGAAGGGTAGAGCCACGGGGTCGTATCACATATGAAATGTAACGTCCAATGTTCAAAGTGCCGTCCTTGGGAACAAGAGGTGACCGAGACGTGTAACCAATGACACCCCATACCATCACGCCGGGTAATATGCCAGTGCTGCGATGACGAATACACGCTTACAACGTGCGTTCAACGCGATGTCGCCGGACATGGATGCGACCATCATGATACTGTAAACAGAACCTGGATTCATCCGAAAAAATGACGTTTTGGCATTCATGCACCCAGGTTCGTCGTTGAGTACACCATCGCAGGCGCTCCTGTCTGTGATACAGCGTCAAGGGTAACAGCAGCCATGGTCTCCGGGCTGATGGTCCACGCTGCTGCAAACGTCGTCGAACTGTTCGTGCAGATGGTTGCAGTCCTGCAAACGTCCCCATCTGTTGACTCAGAGATCGAGACGTGGCTGTACGATCCGTTACAGCCATGCAGACAAGACCCCTGTCATCTCGACTGCTAGTGATACGAGGCCGTTGGGATCCAGCACGGTGTTCCGTATTACCCTCCTGAACCCACCGATCCCATATTCTGCTAACAGTCATTGGATCTCGACCAACGCGAGCAGCATTTATCGCGATACGATAAACCGCAATCCCGATAGGCTACAATCCGACCTTTATCAAAGTCGTAAACGTGATGGTACGCATTTCTCCTCCTTACACAAGGCATCACAACAACGTTTCATCAGGCAACGCCGGTCAACTGCTGTTTGTGTATGAGTAATCGGTTGGAATCTTTCCTCATGTGAGGACGTTGTAGGTGTCGGCACCGGGGCCAACCTTGTGTGAATGCTCTGAAAAGCTAATCATTTGCATATCACAGCATCTTCTTCCTGTCGGTTAAATTTCGCGTCTGTAGAACGTCATCTTCATGGTGTAGCAATTTTAATGGCCAGTAGTGTACTTCAATAGAAAATATAACCATGATACTATTGGAGGGCCTAAATTGTGTAATATGGGAGACGATTAAAATGTTAAAACTATTTGGAAACTAAATGGAGAGGGATTCATAAAAAAAGCCAAACCATAAAAACACATACGAATGGAGGCAGGGAGAAGGCGGCAATGCATAAATTGGTAAACGTGCTGGTTTGCCCACTGAGATAATCAAAGTTAGCTAAAATCGATTTCAATTTAACTTGGGTATTGACAGTATGACTAGGAGATTACACTTTCATGTGATCTCTTACTGCCAGGTAACATATCTCGATGAAGCTTTGACCATACAAAGAATTGCTGAAGTATTTTACAGAATTAAGTGATATAAATTCCTAGATGATAGTGTTCCACCTCTCGCCACATGAGACCTTGTCCAGCGGTGATGAACATGATCCTTCTTGTGGTCCAGCTGTTACGGTGTCGGGAGGCACAATGTTGCATGTGTTCACCGAAATCGTTGAATGCGATACGCTCTCTGTGTTACTGTGACACTGCACTTCCTCTCTATGTGCGTTTCTTCAGGAGTGCATTCGGCACTGAGATCATACCTGTAGATGACAATGCGCGATCACATCATACTGCTCAGGTGGGAGAGCTCTTGCAACGAGAGGATATTCGGCGAACGGATGACCTGCCCGTTCCCTCAACTTAAATCCCATAGAGCACGTGTGAGCTGCGCTAGAGCTATACACTGCAGCATGTAAATATGGACCAACGACCTTCCAGCAGGTGACAGTCGAACCACTGGAGGAAAGGGACGCCCTACCACGAGAACTCCTTACAGTCCTTGCGGCCAGCATGGGAGCAAGTTGCAAAGCATGCGTTACCTTTATTGGTGATCACACATCCTATGATATAAGACGTTCCGCCTTTTGCAATATCCAGATGACCATCATGAATCGCGTAAAGTGTAATTATTGTCTTTGAAGAAAGATGTCATTTATGTTCCTCTCATTGCATATTTCTTTGAGTTATCTTCTGTACTGCAGCAGTTCTTTCTGTGTAAGGTCTAAGTTTCATACAACTATGCTCCTTATCAGTGACACGTCGTGTGAACCTTACTTTCGTCCTTAAGTTTTGCACACTACTACATTTTTGGAGGTGCCAAAAGGCAGTGTTATAAACCATTACTGTTTGCTAACATGTATATACAAATGATCTGGTAGATAACGTTGTGTAGAAGCTTAGGATCAACGACTGGCGAAGGGATTGGCAGTTGATTCTCAACATGTGTAAGTGCACTGTATTACGTGTAAATTTGCTCATAGCCCCATTATAGTTCGATTACAGTATTACCGGTAAATCACTAGGAGTAATAAACCGGAGTGAAGCAAGCTGGAACTCCGAAACGGAACTAGTTGTTGGTAAAGCAGACTCTAGTAGGTGATTCATTGGTAGCATCATAAAATACCATAGTTCACCCACAGACGAAGTACTGCCTGCAAAGTCTGCATTTAGCCGATTATTGAGTATTACTCGTTAGTCTTGGACCCTTACCAGGTAGGATTAGGCGAGGAGACAGAGAATATGCGACCAAGAGAAGGGCGTTTCGCAGTGGCTTTGTTTAGTAAGCGTGAGATCGAAACGGAGGTGCTCATCAAAAACACGTTGTGCGTCACCGATAGGATTACTCTTCACACGATGAAAGCGTACGTTGCAGCAACAGTCAGGCAGCCTATTGCCTCCTTCTGCGTACATCTCGTGAAATGACCATTATGGAAAATTGGAAGCAATCTAACTGACATCGAGGGTTATCGACATTTGTTCTTCCTGTGCACTGTTCGTGTGTGGAACGGATAAGGAGGTAAACCATAGCGGTTGCAGGGCTGCCACCCACGACGTACCGATAAGTTGTTGCACAGCATAGGTTTGCGTGAACTGATGTTAATGATTAGTAAGAGTCATCCAAACATATTTTAGGAGGAAAACTAAAACACATTTTACGTAAAGTATTAACTGTGAGGAAACTTGGCAAATTAAAACTGTGTGCCGGACCGAGACTCGAACTTGGGACCCTTGCCTTAAGCGGGAAAGTGCTCTACCATCTTCTTTTTTTATGGTTGTGTTTGGTCATTGCGGACGTCGCAAGACATCCTGTTCAAGTTCGGTGGTTGATCGTTCCACTCAGTTTTTTTTATTACAGAGGCCAACCGGCTCTCTGACCGAACATGCTGAGCTACCGTGCCGGCATGACCATTATGGACCATCTGAGCTACCCAAGCACGACTCACGCCCCGTCCTCACGGCTTTACTTCCGCCGGTACCTCGTCTCGCAATTTCCAAACTTCACAGAAGCTCTCCAGCGAACCTTTTTTCCAGGAGTGCTAGTTGTGCAAGGTTCGCAGGAGAGCTTCTGTGAAGTTTGGAAAGTAGGAGACGACGTACTGGCGGAAGTAAAGCGGTGAGGAGGGGACGTGAGTCGTGCTTGGGTACCTCACATGGTAGAGCACTTGCCCGCGAAAGGCAAAGGTCCCGAGTTCGAGTCTCGGTCCGGCACACAGTTTTAATCTGCCAGGAAGTTTCATATCAGCGCACACTCCGCTGCAGAGTGAAAATCTCATTATGGTGCAATCTGATTGTCTTTTTTGTTGAATGTAGACCGAAACAGAATAGGTAAATGAATTTTTCATCAAAGATGAGACCACATTAAATGGATCCTGCAGACTTTCTGCGCCAATTTGTTGCTGCGGAACAGGTGTGGATTTGCATGCCAGAACATGAACATTTTATTTATTTATTACCCATTTCCTTTCAGTCTGTTTTCTAGAGACAAGAACAGACGAAATGTTGCACACGAATTGTTATATATATGAATATAACACATAATATTTTAATATAATTTCAGATGTGTTGCTATGAGTAAGCATAAGATGTTTAAGGGAAAAAGCTACATAATTTTTTCCTAATAATAATAAAAATAATTTTTTAAAATCTAATAACTACCCTTTGGCCATCTGACGCAGAGATAGTTATATGTTATACTCCTACCCAGAAGATACATGCTACTGTTCTACTTACAACGGAACAGTGAGACTTCACATCACTCGCAGTGTGTTATAAAAATATTATTCGATTGATTTATGTTGATTTATACACATTTTATGATGATCAATAGAGAGAAACGTTGTCATCACCTTCCGAAAGTATAAAGTGATACGATATTGTGCATTTATCTACTTTTTCTCTGCCTGGTGATGACTGGGTGTTGTGTGATGTCCTTAGGTTAGTTAGATTTAAGTAGTTCAAAGTTCTAGGAGAATGATGACCATAGATGTTAAGTCCCATAGTGCTCAGAGCCATTTGAACCATTTTTTTATTTATCTACTTTCACGGCGTGAAGTATACAGGGTGCTCTAAAATTTCCCTTAGCAACTTCTAGGGCTAGTAGAGGGGAGTGAGTGGATAATATTCTTAGTTGTCTCCTAAGTCCTAGAGGTTTGTAAAGGCAATTTTCGACCACCCTGTTTAATAGGAAACGAAATTTAAACGGTCTGAGCTCACCCAAAGGGTACTGTAAATTGTTACTACGAAATATTTAGTATTCTGCTAAAGAATGTGGCAGCCTTTAGGACTGAGAGAAGCCCTTGTCGTTCCGTTCCGTAAACACATTTTACTAGAGTAAAAGGAGAAATGGGCAGTAAGCTGACCGGACGGACAGAGTCAACGTGGTTGGCAGGGGTGCCTTGTCGTATTCCTTTCTGGGGTCACCTTTCCTCTGGTATACCTCACACAGACTGGCCTGTGGAGAGTGGTCCGCTGGCAGTGGTAGTGGCAAGTCATCTTTTGCTGCGCTCTCCAAGACACTGGGTAATTGTGTTAGCTCCCTTACAGATGATTGCGACAAGTAATAACTAGCACTGATGAAAATGAAAGTCGTTGCCATTATAACGCTACCAACTGTACCTTTGTTTACATGTTGTTCAGGCTAGTGCCTGAGTAAAAAGTAATTGGAAGTCTTCCAGTTTCATTCTGGTGCCACAAACATTAATCACACTCATGAAATAATAAGTTCAGTAACTGTCCGAAGTTGAGCGATCAACTTAAATTCGTCCCTTCAGAAAGTGGCTACCAATTATAGCAAACAGCAGATTGTTTTCTGGAAGATTGTCCACAAAGTGAGTCAGTATTCATCCTGGCCTCCAGTAGTGTGCTGTCATTGCACTTCAGTGGAAAACATCATCTATCAGAACGACAGATGAAGGTAAGAAGTGAAGTGCATGACTTGGTTTTACAGTGAACCCCTAGTTTGCCCACTAAACTCTTCGAACAAAATAAGATTGCCAAGTTAATTTTAAAAAGGATACAAACGCGATTAACTATAGTAAGAGTGTGTAGCTTACGAAAAATAGTGTTCTGAGTGATTATATTGTTGGCTTAGTTACGAGCCTAAAGTTGTTGTTGTGGTCTTCAGTCCAGAGATTGGTTTGATGCAGCTCTCCATGCTACTCTATCCTGTGCAAGCTCCTTCATCTCCGAGTAACTACTGCAACTTATATCCTTCTGAATCTGCTTAATGTATTAGTGCCCTGGTCTCTCTCTACGATTCTTACACTCCGCGCTTCCCTCCAATACTAAGTTGATGATCTCTTGATACCTCAGATCATGTCCTGCCAACCGATCCCTTCTTCTAGTCAATTTGTGCCACAAATTCCTCTTCTCTCCAATTCTATTCAGTACCTCCTCATTAGTTATGAGATCTACCCATCTAATCTTCAGCATTCTTCTGTAGCACCACATTTCGAAAGCTTCTATTCTCTTCTTGTCCAAACTATTTATCGTCCATGTTTCACTTCCATACATGGCTACACTCCATACAAATACTTTCAGAAACGACTTCCTGACACTTAAATCTATACTCGATGTTAACAAATTTTTCTTCTTTAGAAACGCTTTCCTTGCCATTGCCAGTCTTACATTTTATATCCTCTCTATTTCGACCATCATCAGTTATTTTGCTCCCCAAATAGCAAAACACCTTTACTACTTTAAGTGTCTCATTTCCTAATCTAATTCCCTCAGCATCACCAGATTTAATTCGACTACATTCCATTATCCTCGTTTTGCTTTTGTTGGTGTTTCTCTTAAACCCTCCTTTCAAGACACTGTCCATTCTGTTCAACTGCTCTTCCAGGTCCTTTGCTGTCTCTGACAGAATTACAATGTCACCAGCAAACGTCCAAATTTTTCTTTCTTCTCTGTGGATTTTAATTCCTACTCCGAATTTTTCTTTTGTTACCTTTACTGTTTCCTCAATATACAGATTGAATAACATCGGGGAGGGGCTACAACCATGTCTCATTCTCTTCTCGACCACTGCTTCCCATTCGTCCCCTTCGACTGTTGTAACTGCCATCTGGTTTCTGTAAGATTTGTGAATAGCCTTTCGCTCCCTGTGTTTTACCCCTGCCACCTTCAGAAATTGAAAGAAAGTAATCCATTCAACATTGTCAAAAGCTGTCTCTAAGTCTACAAATGCTAGAAACGTAGGTTTGCCTCTGTTAATCTATTTTCTAAGATAAATCGTAGGGTCAGTATTGTCTCACGTGTTCCTACATTTTTTGAGGAATCCAAACTGATCTTCCCCGAGGTCGGCTTCTACCAGTTTTTCGAGTCTAAAGTTATAAGTTTCGAAATATAGCCAGGATAATGACAGATCACACTACTTTGCAGGTGCGACCAAAAACTCGTAACAGAAGACCATTGTAGAACTCTACATTTTACGAATAGGAAAGAAGGTGATAGGGTAGTTTCATACTGTGTACATTGGTACATCACAAATTTTGTAATTTGTAATTCTAAGCTATATTATCCTATAAACGCTACACTGCAGACCGTTATACTACAGAGCACTACTGCACTTAGTATCACAACCTAACTATATTTCCCCGTTTTGTCTGGACAGCTGGCCCTTGGCGTTCTGTGACACATCGCAGGATTCAGAGGTGGTACGCTTCTGTGCAACCTAAGATGTAGAGATTAGAAGATGTCTATCAGCGTTTCGGGAAATCCTTTCTGATCATCCCCGAGGTTCATCTCCTCGTTGCTTCCGGAAGGTTGTTCTAAGTGGATGTTGTGCCGAGGTGCGTCTCGCAGTTACAACGTGTGCCCAGATATTTCAGCTATGCCGGCCGTTGTGGCCGTGCGGTTCTAGGCGCTTCAGTCTTGAACCGCTTGACCGCTACGGTCGCAGGTTCGCATCCTGCCTCGGGCATGGATGTGTGTGCTGTCCTTAGGTTAGTTAGGTTTAAGTAGTTGTAAGTTCTAGGGAACTGATGACCACAGTTGTTAAGTCCCATAGTGCTCAGAGCCATTTCAGCTATCAGCAAGTTCGGCTTGTGCCATCGCATCTATCCTGGTCTGTAACACCTCTTGTTATGGCACTCTCTCGGACAGTGAGGCCTGGGTTGCTGATTGCTCCATATTCGTAAGTGCTTGTGGTGCACTGATGAATTTTCAGTAGGTAGCTGGTATATGGACAATGCCCCGACAGACAGTGTATAGCTCCCTTGGTTGGAAAGAAATATGATATTTTTTATCTTTCTTTCATGTTAGGAACAATCTGATAATTTCTTCTCCCTGTTTCTGCCCTGTCCGTATCTCTCTGTCAACGCATGACTCCTTTTCCTCTGTACAAATTGGCTCTTGTCCCTTGTATCTCGTATCCAGTATTGTGCACCTCTCCTCCTTACTCCTAGGTTGAGCGGCAGTAAGCGTAGTATCCATACTACCCTGTCAGGCGCAGGAGTATACTTCTCTGTGCTCGCCCGCGAGCCTCTGCGCTCTTTAGGTTACTGGACCTATGACCCTACACACTCGACCCGTAGTCCACAGTAGCGATTAAGACTGAGTTGTCGTACATTCATGCTGCACTTAGAGGCGGCTGAAAGCTTCTTTGGCCAATTGTTGCTATTATGTTCCGGAATTTAATGCCTTCCTCGCGAACATTTTCTATTACTTCATGAAAGTTCTGATTTTCGTTAATGTTTATACCAAAGTACATACACTGCTAGCCATAAAAATTGCTACACCAAGAAGAAATGCAGATGATAAACAGGTATTCATTGGAGCAATATATTATACTATAACTGACATGTGATTATATTTTCAGGCAATTTGGGTGCATAGATAATGAGAAATCAGTACCCAGAACAATTACCTCTGGCCGTAATAACGGCCTTGATACGCCTGGGCATTGTGTCAAACAGAGCTTGGATGGCGTGTACAGGCACAGCTGCCCATGTAGGTTCAACTCGATACCACAGTTCATCAAAAGTAGTGACTGGCGTATTGTGACGAACCAGTTGCTCGGCCACCATTGACCAGACGTTTTCAATTGGTGAGAGATCTGGAGAATGTGCTGGCCAGGGCAGCAGTCGAACATTTTCTGTATCCAGAAAGACCCGTACAGGACGTGCAACATGCGGTCGTGCATTATTCGCAGGGATCGAATGAAGGGTAGAGGCACGGGTCGTAACACATGTGAAATGCAACGTCCAGTGTTCAAAGTGCCGTCAATGCGAACAAGAGGCGACCGAGACGTGTAACCAATTGCACCCCCTACCATCACGCCAGGTGATACGCCAGTATGGCGATGGGGAATACACGCTTCCAGTGTAAACGGAACCTGGATTCATCCGAAAAAATGACGTTTTGCCATTCGTGCACCCAGGTTCGTCGTTGACTACACCATCGCAGGCGCTCCTGTCTATGATGCAGCGTCAAGGGTAACCGCAGCCATGGTCTCCGAGCTGATAGTCCATGCTGCTGCAAACGTCGTCGAACTGTTCGTGCAGATGGTTGTTGTCTTGCAAACGTCCCCATCTGTTGACTCAGGGATCGAGACGTGGCTGCACGATCCGTTACAGCCATGCGGATAAGATGCCTGTCATCTCGACTGCTTGTGATATGAGACCGTTGGGATCCGGTACGGCGTTCCGTATTACTCTCCTGAACCCACCGATTCCATATTCTGCTAACAGTCATTGGAGCTCGACCAACGCGAGCAGCGAAGTCGCGATACGATAAACCGCAATCGTGATAGGCTACAATCCGACCTTTATCAAAGTCGGAAACGTGATGGTACGCATTTCTCCTCCTTACACGAGGCATCACAACAACGTTTCACCAGGCAACGCCGGTCAACTGCTGTTTGTGTATGAGAAATCGGTTTTTAAACGTTGTAGGTGTCGCCACCGGCGCCAACCTTGTGTGAATACTCTGAAAAGCTAATCATTTGCATATCACAGCATCTTCTTCCTGTCGGTTTAATTTCGCGTCTGTAGCACGTCATCTTCGTAGTGTAGCAATTTTAATGGCCAGTAGTGTACATGAATAACTATAATACAATTTTTGAAATCCATTGAAGCTGCACCGAAAGAATAAGCAAGGAGATTTCATTTTCTGGAGAGATTAGGACCTGCGTTTTCTTACCTTCCAAGTAAGGGTTAAAACAATAATTTACGAATATCACGGAAGTCCTGCATGCCAGGGCTTTGGAAACGGAATAAATGAGGGATTTGCAGTGACAGTTAACACACTTCCTATTACCTAGACGTAGCTGACTGCCACCTACTCACACATCTCAGGAAGTATGTGTGTTCAAAGGATTTTAATGTGATGTAGGAGCCACAGAGACAAATGTGTGTCCTAGGAAGACGCTACGCAAACGCCTACTCACGTTGATATGGATCTGCTAGGCGTGCTTTTTAACTGCATGACAGTATTTCGACATTAAACATTTCTTTTTATTGCACCCAACGTCTGCAGTTATTTTTGAATATATTCTAATCTCTGTCTTCCCTTACAGTTTTTGTCTTCTACTGTTTCAGCTAGTACCATGGAAACTTTACACTGACGTCCTAAGACGTTCGCCACCACCTTGTTTCATTGTCTAGTCTCTGTTTCCCTTGTGTTCCTTTCTGTGCCGCATCGGTCTATTGAAATTTTCGCTTCCTGTAACACACATCTCAAACTCTTCGATTCCTTTCTTTTGGCTTTTCCCATTGTCTATGATTCATTTCGTCACCATGTTGTGCTCCGAAAGCACATTCTCAAAAATCGCTTCCTCAAATTAAGGCCTGTGTTTGATACTAGCAGACTTCCTTTAGCGATAAATGCTCTCTTTGCCTTGCTGATCCATCATGAGTAATTTTGATTCTGGGATTACAGGGTTCCTAGACCTGTCCGAACAGCCGAGCAAGTTAACGCGACGCTTCCTGGATTCAGAGAGGCGACTCTACACCGTATCTAATCAGTTTCGCAGGTTAAAGACGAGGGCTGGTGTGCAGGCTAGCCCAGACGTAATTTTCAGGTAGTTTCCCAAATCAAACTGTGTGAATACCAAGGTGCTACACGCGTCCCGTCTGAGATACACTCCACGCAAACAGTTGGAAAAGCGTTCCCACACTAGAAAATGAGATTAATGATATTTATTCTAGTCGCAGACAGATGGGGTACACAAATTCCGTCAGCCGGGGGGCCGGTCAGGGAGGGCATTCAACCACCAACTGTCATTAACACTGCAAAAATACCGAAGCCCTTCTGTTGATTCTCAGATATTTTTCCTTTATTTGACTAATTCTCAGCCGACTTTCAGTGGTCATTAGATTGTTTATTTCACACAACCTTAACTTTTCGTCAGTTTCACTAAGTACGGCGATGTCATAACCGAATCCTGTAATTTATATTTTTTTCTCTTAATTTTATTCCAGCTCTTGAAACTCCGTTTAATTTCTGCCACTGCTTCTTTGATGTACAAATCTTGCCTTAATCCAAGTACTTATCCCTTAATCTTTCGTTCTTATTGGTCCCTTCCTTTACTTAATTCTTACGCGGTGATAAATTTCACCAAAATCGACCAGTTCATTTGAATTGGAGGAACGGTCCACTTCCAACGTCTTCTTGCACTCCACTGAAATCCACAAATTAGGGGTACTTAGGCAGAAATATTGTGAGGAGCCTCTTTACAGAAAGAAGCGCCAAGGCTTGCATTACCAAACTGACAAATTTCAAAGTTTCCGTCGTAGTTCTGCCTTTAAGCCAGAATCCGGTGCACAGCTTGAGAGATGCTATGCCTCATTAAATGGGACGACGTCAGAAATTGCCGTTAGCGCCGCATTTCTCTACGGCTGCTATGTGATTATGAAACGTCCGGATGTGAGCTGCCCGATTTTCTGGGACCCAAGGGCACTGGGGCTCCCTGACACAAGTTACGTATTCATCACCACTATGATGTTGCGCGTGTTACACGCTATTAATTTCCGCACATGGTACGTCTTCCAGATCTGCTCTCATTCACTGCTTTACGTGACGTCTTTCTGAAAATATGGTATTCTGGAGTTGTAAGATTGCGCTAATTAAGAATTACTGGAGCCAGTACGTTCGTGTCGCGTTGTTTCTTATCTCGAAAGTTACGGGCTCGCGTTAGTATCTACGAGTGTGGAGTGAGTTACGCATTTAATTTCCGAGACACAGGGTGGCATGCAAGGCGCTAGAGGGATCGGGCATTCGTATGAGGCTGACGTATGCGAGCCCAGCCGGTTACGATACTCTGTTACAACCCTGTGGACGTGGAGGATGCTGCTTAGGGAGAGGCCGCCTGTAGAAGATAATTTACTGACGAAATTTCTTCTTCCATTCTTTCCTTTCACCCATGCTTTAGCCAGTAATGTACATACTAGTGTCTTCTTCGTAGGAACGACTTACACAATTGACTGTGGCTGGAACAAGCAGCCGTGTGTAGGATTCAGAACATTCCAATGCACGGGAAACATTCTTCCAATTTGATATTCAAAATAAGTGGCGGATTTGTTTATGGAAAAGTGTGCAAATTTTTTTCGAGGACAATCGGCAAGTAAATAAGTTGGCCAGTGCCGGAGGAGGCACGTTAATTCTTTCGCCTCGTACGCAACTGAAATTCTTCGTGCATATCGTCTCCGACATGCTTCGTTCAGACAAAATCTTTGTTGCGTGTTCATGTTACTTACGAATTAGTTAAATTAATCTTCTTCCAGCGTCCCGTATGCGATCTATAGAAAGTTGTGATAACTATGTAAATACACTGCCACACAAAAAAAGAATGAAGCAGTCAGACAATACAGTTGGTGTTAATGTAACCTCGTACACTTGCACGCCATCCGCGGGTATGAAAAAGATGAGAGTTGCAATTCTCTTGGATAGATAGAATGGCTACCACTGTTGGTACCAAGTCCGGTACGTTATGTAAAGGGCGTGAACAGCGTCGGATGTTGAGTGATTACTCACAAGGATACGGAGATGCCGCATACGTGTGTGAGACAGCGTTACCAGCACGTGACAGAGTTTGAAACGGACCTCGTTGTTCGTTTCAATTTGGCCTGCCGGTCGAATTGTGTAACACCCGGAGTTGTGAAGCATTCGAGTGTCTAGGAACGTGAGGGCAGACATACTCGTCGTCAAGGTTCCGGACAACTGCACTACTGGCCATTAAAATTGCTACACCAAGAAGAAATGCACATGATAAACGGATATTCATTGGGCAAATATATTACAGTAGAACTGACATGTGATTACATTTTCACGCAATTTGGGTGCATAGATCCTGAGAAATCAGTACTCAGGACAACCACCTCTGGCCGTAATAACGGCCTTGATACGCCTGGGCGTTGAGTCAAACAGAGCTTGGATGGCGTGTACAGGTACAGCTGCCCATGCAACTTCAACACGATACCACAGTTCATCAAGAGTAGTGACTGCCGTATTATGACAAGCCAGTTGCTCGCCCACCATTGACCAGACGTTTTCAATTGGTGAGAGATCTGGGGAATGTCCTGGCCAGGGAGCAGTCGAACATTTTCTGTATACAGAAAGGCCCGTACAGGACCTGCAACATGCGGACGTGTATTATCCTGCTTAAATGTAGGGTTTCGCAGGGATCGAGTGAAGGGTAGAACCACGGGTCGTAACACATCTGAAATGTAACGTTCACTGTTTAAAGTGCCATCAATGCGAACAAGAGGTGACCGAGACGTGTAACCAATGGCACCCCATACGATCACGCCGGTTGATACGCCAGTATGGCGATGACGAATACACGCTTCCAATGTGCATTCACGGCGATGTCGCCAAACACGGATGCGACCATCGTGATGTTGTAAACAGAACCTGGATTCATTCGAAAAAATGACGTTTTTCCATTCGTGCCCCCAGGTTCGTCGTTGACTACACCATCGCAGGCGCTCGTATCTGTGATGCAGCGTCAAGGGTAACCGCAGCCATGGTCTCCGAGCTCGTGGTCCATGCTGCTGCAAACGTCGTCGAACTGTTCGTGCAGATGGTTGTTGTCTTGCAAAGACTCAGGGATCGAGAGTGGCTCCACGATCCGTTACAGCCATGCGGATAAGATGCCTGTCATCTCGACTGCTAGTGATACGAGGCCATTGGGATCCAGCACAGCGTTCCCTATTACCCACCTGAACCCACCGATTCCATATTCTGCTAATACACATTGGATCTCGACCACCGCGAGCACCGATGTCGCGATACGATAAACCGCATTCGCGATGGGCTACAATCTGACCTTTATCAATGTCGGAAACGTGATGGTACGCATTTCTCCTCCTTACACGAGGCATCACAACAACGTTTCACCAGGCAACGCCGGTAAACTGCTGTTTGTGTATGAGTAATCGGTTGGAAACTTTCCTCATGTCAGCACGTTGTAGGTGTCGCCACCGGCACCAACCTTGTGTGAATGCTCTGAAAAGCTAATCATCTGCGCATCACAGCATCTTCTTCCTGTCGGTTAAATTTCGCGTCTGTAGCAAGTCATCTACCTGGTGTAGCAATTTTAATGGCCAGTACTGTATGAATGACCACCACAAGGGAGAATCGTCGTAATGTGTACAAAAATGGCTCTGAGCACTATGGGACTTAACATCTGTGGTCATCAGTCCCCTAGAACTTAGAACTACTTAAACCTAACTAACCTAAGGACATCACACACATCCATGCCCAAGGCAGGATTCGAACCAGCGACCGTAGCAGTCCCGCGGTTCCGGACTTAGCGCCTAGAACCGCTAGACTACGGTGGCCGGCGTAATGTGTACGGAGAACATCATATGTACGCCTGCCGTGCTGCATCAAGTGATGCACTCAAAGCAACATTCTGTGTCATTCCGTTCTATTGGTCGGACACTTGGAACGGACGGAGTACGGAAATACCTTCCAATGATTAGGCTGCCGTTAACACCACTACAGAAAAGTCTGTGTTTGGAGTGGTGTCTTGACCAGTAATTGTGGACTGCTGATGAATAGCATCGCATTGTATTCGGAGGTGAACTGCGACTCTCGACTATCCCTAACGACCGTCGTCGGCACAAATGGTGGCGGCCCGGGAAGAGGTCCAATGGTTGGGTTGGGTTGTTTGGGGGAAGAGAGCAAACAGCGAGGTCATCGGTCTCATCGTATTAGGGAACGATGGGGAAGGAAGTCGGGCGTGCCCTTTCAAAGGAACCATCCCAGCTTTTTCCTAGAGTGATTTAGGGAAATCACGGAAAACGTAAATCAGGACGCGGGATTGAACCGTCGTCCTCCAGAATGCGAGTCCAGTGTGCTACCACTGCGCCACCTCGCTCGGCCACATCCAATATTTGGGGAAGGCACAGCAGTGTTAGTCTTGGCGTCATGGTGTGGGGAGCCGTACAGCACGTGTTGGACCAGCTCTGAAGTCATCTCCGTCCCGGCGCCAGTATCCAGTTTATCAAAGGCCAGTCACAACAGCTGTGGGCCAGCTTGCCTCAGGAGAGGAGACAGCAGTTGTAGGACACCCTTTCTTGCACCCAGTTCAGGGGGGAGGGGTGCAGTGTCACACTGTTACGGCACAGAAATACGCATTCCAAGTTATAAAATTTTTAACGGAGTCCAACCGCCTTGACGTAAGATAGGCTGGTTACGCCACGATTAGCGGCGGACCAGGAAGCAAGGTGATGCAAGACAGACGGGCAGTACAGTCTGCAACTCTGCAGTAGCTGAGTGAGAGAGCACACGCAGCGGGAAAACAAAAAAGGACAGCGACAAAGCAAAATAACAAGCAAGCTCGTTCGCGTCGCGGGATGCCGCAAGAAGCAATAGCCACAGCTAGGGAAAACACTCATAGACGAATTGAACTAGCTCCTAAGAGAGAATTGAAGCAAGGGTAGTAGAAAACGAGTCCACATGCGGTCATCGCTAGTAAACCGCACGTCCCAGAACTACGGAGAGCTATTTAAACACCGGAGAGTAGGGGAGAACGGTTCAGGTCAATGGGAACGATGAAGTCCGTGTTGACGACAATCCGTTCCATAACGATGTTGTTTTAGTAAGTCTTGTCTCAGTTCAACCAGCGCAGTACTAGCCAGCCGTGCAGTGCCGCAGAGCTGAACTCCACTGCCGAACTTCGTGCTGTCACACCAACCGCTGCTGATGGGAGAGTTGATGAACTACCAGCAGCCATGCGATACCACGTGCTGTACTCTCTGAGTGTGGAATAGAGGACGATAACCAGGATTCTTTGCGGGCCAACGTCCGGTAGGCCTCAGCGTCTCTGGGTGCGGGGCCTACCAGGCCCGCAGTTCTGGGTTCAACGCCTGCCGCCTACACCACACAGCGAGTGGGGTGGTCCGGGGAAGAGTGGGATCGAGTACACTCCCTCAGCCGGTAGCAGCCGTCCATGCTCTACCAGATTGAAATAAGCATCCACATCGACGCAGGAGGAACGACGTCTCGCTAGGGCGCAGTTGCAAGGACTGGAGCAGCGTCCGACACCGAGAGTCTGTCCGAGGCCAGGGATGGAGGCAGCTACGGCAAACAGTGCACCACCATTTGTAAAGTAGTCACCATAAACGATTCACTAAATAATCATGTTTTTTTTAGCGCCATGAACGCTTCCAGACGATTCCTGACGTCATGCAGAACCGTCATCCGCTCGGCCCCTCTGCAGTACTGATAAGTGTGCTCTTACTGCCAAATTATTTGTAAATTTGACTCGATATTTCAATCACTAAAATAACAGCACACACGTCTCAACTTGTGAAGCTTCATTCCGTTTCCTCCTCAAACACTGTTTGCTTCAGTTTTTTATCATGAATTTTACTTATTTGCGTGAAAAACTGCACATAACTTGTAAGCTGTGGTTTTGCTTATTCTAGCATTGAGAACAAGTGTGTAAAGTGAAATGACAAGTTTAATGTCGCAATTTTTCTCACAAAATTGCACGCTTTTACACAGTTTTCAACTCGAGAACATAAAAACAGCGCAACGGATAACGCATCTTGCCAACATCAAAAAGTTAAATAATTTTATAAACAACTATGTTAAATATTAACTCTCTCAAAGTACATTACTACTAAGTTTAATTGGAAGTTTCTTCACAAAATTGCTCCTGCACACACGTTATGATGTAAGTCAGTACTACGAAAATCGTCCAATTCCGGTTCAAAGTTCGGTACTATTTACGATGACAATCAAGTCTACAGTGGGTGGTTAGTTATGTGACACATTTGAGCGCAAGATTACCCAAGGCCGCTCGAGTTTACAGTGGACGCAAGCTGCTGACCCAACGAAGTTTACACCTCTGCACGCGGTATTTAACTTAAGCTGCAACGTGCTGTTGTTTGCAAGGCCGCTCTCTCCCGCCGAAATTCCTATAAACCTAATGTGGCCCTTGCTGAACTTTCCAGCAGAAACTTTCCCTGTCTTTCCTGTTATGCGAGAAAACACGTAATGATCCGTAGTCTCTGTAGGTGGCGATATACAAGTGCATGGTTGGAGCAGCGTGGATATTATGGTGCCCTGTCAGTTCTCACAAGAACAATTAACTAATTTGGCTGGTGCGTTTGTCCACAGTTGGAGCTAAACGTTGCTACAGCTAATTTTAGCTGGAGTGCAGCCACTGTGAACGCAGTGTCCACACAAATTTCTTCTCTGCATCGTACAGAGCATTAAGTGCTCCGTTCTGCACTTGATGCCAGTTTAGAGAAGAGTGCCTGAAAATTTCTCTCTTGTCCTACTGATGGCAGAACTGCCTCCCCCCTCTTGGGTTCATTTGTTTTTCACATCATGGCCCTTTTCGACCAATAGGAGCGCTCCTCTTACTTTGTAGAAACTCTCTCTACCAATCGCAATGGTCCTACTATCAAAATGCGTCGAAACTTCAGTATTTTTCTCCTTCCTAGTGCGTTTCCGCCAATCGTTCGTTTTGTGCCGATTGGAGACGCCTAAAGTACATTGACCTTTCTGTGTGTTGCACTCAGTGGACGAAATGTGTCACCGGCTCTTGTTTGTATCCTGCTGGAATTCAGAAACACAGCTTTTTCTCTGTCCATTGCGCAGATGTGCCACTACAAATGGTCCTCCAGCCCAAATCACCTGGCCTGGGGTCGCTGACCTTGCTTCTGCCACCCCCGTGAGTGGTTTCTCTCGTAACCCCCACAGCGCACCTTCACTACGCCATTGTACAGCTGGCTTTTCAAAACTAAAAGAGACTCATGTTGCCTGTTCCACCTTCCACTCAAAGACATGCATTATATAGGAACAGTGTATTAATTACCATTATTTGTCATCTCTTTTTGGATTGCACACTGATAGGCAAATGATCTCAAACCGCCGAATTACGTTAGGTATCTTCACCTTCTCGTTGCGATGTATAAAGGTCTCACATAAGGTGTGAATCTGACCATTTATTCTGCCACCTTACAAACTTTCGAGTCTTTCCATCATTATCTGTTTGTTGTTTGATATTCTGTATACATAACCATGTTGCTCTGTGACCAGGTGTCAATACGAAGAATTATTAGGAGCACTTTTATGCAGAGAAAATTGTCTTGACGCCCAGTAAGTGTGCAGGGTGACTTGCCAACACATAGGGAGAAATCAGATATTTGAGCTTGCAGATATCAGCTGAAATACCAAAGAAAATGCGACTGACGATTGTTAGGAACATTTTCTCACTCTTTTCTCTTCTAGAATGTTGATCTCTGTCTTCCAGTCTCAGATTCATGTTGATTAGTGGCCTGCTGATACGGAGCTCTTCATTCCGATCTCAGGTGTGCAGTAGAAATCGTTGTGTGTTTATTATTTTGCTTCAGCAGGAAAGAAAAAAGCATTTTACATTGGGAAGCGGTTATGGAGTCCATCTGAGCAGATAAAAAATTGCATCATTTCTTTCATTATCTGATGACTAATTAATTTTGTTCCCCCACTGGAAAACTATTGCGTAAGGTAGCACTGCTTGTAAGCGCTTGTCCTATTCAGCACTCCAGCAGGTTCTGCGTTTCATTGACAAATGTCAGCGTCATCTGCCTTCTTTCGTAGTTTTCTTTTTCCTTGTTTTACGTCACAACATTGTTCCCGTGTATTTCCTCACTTGGCATGTCATGTTTGGTCTCAATTTAAGTGGTGCATACTTGAAAAATTCGTCATTGTGTGTACAAGCGTAGCTAATCAGTCTACTGTTATAATAATAATAATAATAATGATAATAATCAGAATAACTTGTCATTTAATGATTATGAACAGTTATATAGAAAAATATCTTTCTAAAGGGTTCCACAATCGACACAATGAATTGAGACCTGTCATATGGAAGCTAGCGCGTATATACTAATATCCATGAAGAAATGAAAACCGTAAGCGCGCGCGCGCGCGCGCGCACACACACACACACACACACACACACACACACACACACACACCTACATACATACACACATGTTTAGAAACACATCACTCTTCTTCCACCCCCCCCCCCCCCCGTCCCCTCCCAAGAGGCTTACCATTATGCCGAAGTAATTCTATTAAGGGCGTAAAAGCTCTGAAAATATTTAGGAACTGAAATAGTTGCACTCTCGGTTCAAGAGAGAACGCAGAAATGTCGATAGGCAAATGTTAGTAGAAATTCGTGAGTCTATAAAAAGACATGCGCGAAGCGAACGACAACTTCTACCGTCGTAAGTTATCGAAACATCTGCCGAGAATCCGAGAAAATTCTAGTCCCACGCAAAATCACCATGTCACACATCAACCAGTTTGGTATGGCAATAGAAGATAGCAAATAGAAAGCTTGAGTTTCAAATCAAACACGCAAGTGGTTCGTATATCTATACCATCGTTTGACCGTCGTACAGACTTTTGAACTGAGGACATAGAAATAGGGGTCACTGATGTTAAGAAGCAAATGAAAGGTCCTCACTTATAGACAGAAGCTGTTTTACAGAGAGCACTCTTCGGCGTTGTGCCTTTACTTAGTTCGGTTTTATTGCGAATCTCTCGCTCAGCGCGAAGACCTGAGCGACTAGATGAAAGCGTAGTTGACTCCTATACATAAGATGGATAAAAGAGCAATATACTCAGCCGGCCGCGGTGGTCTCGCGGTTCTAGGAGCGCAGTGCGGAACCGTGCGACTGCTACGGTCGCTGGTTCGAATCCTGCCTCGGGCATGGATGTGTGTGATGTCCTTAGGTTAGTTAGGTCTAAGTAGTTCTAAGTTCTAGGGGACTGATGACCACAGCAGTTGAGTCCCATAGTGCTCAGAGCCATTTGAACCATTTGAAGCAATATACTCAACGTCGCTTTGCTGCAGAATTATTGAGTATATTCTAAGTCGGAATTTGATAGATTACTTTGAGACACAAAACATTCAGTGCACAAATTATCACCGGTTTATGAAACTTCACTCTTGCGAAATTCAGCTTGCCCTTTTGTCGCACTCAGCTGCGGTGGTGGACTAACAGTTTCTATGACATTCAGGAATACCGCTGTTCTTCATATTGGTCACCTCGTTAAAGAATAGGCGAAAGGTGTTCTCTATGTCATCTATGTAAAGAATATTTCTGCAGTTGCCTTTCTGTTTTGATTATTTGAATACTGTCGGCTACCCATCAAGTAGTATATGTGAGACATGACATGAAGAATAACGATGTTGTGAGTGAAGTAGTGGGTGTGAAGTGGTGTCGAAAGAGTGGTTGGTTGGTTAGTTGGTTTGGTGTGAAAGGGATTAAACTGCAAGGTCATCAGTCCCTCCATCCGTTAAGTGGCAAACCAGGAGTAGTCGTCAAAGGAAGGAATCCACGGTATCTTTAGGTAACGTGTTTGACATTGGGCCCTGATTAATTCTTTTGGTTACCTTAGCTCTCTGGCAGATGTCACAAGACCTAATACGTTCAGTTACCTTTCTACCCGCACCGCTGGTAATCACTATAATATTAGCCAGTTTATCTAGACGCTTCTTAGGCTCACTATGGCCCAACGCTAGGTGAAAATAATCTATGACATCTGTATCAAATTGTGTAGGCCAACATACCCTCCGTTCTTCAGTAACCAAGTTTTTCCTCCCATACAAGATACATTTAATACATTTAAAAACTTAATATTTCTTAATCTGCAGATACTGCGTACTATCAAAATTTACTTTCACAGATTTCCAAGCCGGATCTTCATTTTCGTGGTCATGATTTTGCAAATCTGTTCAATTTTCCTTTTGCCTGAAACTTCGTACATTTATTTAATTTCGAAAATTCCGTCTTCATTGTATTCCTTGAGTACCTCATCAATACCATTTGGTAATCGGAACAGTATATCCGCCACATAATTTCCTGTACCCTTTACATAGCAGATTTCATAATTAAATAGTTGCAGGTATAAAGCCCATCGCGTTAGCCTGCCATTTAGAAGGCGACATTCTTTAAGGAATGCTAACGCTTTGTGGGCAGTGTGTATGATGATCTTATGACCCCACAAATAGTTTCTAAATTTCTTTAGGCCACCTTATCTGAAATGGTGTAGTTCCTTTCGCATTTCGTCAACGTCCTGCTGGCAAAAACTATAGTTCTATGTTCTAAATCACCTGTACCATTTACCTCTTGGAAAATTTCAACAACTTTCCCATAGGCGCTACTGCCAGTATTATCTGGAAAGGCTCTGACAGTATTGGTTGACGTTAAACATTATGATGTAAAAGTTCATTTTTTATGGATTCGAAATCCTGCTGACGCTCAACTGTCTAAACAGAAGCATTAGTCTTTTCAAGGAGGTTGTTAACACGTGGACTATTGAAGGCTTGCCCCATAACAAATTTACTGTAAAATCCACGCAAACCTATAAAGGCTTTCAACTGCTTCCTAATTTTGGTGGGGGTCATTTTTCTATTCAATTAACTTTTTTGGGTCCTTACTAATCCCGGAAGTAGTAATTATGTGGCCCAAGAATTTAATTTCTGATTTCACAAATTCACACTTCTTTATTTTTAAGGTCATGCCCCCTGCTTCAAGAGCAACGAAAACCTTCTGCAACAGTTTGCAGTGTTCTTGCCAGTTTTCAGTGGCGGTTAATAAATCATGTGCGTAAACAGTTAACGAGGAACTCAACTCCCGCCATAATACAAAATACAGGGCTCTAATAAACACTGCCACAGAGGTATTCAGTCCAAATGGAACTACTTTGTATTGATAACATTTCCCGGCAAGCAGAAATGCTGTATACGAGGGTTGTCCAGAAATTAAGTTACGATCGTTCGCGAAATGGACACCACACTGAAAATCCGATGAAGCTTTGCACGGATGTGTTGAGTAGTGTCTCTAGTATGACCGTCGATCGCATCAAGACGCTCGTTTCAGTTGTGAGCGCACTGTGAGCGAGTAAAGGTGCCTAGAACAACAATGTCTCCCGCCAAGTAGGAGGGACCACTGAGAGGCTTGGCCTTAATGAGTGCAGCCCACCTAACATACCTGTCAGGCACTTCCTTCTTCATGGCAATTCTCAGCCGCACTCTGCAGGGGCAGTGAAGACGCTCTTGCAGCCCTTTCGATGGGAAGTGTTCGCTCACCCACAACACAGCCATAACTGACTCGTCCTGAGTATCGCCTCTTTTCACATGAAACGCTGGATGCGAAGACAACACTTGGGCGCAGGCTACGCGCTGTAGACCAGCGTAGAGAACTATCAAAAATAATGGCGGCTGCCTTCTATGACGATCGTGTTGGAAATTTGGTATAACTCTCCGACAAAAGTCTACGTCGGAGCGGCGACTATGTAGAGAAGTATCTGGAAAGTGTAGCAAACTCTGGCAAATAAAATGTTTCTGATTTTCACTGTGGTTTTTCATTTAGCGACCGATCGAAACTTACTTTCTGGACAACCCTCGTATTTATGGGATTCTGACTAAAGGTTTCAATGGCTCTGAGCACTATGGGACTTAACAGCTGAGGTAATCAGTCCACTAGAACTTAGAACTACTTAAACCTAACTAACCTAAGGACATCACACGTATCCATGCTCGAGGCAGGATTCGAACCTGCGACCGTAGCGGTCGCACTGTTCCAGACTGTAGCGCCTAGAACTGCTCGGCCACAGCGTCCGGCTGAGCCACTGGGATCGCCACCTCGGGCACAGAAGGAGTACATGCGAAGCGCGGTGACATGAGGACCATCCGGGTTTCCTTCATCTTAGAGCTTTGCTCTTCTTGTCCTTCTTCTTCCTTCGACTCGCATTCGGGTGGGCGACGGCTCAATCCCGCGTCCGGCCATTCAGATTTAGGTTTTCCGTGATTTCCCTAAATCACTCCAGGCAAATGCTGGGATGGTTCCTTTGAAAGGGCAGGGCCGACTTCCTTCCCCGTCCTTCTCTAATCTGATGAGACCGACGACCTCGCTGTTTTGTCTCTTCCTCCAAACAATCCAATCCAATCTTCCTTCGTTTTAAGAGGACTCCTTTGTTCTTCTTGTCCTTCTTCTCCTTAGAAGACAAGGACTGAGAGAGGTTCCCTTAATTGGTTTCAGGGACAAAGGAAGAATAAGAAGTCCAGTGGCTAGCAGCTTGTGGTTCCTTCTGCCACCACCTGGCATCTGGCTGTGGACCAGCAGGAACTGTGGGAGGAAGAATCAAAAGAGGCCTCTTCCTAGCTATAGAAGCTGGGCAGGCTGAGGTGCCTCTGGATGGAGGATGGGGCTGGTATCCCTGGTTGGTGGGAAAGCCGCAGCAGGAACTCTGCTTTCCATTGGTACCCTATGGACATGACACATGAAGTGCATACCTCGTCGCTCTAAGGTGGCCCGCAGGTCATTGTCAGATTTCAGAAGAAGACCACAATGAAAGATTACGCCCTGGACCATACTGAAACTCTTGTGGGAATGTCACCCAATTTCTCAAAAGAGAGCAGTGCCTGTGACTTACCAGGTGTTGGGGGCAGGATCTTGCTCCTTGTCTTCTGGTCCTGCGTTCCTCCCACAGCATGGTAGGGAAAGGGAAACGTTGGGATCATACTTTGTTGCATCATACTAGGCCTTTCCTGAGTACATGCTTCGCTATCCTGGGGCCGCAGCCTTTGCAGCATTCCTTCCTCTTTCTGTGATGCAAACCTACACTTTGACTTCCTGTCGGATGGTCCTTTTTATGCAGCCCTTGTTGAACAAGGTTCACAATTTTGGTCTTGATCTTCACCTTCCATTAACGATCTATGGTCCCCGTTATTGGGTTTGACCTTCCATCTTTTCCAAATTTTACAGAAGTGTGTGTCGTGCAGGGAAGATCGCTCACTGTGGTGAATTTACAGTCAGCTTAAACTTTGCCCGTAATACCTCTACATCCGTTATGTTTGAACAAAAGCAACTGTTAGCGTCCTACTCAGACAATGAATGAACTTTAATCTGCACTTTCCACTGTAAAAACTCTCCTAGCTATTTGATGGATGTAAGTACTTTAGTAACCATCGTCACTATGATGATACCATGATCACTGGCCCCTGTCTCTATACTGACACTATCAATAAGGCCAGGCTGTTCGCAGCTACAGTGTCTGAAATATCTCCGTTGCGTGTAGGTTGTCGAAATAGCCGCTCAAGACAGCTTATGGAAAATGTGTCTCAACTGCTTCAGAAAACTGTCTGCCCGTACCATCTGCAAAGTATCCATAGACTCCCAGTCTATGCTCGACAGATTAAAGTAGCCTCGAACTAACATTGCGTGTTCGGAATACTTTCGCGCCACTGAGATTAGGCTCTCTTTGAATAATTCTACGACTCTTACGGCGGAATTTGGTGGCCAGCCTGTAATAACATCTTATGACGAATCCGAGTTCATCTAAATCTTGCGCAGATAACTTTTCAGTCAGACTCAATTTTGACCTCGAAAGACATATTTTCGTTGAACGCTTCCCCTTCTACAGCGTCCATCCTGTCTGTCCTACATACGTTCCATGCCTCACTTAACATTTAGTATCTGTCTACTTCAGACTTTATTCAGCTCTCGGATCCGAGTATATTTTGAACGTGACAGATTTCCTGGACGGCGATAAATTCGGAGTTTTTGTTACGAATACTTTAGAAATCTAAAATTTTAAGATCCGAAATTTCTTTACTTCGTACATTATCTGATTTCGCTTTCTACGTTTCTCCACTTGCGATCATTCATCAAAGAACCTCAGACCATGTGCACACTGTAAATACTCTGCTTCCCGAACCATTTGACATCCAACAAATGACAAATACCTGTTCAAGACTTTTGCATGCGTTACAGTCCCGAGCTTGTAGTGGCGGATTTTATTACGCCTGATATTGTCAACCAATTGAACCTCTTGGCCTATAATCACAACTGAGACTCTTGGTAAGGAAGTTGGGCCATAAACAAAAGCAAGAGCCTGTCTCGTGGTGCTTCGTGCGGACCAGACATAAACAAGACGAGCATGGCTCGTGGAACCTCATTCGGAACAAACGACAAGAAGAGTCGAACTCGTTGGTCAACTGTTCTCGAAAGTCCTTTACTTCAGTTACATATGCTCGTTCTTTGCGTTTACATGTGTCGGTTATAATTCCGTAAAATAATTAAACAACTCATATGCCTACCACATCAATAAAGAGAACATGTAATATTGATGATAGTTGATGATAATAAATAAAGGACGCACTTGTATATGAATAAATGGTAGTCTTTGCCCAAACTGTTTGTGACTGTAGCTGAAAATGGAGCACATATTGTTGGGTTAGTTTGCTTTAATAAAAAAAAAAATGTGCCGGATGATTTTGTTAACACAAAATTTAAAAATGGGAGTGCATGGGAGCTGCAATGACATATTAGCGTTAAAGTGGATGAATAAGCAGGACGTCCTCATTATTTCCACAAACCATTTAACATAACACAACGGAAGTGAACGAAACCCTACTTTCAAAACAAAATGTGTTGTTGATTACAACAGGGGAATTCTTGGTATTGACGCCGAGATCAGATATTAGCGGGTTTCCCTGTTGTCAGCAAATATTTGAAAGGATAGTGAAAGATATTTTTTTACGTACTTGATATGGCACTTAAGAGTTCATATATTCTGTTCAACAAAAGGAACATGGAAACGAAAAAAATCACACCTAGTAGAGATTTCAAATAGGACAAGCATTATTACAAAATGTGCCTTCATAAGTTCTTAAAAGACACTATCGACTGGAGATTTACCAATGAGACTACATGCGCAACATTGAGATCACTTTCCAAAACATACAGTTGCCATAAAATGAAAAATCATCGAACAAGAGCTTGCAAAGTACGTAGAAAAAATAAGAAAGGGAGTGGAAAGTATGGGAACTTAAAAACTATGAACTGCCTTAATGTAGCTCATCGTTTCGAAAAATATCACACAGTTGAAGATTACTAATTCTCTATGAATGTTCTCACAGCATAATTTAAACTAAGTGTTAATTTACAAATTGTTACTGATTCATTATCGACCTGCAAATAATAAATCATATTCAAAAAAATTGTTCAAATGTGTGTGAATTCCTAAGGGACAAAACTGCTGAGGTCATCGGTCCCACACACACACACACACACACACACACACACACACACACAATGTCCGAAGGAGGACTCGAGCCTCCGGTGGGAGGGACCGCCCAACCGTCACATGGCGCCTCAAACCACGCGGCCACACCCCGCGGAAGATTATTTTCGTTCAATGATGAGTCGATCATATATTTACTTCCCAAAATTCTTAAAATTATTGATTGTGCCCACAAGTTCTTTATTATTTAACAATCCCTTACGTTACGCCGAAATATACTTGTCATCCGACGCATATATTTTGCTCGTGTTCGAACAGCTCAATGGCTCGACGTGCGTCCGGCCTTTTTGCTTACTACGCCCCGAAAACTCGGGATATGGCTGGTAGGCCAAGGGTTTAATGTTTAGTTATGATGTCACTGTCGAGTTCATTCAGCTCAATGTAACGTAAATAATGTACATTACAATGCTCGTGTTGCACAAAATGTTCTGGTTACCGTCGCTTCAAATTAATATGTTTCCCATTAAAGTGCGTATCTCTCGACTACGTCTAGAAGTAGGCGTGCCCACGTGGCTACCAGCTACCACTGTCGTTGGGGGTCACACGTAAAGAGTGTTGCGTGATCTCTAACAGTGAAGTGGGTCTCATGAGGGCTAGCATCCAATTCTCCCCAACAAAGTTCCACATCAGAACACCCATTCTAGAATGATGTTTCCTCTAGTGTTCTGAATAGGTAGCGGTAGGCTTGTCCATGCATCTGATTGGCCAGCCAATGTTCTTCTTTTCACCAAAAGAATTATTTCTATCTTTAATCACACTGGTAAATAATATATCATTGCTAAAAACTGGAATTGCCATGTATAATTTTTTTTCTCCGGATACATTTGTGTGAATACTTATCTCCTTATTCCTTACAGAACACTCGAGAATACTAAATAACTTGAGGGGGTGTATTCACTTCTGTTCCCATAGAGCGTATACCCACAAGTGCAAAGTGTGTCTGAAAAGATCTGTGTGTGGTCTCAGAAAATAAAGGGACGAAAAGGCCTCCAAAAAATCATCATTATCTATTACACACTTCTGACACGGGTAGTAAAACTGTTGGAAATTGTTAGCAAATGCTTTTTGTTTAATCCCTGGAAGAACCGTGGTCACGCGTTGTTGTATATCTGCGTCATTGTAAGAGATGAGAGAGCTGGTGCTACGGCATGGAGACCAGGCGGCGGTCAATGGCGTGGTGTCCAACGTCGCCCCCACCTCCCCCGGGTATTTTTTTTTTTTTTATGTGGGAAAGACGATGAGCACTATGCAATTGGCAGTCGCTTGGTCTCCGGATCTTATTAGCAGCACCAGCTCTCGTCTCCCATCTCCTATAGTGATGCGGATATCCAGCAGCGTGTGATCACAGTGTTTCGATCGATCCTACAAGAAGAGTTTCCTAACAGTTTCCAACAGCTTTACAACCGACGTCAGAAGTGTGTAGTAGCTAACTGCGATTACTCTGTAGGAGTGAAACGTGTTTTGTGTGTAACTCTTGTTGGATTTACACTCTGAGACCGTTTATCGAAATTTCCATTTGCATCTTCTATTCCATTGCTCTTTTGAAAATAATAGCTTGTCACTTGCAGGGTTAAAAACTACTTTCGTAGATGTTCTCAAAGATTCTCTCCTTAACACTAAAAAGACACATACATCTCTGGAGCAAAATTTTCTCTGAAAGCATTTCCTTGTTCCTCCAGTAGCTGCAAGTCTCATAACCGGTGTAAGTGTTGATTTGTCAACTCCCTCCTTGAAAAGCATATTTATTCAGTGTAATCTCTATACTAGGTCAAAACATGAGCTGAATGTACAATCGTTCATCTGTGACTTATCCTACCGGAGGAATAAAAGGTAAGGTCTCTGCTGAAGGTATTGTTTTTATTGTCTCTTCCTGTTCTATTGCTTAACGACCGTGACCTGAAACACCTACCTGAAGCTGTAGCGTAGACTACACCTTCCTCCGTGGCACGGTCATTCGTGGAAACAATGAAATACTTCGAGACAGTTTAAAACTTCGACACGAAGGAACTGGGCATTGCTACACCAATTAAAGTAAAACAATTCTGGTAACATCAGCCCTATTCTGAAACTTATTCTTGTTCGCTGTTCACATGCTGTTCTCCTACATATATTGGAATCACTTTTGCGGCGAAACCACGTAATTCTCTCGAGCGCTTTTTCGTGAGCATTATAATGTTCTTCCCACTAGTAAAGAAGCCACTGCTGAATGTCGTTTTTTTGGGTCGTTATCGCTGTCAAAGCCCTTTCCTCCAAAGTCTCGCTTCAAGTTCACGAAAAAGTACTGATGATTAGGTGCGAGTTCGGGGCCGTACGGCGGGTGATCACCTGATGGAACCGCTCCCAACTGAATTGTTGAATAAGGTTTTGAGTGACACCAGCGGAATGGGGACGTGCTTTGTCATAAAACCTTGACTGACAATACCACAACTTCTTTTGTTTTGAACTGCGCGTCTAGGTTTTCTCAGTGTTCCACAGTATCACACTGCATTGAGGATTTCCACCTGGTAAGGAACTCAAGAAGCAGGATATCCTGTCTGTCCAGAATACAGTAAACATGATTTTTCACGCTGACAACGTTGTTTTGAATTTTTGTTTTCTTGCGGATCGTCTGTGTTTCCACTCTGAGTGTTGTTTTGATTCTGGAGTGACATGACAGTCCTAGTTTCATCACCGGTCACAGTTCTGTTTAAGAATTCACCGCCCTCATCGCTTTATCAGATAAGAAATGTCAAAGCAATGCCAAGTTGCTTCGTTTTGTGCACATCCATAATCATTTTCAGAAACCAACATGATTCGCGAAACTTTAAGTGATCATTGACGTCTCGTGCGAAACAGTTTTTAAATTTGTGGAAACTGATCATAAAGCTTTCTTACCGTTGACCGTCTGATTTCACGATTATTCTCATTCAATTTCTCAATCATACCTTCACAAACAGCAGACGGCTGACCACTCCGTCCTTCGTCATGCACGTTGGATCGTCCGTCATTGAACTGTCTCGCCACTTCCTCATCATTCCATTTGCCATTACATTTTCACCATAAATCTGTACAGTTGACGAAGAAATTAGCTGGCTTAAGATTCTTTGAGTTCAAAAGCCATGTTATCGAATGCACTTCGCAGTCGGTGGGCCCAGAGTCTGTCTTAAAGATTTTGAAATCCGGCTGTAATAGTGTCAGTGGGAACTCAATGAACAAGAGACAAGAGTGCGAATGTGCAGAACTGCGACGCTAGTGCTGTGGTGGGCTGGCTCTGAGCACTATGGGACTTAACATCTATGGTCATCAGTCCCCTAGAACTGAGAACTACTCAAGCCTAACTAACCTAAGGACATCACGCAACACCCAGTCATCACGAGGCAGAGAAAATCCCTGACCCCGCCGGGAATCGAACCCGGGAACCCGCGCTGTGATGGCGATAGAACGAAACGGTATTTACTTTCCGGACACGCCTTGTATTTTCGCTATCACTGTATAACACACAGTACATCATTTTTACGGTTGATTCTTATGATACAGTTCACTGTTCAAAAACTGACTCAATCACCGCTGCGGGCTTTCTCAACTACGTACCCTCAGACGCAGAGTTGAAATATCAAAAGTTTTGGCTGTTTTCGTTGTCTAAGGGCTGGGATACGTAGTTGCCGCATTAAAAGCCAAATACTGCTGAGTCTACAGTATACAATATTCATATATACATGAATCGAATGGTCGAAGGTTCCTATCACTTGGCAATTGCGAATTTTGAATGTAACATAGAAATTTATAAATGAAAGATTGTTATTAAATAAAATGTGCAGGTATTATTTTTAACGACTTTAAATGATGAGTACGATAGTAGAAGTGCCTTTAAGATTGCCGTTTATTATTGAAAAACACTTATTGGTGTCGATGGTCCAGCAACTAAATAAAATACAACTTCAATAACAGGGAAACATTAGATTCCTACTTCACGTAATTAATTATGAGCAACAATGTAGCTCGCGAGATATTCACTTCTAAAAGCATACTATGTCTTCACTGCAGAAGCCACGGAAATGTCATAAGTGCACCAGCCGTCACTACGAACTATTTCTATCTCCTGCTACCACGCACAAACTGCTCAACACTCTCCAAGTACTTCCTGCAACCGTCTGTCGCGCCTTCCCGTACAGCACTCCTCTGTCCTGTGTGACCTAATGCTCCTCCCCCACTTCCATACAGTCTCTCCATTGACTTCGGCAGTCGCCCACAGTAGTAACGAGCGCTGTGATTGGCTAGAGCGCTCCTGACATGTCTCCAAGTCAATGCACACTCACAAACATATTGAAACACATACGAAATACAGGATTTACGTTTAAATAACTTGAAATTAAATAAATATTCCTACGACTGGATCGTAAACACGCTCTCGCACATATTATTAAATACATAAACATATTAAATAAGCATATACCAAAGGAATAGAAACAAAAGTAGGTCAGTAGCCTAATGTCTCTGTACTTTCTAAAACACAGTAAATATTTAACCAATTTCTTCATGAATAGTATATACAGGACATAAACAAAAACATAGACGAATAAATATTTTATAAGCAAGCTGCTACCGTTGTTTGTGTAACTGTTGAGGACTTATGGCCTGACGCGATCAATAGTAATCGGCCACTTTGACCTCCAATAACTCAGGTACTATTCAAGTTGCATGCCTGTAATTCATACCAATATAGGTTTCCACTAATAGCTTTCTAAAGACACGTCGATCGACAAAATCGGATAAACCGTTTAGATTTTGGATATTCGTTGCTTGGTGTTACTTGTATAATTTACAGTCACATACTGAACTTCAGACTATCAGAATCGTCGAGCAAATAATGGTAATATATTTGTCTCTTTTTAAGGTATCATGAGTCCTCTGGCTTTTATTAATTTCCACATGAACAGTGAAATGTCTGCCATTATAGTTTCACAGAGTCCGCCATCTTTGGCACTCCCGGCATACAAATCTCCTTCATCGACACAAAGCCCACTCCTCAACACAGCATCAACATGGACTTCCAAGCTACGCGGTCGGCCTGGCCCACACGCTGGGTCTACCCCTCTTGCTGCGGCTAATGTTCGCCACCACGCAGTTGATGACGAGCCCCGGCTTGCCGAGCGTCCCATGTGGCCACGCCAGCGCCGAACTTAGAACATTTTCAGGGCGCCACAACTCGCCTGTTACCTCACAGTGCGGATGATGAGATGTGTACGAATGTAAGTTATAACACATGCGAACGGTCTTGAATTCTGCACTGAAAACTGTCACCTGACATGTATTATTATACACCCATCATCAAACAGTTACCTTTTTACTGCTTAAATGGACCCTTTATCATCACATGCAGCCCCGTGCTCCGATGATTGAGTGAAGGTCCTCAGTCTCCGTCAGCGGATACCAACACTTGCTGGATTTGCGCAGCAACCACTAGCGATCGCGTGTCAAAGACACAAACTTGATGCTGAGGGCGATTCATCGATATGTAGCTACATACGGGCTAGATTGCCTCTATTTGGGGTGGAATTGACACAAGAGAAAGCGTTCTCCCCCATGTGTCCAGGGTGTACTGGCCGTCTCGTCTGTCTCATTCATTATAAGCTTTATGCATCCACGATTGCTCATGTATGTTTTATGATGCAATTTATTCACCTCCCACTAGAGCGTCGTCTCAGTCTTAACTGTTGGAATCCAGAAGAGATCTTTCTTAGGCAATGTAACATCTGTGGGACGGTTGGAGGTCAAAAATCTAAATACAGTGCCACAAAAATTTTGTTCACCCTTTTAGAGGTTTCTGGCAACGGCCTTGCCGCAGTGGCTACACCGGTTCCCGTGAGATCACTGAAGTTAAGCGCTGTCGGGCGTGGTCGGCACCTGGATGGCTGACCATCCAGGCCGCCATGCACAGTTGCCATTTTTCGGGGTCCACTCAGCCTCGTGATGCCAATTGAGGAGCTACTCGACCGACTAGTACCGGCTTCGGTCAAGAATACCATAATAGCGACCGGGAGAGCGGTGTGCTGACCCCACGCCCCTCCTATCTGCATCCTCCCCTGAGGATGACACGGCGGTCGGGTGGTCCCGGTAGGCTCGTGGCCACGGAGTGCTTTTAGAGGTTTCTAACTCACTCAAGATTTCTTGTGGCAACAGTACATATGTGGCACCTGAAGTGATTAAATTTACAGATCAATAGCACACGCAGGTCTGAGGTACCAGTTATCGACCGATGCTGAAAAACGCATATTATTATGCGGTGTAGTTTCCACGGGCAGCAGTGCACATGCTGACTCTGGCATTCAGTCTATTGTGCAGACGGAGAACACTGACTTGGGACACGTTATGACAAGTCTGCTCTAACTGTTCACGTAGTTGTGTAAGAGTTGTTGACTCGCGCATTGCAGGAATCACTTCTCGTGCCACCATATCCCACCCGTACTCGGTGGAACAAGTGCAGCGATCATGATGGCCAGGGAAGTTGCTGCGCGGCTTGCAGAGAACACTTAGTTTCACGGGCAGTGTTTGGGTGAGCGTTACCCTGCTGGAACAACAAGTCTCCTTCCCATTGTATGAAGAGCAAAATAACATGTCTAACAACATCATGCACGTACCAAGCGCTGCTTAGCATCCCCTCCAGAAATACCAAAGGTGAACGAGAGTTGTAGCGTACACACCCCAGACCACAAGGCCTTGGGTGGAGCTAGTGTGTCTTTGGCGAAAGCACTCGAGGAGACAGCGCTCACCAGGTGTACATCGTATGAGCAAACGATAAACACATGCGTGCAGGCAGATTCAGATTTCATCGCTGAAGACCAATGCACGCCATTCCATCTTCCAGATAATGCTCTCACGTCACAAGCTGAACGTGCACATCGACCATCGACGCTGTACCATGACTGGATGATGGGCTAGAAGTGTGCATGCCCGTACTCCCATTGCTCATAACAGTTTCCCAAGAGTTCGTATTGACACATCTGGGCTCACAGGCCCTTTTGTCTGTGAGGTGGTAGCTGTACGATCTGCCACTGCTGTCCTTACAAGACGACGATCCTGGCGGGCGTCTCTGCTGCGTGGACGTCCAGAACCTCGTCTACGGGTGTGAGCATGGTCACGTGACCACTGACAACGGCGCCGTCGCACAGCTGACGCAGCACATCCAACGTGTGTGGCAATTGTCTGAAACGACCATCCCGCCATTCGGATCTCCATAGTGTGATCCCTTTCAAACTCGCTCAGTTGGCTGTAGGAAGCACGAGTGCGTCTCCATGGCATTGTTACCTGCTTGCTTCACACATTCGCACCACACTGAGCCCTCTAGCTGTGAGTATTCTCTATTAAAGGGTGGACACAGAAGGCGCTCTGGCAGCTATACCACTATGGTATCTGTTGGCGGACAACATTGCAACCATTATGATACCTATAATTTTCCCCAGGGGGCATATTGCTTCGTCAGATCAAAAACAGCGTACTCTTTCCAGGTGTACTACGTTTTGCCGGTAGTGTTTACTGGCACTCCTCACTTTGTATAGAGCGTTAGGTAAACACAGGGACGAGGGCTAGATATGTAACGACTGCTTGCCTAATCCCTACATACCTGATTTGCACGTGGCTGTCTTCTTGCTTCTCCCACTACCGGCTAACAGCGGAATCCTGCAATGTTCGTCATTTAACGAGATGGTGAGGCACAACGAGATACGAGTTTGTCTGACAAAATCTAGATATATTCTGTTAACGCTAGCCAATAAAATTTTAATTTCCTTGTAACTCGTATGAAAGCAGCTAATCTTTAAGTTTTTGGTTGTTCTGATAAAGAAAATGTTAATGAAAATGCAAAATTAGCTCTCGTTTTGAAGTTACGATAACTTTGTGTTATTGTCTATACAAGCTTATGCATGTATTTAACCTCGGGTGTTTTCCCTCGGAGGAACGTCATTGAACTCACAACCGCTTTGCCTGGCATATGTAGTTTCATGCTACTGATTCCCTGATTAGTGACCAGCAGTAAGTGACTAACACTGATGCACTCCGCCGGCGGCTGTGGCCGAGCGGTTCTCAACCGCGTTGCTGCTACGGGCGCAGGTTCGAAACCTGCCTCGGGCATGGATGTATGTGATGTTCTTAGGTTAGTTAGGTTTAAGTAGTTCTAAGTCTAGGGGACTGATGACTGATATATTAAGTCCCATAGTGCTTAGAGCCATTTGAACCATTTTGATGCACTCCACTTTCTATGGTATTTCATTTCCATGTCCGAAATTTTCTGATGGAAGCGTTCTCCGTGCTCGTCGGTTACAGCAACACAGCTATCAGGGAAAAAGTCCTTGGGGGAATATAGAAAATGTAGCTTTAAGGCCATGTTGCATCCCAGTCTATTGTAGCAGTGCAGAAGACTGAACTCAAGACCCTTATCGTTTTCTGCTCTCTTATTTCGTAGAACGTTTATTGGCGGTTGAACAAAGGCATCCCAACCTAACTTGTACATGCTCATCTTTGTACGTTTTGCGTATCTGGTGAACCACGAAGATCCTCTCTTTTATTTTCGACTGACTAAGACGCGGAAATTTCTCTCAAAATAGGGAAATGATTCCCAAGTTTTGTTCATGGCATTAACAAAGATTTCCATTAGGCCCAGATTTATACGAAGAGCAGGGAGAATTGCGTTCTTGGATTCGAAAAGTGCTCCGTGCATAACATTGTGAGATCCAGGTTCGAGTGATTGACGCTGAGGTCAATCTTTCTCTTTATATTGAAGTGCTTTGGTGCGGCTATCTCAGAGGCACAGGAAGTAACAGAATTCACAGAATTCGATGTGGCCGTGTTGTAGCCGAAGTAATATGCCTAAAATTTTCAGATTCCCTGAAATCTGCCATTTAAACTTGTCATAGTTAATTGCAATAACAACTGTTTCATGTTATCGTGTGTTTCTTTCACGTAAGGAGCATATCCTGTCGGAATCGGTGGTAACACGTCGTCATTATGCAGTAGCACTCGCTTAACACTTACTTTGGAGGAGTCGATGAACAACCTCCACAGATTAGTTTTGTAGTCATTGCCCACAGATGCCATTAGTCCCTGTACGTCATTACGAAATACAAAGTTCTTTTCACTCTCGAAAAATAGAAGGATTGGCAACGGTTATGGAACGCAGTCACATTTACCATCTTATCAAGACAATTCCACTATTGTCTTCACGCTAACAGTTAAGCTTTACCTTTCTGCAGTTCCATACGTCTCACTAGGACGTAAAGTTCACACTATGGATATAGCAAAGCCCATAGAGGATCTTTTACGATTCAACCACGAATGAAGACTCGACACATTAGATATGCAACATACATGAGAAGCCCAGTGCTTCTCCTGGCCTCCGTATTTACATCCAAAGTACAGTCTGCTACACCAAAAAGAAATGAAGATGATAACCGGGTATTCATTGGACAAATATACTATACTAGAACTGACATGTGATTACATGTTCACGCAATTTGGGTGCGTAGATCCTGAGAAATCAGTACCCAGAACAACCACTCTGACCGTAATAACGGCCTTGATACGCCTGGGCATTGAGCCAAACAGGGCTTGGATGGCGTGTACAGGTACAGCTGCCCATGCAGCTTCAACACGATACCACAGTTCATCAAGAGTAGTGACTGGCGTATTGTGACGAGCCAGTTGCTCGCCCACCATTGACCAGACGTTTTCAATTGGTGACAGATCTGGAGAATGTGCTGGCCTGGGCGGCAGTTGAACATTTTCTGTATCCAGAAAGGCCCGTACAGGACCTGCAACATGCGGTCGTGCATTATCCTGCTGAATGTACGGTTTCGCATGGATCGAATGAAGGGTAGAGCCACTGGTCGTAAAACATCTGAAATGTAACGTCCACTGTTCAAAGTGTCGTCAATGCTAACAAGAGGCGACCGGGACGTGTAACCAATGGCACCCCATACCATCACGCCAGGTGATACGCCAGTATGGGGATGACGAATACACGCTTCCAATGTTGCCAATCACGGATGCGACCATCATGATGCTGTAAACAGAACCTGGATTCATCCGAAAAACTGACGTTTTGCCATTCGTGCACCCAGGTTCGTCGTTGAGTACACCATCGCAGGCGCTCCTGTCTGTGACGCAGCGTCAAGGGTACCCGCAGGCATGGTCTCCGAGCTGATGGTACATGCTGCTGCAAACGTCGTTGAATTGTTCGTGCAGATGGTTGTTATCTTACAAATGTCCCCATCTGTTGACTCAGGGATCGAGACGTGGCTGCACGATCCGTTACAGCCATGCGGATAAGATGGCTCTCATCTCGACTGCTAGTGATACGAGGCTGTTAGGATCCAGCACGGCGTTCCGTATTACACTCCTGAACCCACCGATTCCATATTCTGTTAACAGTCATTGGATCTCGACCAACGCGAGCAGTAATGTCGCCATACGATAAACCGCAATGGCGATAGGCTGCAATCCGACTTTATCAAAGTCGGAAACGTGATGGTACGCATTTCTCTTCCTTACACGCGGCATCACAACAACGTTTCACCTGGCAACGCCGGTCAACTGCTGTATGTGTATGAGGAATCGGTTGGAAACTTTCTTCATGTCAGCACGTCGTAGGTGTCGCCAATGGCGCCAACCTTGTGTGAATGCTCTGAAAAGCTAATCATTTTCATATCACAGCACCTTCTTCCTGTCGGTTAAATTCCGCGTCTGTAGCACGTCATCTTCATGGTGCAGCGATTTTAATGGTCAGTAGTGTATATGGCTTTATTGGCCTCTTCTGCAATTTCAGTGTACTCTGTCCGCAAATGTACAAAAAATTGTCAGTACTGCTTGCACTTTTGCGAGGCAGATTGAATCACAGGAATTGTAATGACTACACGCACACACACATGAATAAAACGCAGCCTGCGGCAGACTGAAACTTCGTTGAAATAAAACATGCTCCGCTTCTCTCTTCTTCTTCCTCTTTCCCTCCCCCTCGTTGCCATGAGCCCTGTCTTAGAATAGCTGCAGGACACACCCAGCTATCGTTGCCTCAAACTTCATCACTGCGCCTACCATAAGCGGAATTTCAAAGCCTATGTGCTAGGGTCTGGCAATGAATGCTAATAAAATAGAATTGTAATTAAATACAACCCCTTTAACTTGCAAAGAGAGCTAATTAGTCTTTTTCATCTTTGTTTCCGTTATCTGCATGGTCTTTATAAATAACAAACATTTACGTCGTCCCAGTTACGTTTTCACTGTTGGCTAGTGTAATAAAACACCTCAAATTTTGGGCTACTCTGTCCACAACGAATTTACCAAATAACTAATAACTGATGTATTCTTTCGTTTTCACTTCAGCCGCGTAGTCCGCTGGAATGTATTGTCGAGACATTAATCGCTTAGTTCAAATGTTTAAAGCACTAACACATAAAATCCACTGTTCTAATATGTTGTTATAAATTTAGACGAGCTCCACAGTTTTTGCAACCAGCATTAACCCATTCTAGGGCCGTTACTGCAATTTTCACCAGCTTACACGAGAGCTATCGCAACGCGGCTGTTTGATGATTAGCGGTATTTGGTATCGTAACGAAAAGTATCTACGCTCGTGATACTCGGTCAACTACTTATATTGTCTGTAACTCACTTACAAATGTTCACACTGGTAGTGTTCAGTAACCACCCCGAGGCGGTTGGATTGTTATTATCCCGACACGATACGCGACCTCGGAATTCTCTTTCTTTTACAGGTTGGTTGGTTGATTTGCGAGAGGGAACTAAACAGCGAGGTCATCGATCCCATCGGATTAGGAGAGGACGGGGAAGAGTGTCGGCCGTGCCCTCTCAAAGGAACCTTCCCGGAAGTTGCCTGAAGCGATTTACGGAAATCACAGGAAACCTAAATCAGGATGGCCGGACGTGAGCTTGAACCGTCGTCCTCCCAAATGGGAGTTCAGTGTGCTAACCACTGCACCACCTCGCTCGGTAGTTTCTCATATAAATCACCAACATGAAACCGCCAACACTGATGTGAGATACACAGTTTCTGTGGCAATAATTTCAATTACTTCGACACGTTTGCTGTAATGTGCGTTTCGCAGCCGCGGCACCAACACTTCATGATACACACGCCACGGAAGCTAAGCCGTCGACCCTATACAACTGCGATCTATCGATATTTGCCTACGGGATAGCCAGCGATACTACAGTATGCTTACATATTCATTTACCTTGCTACATGTTCCACTCACTTTCAATACAGTCAAAATTACTTCTGTTATTTAGTACGCCAGTAAAGCCCTGATAATTTACAGAATCGAAGTCACATGTATAAAATAGACCTAGAATTCTGAGTACTCTGCTATTAGGTTGTGTTAAATATTTGCAGTTAAGCTTGAAAGCGAGAGGAAGTATAGAAGAGATTTTAAACTATGACTGAAGTTTGTTGGAAGTTGCTAAGTGGTCTCATTATGAAACACTGCACGCATGTTGTGCGGGTAATTTGCTTTCAGTTTTGAACAAAAGATAGCTTTTCACTCATTTCAATGTACATGGCGTCATATATCCTGAATTATGAGTTGCACAATGATATAATTTTCCAGTTACATTCAGTGGTAGTATCTGGATACTGTCTGTAGCATGCGTAGCGAATAGCGACAGTAACAAAGAAGTAATGAATCGAAACACCATGCCTCATGCTGTAGTATTACTGCATGAACAGCGCAAATGTAGTAAACGATAAGCTTTTCTCCTTTCATCATTTTGTAAGGGGTGTCAGCGAGAAAAAGGTTTGCCAAGGTTGGAAATTATGTGTAAAGTTTGTTCGAAGACACTAAATGCTCTCATTTTCGAATACTGAATGACTGTAATCTGTATATTTGCGCGCGGTGAGTTAAGCTGCCTCAAGATATGTACACAGTTTCTAACTTTAGTAACTGGCTCGTTGTGTTAAAACTTACAAAATGGTTCAAATGGCTCTGAGCGCTATAAGACTCAACATCTGAGGTCAACAGTCCCCTAGACTTAGTACTACTTAAACCTAAGCACATCACACACATTCATGCCCGAGGCAGGATTCGAACCTGCGACCGTAGAAGCAGCGCGGTTCCGGACTGGCCTAGAACCGCTCGGCTACCACGGCCGGCTGTTAAAATTTTAAAGTCAGATTGTACCTCTTTACGAGGAAGTTACGACAGCATTTCAAGTTTTAGAATTCGTTCACTAACTATACGAAATGCTGAAAATCACGTTTTTGTTGCATTTGGAAACGGTTAGAAAAGCAACGTGCAACTATAGCCAGATTAGCCATTCAGTAGCATACATCTTCCTCATCTCAGGCAAAGCACGTCCATAACTGCTGTCATAAATTCGATGAAATAAACACATCAAAAAACGATTTTCATCAACCCTGTTACCACAACTCCTCAAGATAGACGTTGGCTATGGATGTTGTATCACAGACACAGTCCTTTCGTTCAGAGATGTCCCTAAACCCGCCCAGAGATGTAAACAACCATACATGAGCAGCTCCTATTAGACGGAGGGGTCCGACATTCGATCAGATCCAGGCATACCACCAGCACGGAAGTACATGGGTCGTGTTGTCTGTAGTTCAACCATGTCTAGATGCTAAATACTGCAGTTCTATCGCGACCGCATTGTTACTTTGTGCCAGGAAGGGCTCTCAACAAGGGAAGTATCCAGGCGTCTCGGACTGAACCAAAGCGATGTTGCTCGGGCATCGAGGAGATACAGAGAGACAGGAACTGTCTGTGACATGACTCGCTCAGGCCGCCCAAGGGCTACTACTGCAGTGGATGGCCGCTACCTACGGATTATGGCTCGGAGGAACCCTGACAGCAACGCCATATTGTTGAATAATGCTTTTCGTGCAGCCACAGGATATCGTGTTACAATTCAAACTGTGGACAGTAGGCTGCATGATGCGCAAATTCACTCCCGACGTCCATGGTGAGGTCCATCTTTGCAACCACAACACCATGCTGCACGGTACAGATGGTCCCAACAACATGCCGAATGGACCGCTCAGGATTGGCATCACGTTCACCGATGAGTGTCGCATATGCCTTCAACCAGACAGTCGTCGGAGTCGTGTTTGGAGGCAACCCGGTCAGGCTGAACGCCATAGACATACTGTCCAGTGAGTGCATCATTGTGGAGGTTCCCTGCTGTTTTGGGATGGCATTATGTGGGGCCGGCGTACGCCGCTGATGGTCATGGAACACGGCGTAACAGCTGTACGATACGTGAATGCCATCCTCCGACCGATAGTGCCACCATATCGGCAGCATATTGGCGAGGCATTCGTCTTCATTGACGACAATTCGCGCCCCCATCGTGCACATCTTGTGAATGACTTCCTTCAGGATAACGACATCGCTCGACTAGAGCGATCGGCATGTTTTCCAGACGTGAACCCTATGGAACATGCCTGGGATAGATTGAAAAGGGCTGTTTATGGACGACGTGACCCACGAACCACTCTGAGGGATCTACGCCGAATCGCCGTTGAGGTGTGGGACAATCTGAACCAACAGCGCCTTGATGAACTTGTGGATACAGGCATGAATCAATGCAGGAGGACGTGCTACTGGGTATTAGAGGTACCGGTGTGTACAGCAATCTGGACCTCCACCTCTGAAGGTGGTACAACAAGCAATGTGTGGTTTTCATGAGCAATAAAAAGGGCGGAAATGATATTTATGTTGATCTCTACTCCAATTTTTTGTACAGGTTCCGGAACTGTCGGAACCGAGGTGATGCAAAACTTTTTTTTGATGTACGGTATGTATTAGATCCTGCTTTACAAACCCGTAATTATTTCAAAAACTGTTTTGCGCCTTTAGTTTATTATCAAGTGGCCAGTAACTGTTCAGAATAAGAGTCATGTTGTAGTTAGTAATTGACCAATTAATAATAGTCGAAGAGGTGAAGTGGCGAAGAGGTGAAGTGGCGCGAGTAAATAGTCGCGATCAACAATGGGTTTCGCTAGTGTCCGCATATGCCAAATTAAAAGCTGAGCGTTGTTGAACTTAAACAGCTACTAGAACTCACCTTCGACGAAAAGATACATCAGCAAGCAATAACTGGATAGCCCAGATACTGCCAGAAACAGTTAATAGCTATTCAGAAGAAACGCTTTTGTTCAAAACGAATCCTTTGAACAGCAATTACGTTATTTTCAACTTAACAAATGATGAAAATGCTATCGTCTCTTAAAATGAGACAGGAATGAAATCAATGATATGTTCAACAAGATGATCGCAGTTAAACCTGTGATAAGATTTACTGCTAAACAAGAGTATATCTCAACAAATTTTCTTGGTTTAACCATAACAAAATGTAACGGAAAATACATCCTCAATATCTTTGGGAAATCTGCATGTTCAGATGATATCATCAATGAGAAATCACGCCACCCACAGCACCGCAGTTACCATTCGTTTAATTGCTGACAAAAATTGGGCTATTTTGTTGGATGACACTGAAGTGAAAAGAGAGGTAGACATTTTAGTACAAGTGGCATCAAGCAACGGAAATGAAGCGGCACTTGTAAAGAAGTTATATTAAATGCTCAAGGCGGAACAGGGCGCGAAGGATAATTTGAATAACTTAGCATATTAGTGCCAAAATACACTCCTGGAAATTGAAATAAGAACACCGTGAATTCATTGTCCCAGGAAGGGGAAACTTTATTGACACATTCCTGGGGTCAGATACATCACATGATCACACTGACAGAACCACAGGCACATAGACACAGGCAACAGAGCATGCACAATGTCGGCACTAGTACAGTGTATATCCACCTTTCGCAGCAATGCAGGCTGCTATTCTCCCATGGAGACGATCGTAGAGATGCTGGATGTAGTCCTGTGGAACGGCTTGCCATGCCATTTCCACCTGGCGCCTCAGTTGGACCAGCGTTCGTGCTGGACGTGCAGACCGCGTGAGACGACGCTTCATCCAGTCCCAAACATGCTCAATGGGGGACAGATCCGGAGATCTTGCTGGCCAGGGTAGTTGACGTACACCTTCTAGAGCACGTTGGGAGGGACGGGATACATGCGGACGTGCACTGTCCTGTTGGAACAGCAAGTTCCCTTGCCGGTCTAGGAATGGTAGAACGATGGGTTCGATGACGGTTTGGATGTACCGTGCACTATTCAGTGTCCCCTCGACGATCACCAGTGGTGTACGGCCAGTGTAGGAGATCGCTCCCCACACCATGATGCCGGGTGTTGGCCCTGTGTGCCTCGGTCGTATGCAGTCCTGATTGTGGCGCTCACCTGCACGGCGCCAAACACGCATACGACCATCATTGGCACCAAGGCAGAAGCGACTCTCATCGCTGAAGACGACACGTCTCCATTCGTCCCTCCATTCACGCCTGTCGCGACACCACTGGAGGCGGGCTGCACGATGTTGGGGCGTGTGCGGAAGACGGCCTAACGGTGTGCGGGACCATAGCCCAGCTTCATGGAGACGGTTGCGAATGGTCCTCGCCGATACCCCAGGAGCAACAGTGTCCCTAATTTGCTGGGAAGTGGCGGTGCGGTCCCCTGCGGCACTGCGTAGGATCCTACGGTCTTGGCGTGCATCCGTGCGTCGCTGCGGTCCGGTCCCAGGTCGAAGGGCACGTGCACCTTCCGCCGACCACTGGCGACAACATCGATGTACTGTGGAGACCTCACGCCCCACGTGTTGAGCAATTCGGCGGTACGTCCACCCGGCCTCCCGCATGCCCACTATACGCCCTCGCTCAAAGTCCGTCAACTGCACATACGGTTCACGTCCACGCTGTCGCGGCATGCTACCAGTGTTAAAGACTGCGATGGAGCTCCGTATGCCACGGCAAACTGGCTGATACTGACGGCGGCGGTGCACAAATGCTGCGCAGGTAGCGCCATTCGACGGCCAACACCGCGGTTCCTGGTGTGTCCGCTGTGCCGTGCGTGTGATCATTGCTTGTACAGCCCTCTCGCAGTGTCCGGAGCAAGTATGGTGGGTCTGACACACCGGTGTCAATGTGTTCTTTTTTCCATTTCCAGGAGTGTACAAACATATTTAGACATAAACTGAAATGTTTCCGACCAAACAGCTCGATGTTTCCATAATACGAGTGTAAACAACAATTTTCGATGAAGGGGCGACTTAAAAGACAAATCACAAAGGCGGTAGATGAAATCAAAATCCACAAAATTGCGTTAAAAGAATGTGGCAAATTTTAAGGAGAGCAAATAGGCAGAATCGTTAAGAAAAATTTATGGACTAGACTAAAATAACAAGCAACCAAATCGTATGCGACGTATACCTGCGGAATACAATTGTTCATGTGGTAGCATTAATCAGTGCATTAGAACTCTTACATGTTGTGTTCTTCAGTCCGAAGACTAGTTTGCCGTGCGACTTTCATCATTTCTGCTTGCTCTATTCGAATTTTAGTCTCTCTCTGCAGTTTTTACTCTCCCCCCTCTCCAACTGCCCTCGCTTTCATACATGATCAAACTGAAGATTCCTTGATGCATCAGGACGCGTCCTATCAATTGATCCTTCTTTTAGTCAGGTTGTGTCGTAAATTTCTTTCTTTTCCAGTTCTATTCAGTACCACCTCATTAGTTACATCTATCCCTCTACTCTTCAGCATTCTTCTGTAGCACCACATTTTCAAAGCTTCTGCTCCGTTTTTCTCTGAATTGCTTGTCGCCCACGCTTCGCTTCCGAACGCGGCAGCCCTGCAGACAAATACCTTCAGAGAAGACTACCCAACAAATTCATATTCGATGAAAGAAAGATCTCTTTTTGAGAGACGCTTTTCTCGCTATTGCCAGACTGCATTTTATAACCTCTCTCCTTTTCTGAGTCATTTTGACTGCATTCCACTACATTTATTTTACTTTGTAAATTTTCATCTTGTAATCTTTTCCCAAGACAGTACCTATTGCGTTCAACGGCTCTTCCAAGTCATTTGGCTTTTGTGCGGGAATTACGGTAACATCAGAAAACTTCAAAGTTTTCATTTCTTCTCTGTGAACTTTAAATGCCTTGTAATATCTTAGACTTTCCCGGAGATTTTGTGACATCTCGTTGAATCTGGTGTACTGCCGGTGGTCTGCGTTTTTCAAAGACAATATTTCGTCGTGTCAGGACACGGACAGACTGTCATTCAGTCACACGAAGCACCTGATGAAGACGCCGAGGTACGACGTTGAAATATTATGTTAGAAAAAATGTGTTCAGTGTACAGACCGAATACTGTTGCAGATAACCTTTCGCTTCCCGTAGTTTCTCACTGCAACGATCAGAATTTCATAGTTTGTAGGGCACTCAAGACTGTCAAAAGCTTTCTCTAAATTAATAAATGTCATAAGCTTAAGTTTACCTTTCTTTAACCCATCCTCTAAGATAACTCCAGAGTTAGTGTTGCCTGGAGCCTTCCTGTATGTCACAGGGACGAAAACTCATATTCCCCGTAGTCGAGCTGTACCAGTTCTTCCATTCCTCTTTAAATAATTCGTGTCAGTAGTTCGCAAACATGAGTTATCAGACTGATGGTTCGGTAATATTAACACCTGTCAGCACCTGTCTTCTTTGGAACTGAAATTATTACTTTCTTTTTGCTGTCTGAGAGTATTTCTTCAGTCTCATTTACCTTGCACATCAAGTGGGATAGTTTTACGATGATACAAGTATAGCTATCACACCCGACAGACAAGAATTAACTGGTGAAATTGTAAACGATGTTTTTCAGAAAATCATTAAGTGGTTCTCTGCAAATGGGTTCTCATTAAACTTTGAAAAAATACAGTATATACAGTTACTCACAGTAAATAGAATGACCCCATTAATAAATATAGACTTCGATCAGAAATCGGTAGCTAAGGTAGAATATTCAAAATTTCTAGGTGTATACGTTGATGAGGGGTTGAACTGAAAAAAACACACTGAGGATCTGCTGAAACGTTTGAGTTCAGCTACTTATGCTAATAGGGTCATTCCAAATATTGGCGACATACATCTGAGTAAATTAGCTTACCACGCCTATTTTCATTCTCTGCTTTCGTATGGCATCATATTCTGGGGTAATTCATCATTGAGTAGAAGAGTGTTTATTGCACAAAAGCGTGTAATCAGAATAATTGCTGGAGCTCATCCAAGATCATCCTGCAGACACTTATTTAAAGAGCTAGAAATCTTCACTGTAGCCTCACAATATATATATTCACTTATGAAATTTGTTATTAACAATCCGAACGAATTGAAAAGTAATAGCAGTGTACATTGCTACAACACTAGTAGAAAGGATGATCTTCACTACTCAAGGTTAAATCTAACTTTGGCTCAGAAGGGGGTAAATTATGCTGCCACAAAAGTCTTTGGTCACTTACCTAATAGCATCAAAAGTCTGACAGATAGCCATATAGCATTTAAAAGGAAATTAAAATAATTTCTTAATGGTAACTCCTTCTACTCTGAGTGTCATGTAATATTTTGTCTAATGTAATATCTTGTATAGACACCTTTTAGTAACCTGACACGTTCCACATCATTACGAAGTGTCGTACTCATGATCTACGGAACAAGTACTAATCTAATCTAATCTAGTCTAAACTGCATGCCTTGTATTGTTAAGACGAACGATGCAATGTTCCATTGGGCATGCAAACGTGTGCGAAGAAACAGGTACTTCGGCGACTGCAGCCGTTATGAAATACATTCGCAGATGCAAATACGAACAACCATCAGCTGCATAAAGAAATGACGACAGTGAAAGTTTGTGCCGGTCCGGGACACGAACTCGGATTTCCCACTTTACGCAAGTGGTCGCCTTAACCGCTTTGGCCCTGCGGGCAAGAATCATGGCCCTACCCACACTCCCATATGTCGTCCTTTCTGCACCACAGCCTGTACTCGCGCACACACACACACACACACACACACACACACACACACACTACGTAATTCCCCTACAGGAGAGGACGTTTTAATTGAAAGCCGCTGGCTGGTATCTGCGGATGAACACGATATGCATACATGCGTTATATACTCTACACATACATACATGAATGCGTGTCCAAAGGAACATTGCATCGATCTTCTTAACAAAACAGGTCGTGCAGTATCGTATTTATCCGCCGATGCCAGGCAGCGAATTCCAATAAAAAGGCCTTCCCTGTCCGGGAATTGCATAATGTGTGTACGAGTACAGGTTGTGATGCTGGAACTACGACATGTGGAAGTTTGGGTTTGGCTGTGAGTCTTGCACGAATTGGCAAAGCGGTTAAGCTTTAAGGCGACCGCCCGCGTAAAGCAGGAAATACGGGTTCGAGTCCAAGACTGCCATAAATTTTCTTTGTCGACATTCCCTCTCACAGATACTGGTTGTTCGAATTCGCAACTGCGAATACATTCCATGAAATATTTCTATCATGCCTGGTTCTCTCAAGAATCTCAGTAAATGTGATAGAATGTCTTCTACTGTAGGGAACTTAATTCTTTCAGTGCTCTGTGAAAATCCTCTCGCAGTTTCCATGTCATCGTCATTCACGTCCTTTTTCCTTTCTACGAAATTGGCTTTACTTCATTTGCACAGCCCGCCTGTATGTCCCTTCTTGCTTTCAGCTTTGCCTTCCTTACTTCGTTCTAGCTTGACGTAGGGCACGTACAAGCCACCTGTAGAATACACTCGACGGACTTGAGAGTTGTGGCTATTATGTGACATGACTGCCTAGCGAGGTTCCTCTCTGCCCTGGATAACTGTATCTCTCGGCGGAACTCCCACCCAAGTAACGTACGTCTCTTCCCCCAGCGACTCCACGACTACCAAAGACCAAAGGGACGGAGGAACTTTGGCCTTAACGTCCAGTTGACGATATGGTCGTTACAGATGGAGCACAATGTGGGATTAAGGAAAGATAAGGAAGAAAATAGGTCGAGTCATTTTCAAAGGAAGCGTCCCGGCATTTGCACTAAGTGATTGACAGGGAGCACGAGAATCCTAAATCTGGATTCGAACCGCCGCCCTCTTACATGCGAGTCTAGCATTTTGCCCCTTCGCTGGGTAACTGAAGACCAAGCCGGTACACTCAAACGATGATGTGACGCCTTTAGGCCAGAGCCAAAAACGCTTCTAGAGATTGAAAAATTTGATGAGGTACACATTTTTACTTTTCATACTTTTATGTCTTGTATTTCTCGGGGCTCTTTTTAATTTAAACAAGGTGTTTAATGCAAGACAATCGAAATATGGAATTAAGTTTATCAGATCCACGAGAGCATTTTAATATTTTTAGATTTAACTATTTCTGAACTTCTTTCTTACTATTTAACATGAATTTTCATTTTCAGTATCATTTTTTAAATTTATTGAGTTTAAAAACTTAATTTCTAAGGAAGGATGTTAACATTTTCATCAAAATTTTTTCTTCTGGATATAAATTTTTGTTTTGAAAATAGTCATTGATACATAATATTATTATCACTTGTAAAACACATTGGCGGTGCAAATGGCTCTGAGCATTATGGGACTTAACATCTGAGATCATCAGTGCCCTAGAACTTAGAACTACTTAAACCTAACTAACCTAAGGACATCACACACATCCATGCCCGAGGCAGGATTGGAACCTGCGACCGTAGCGGTCTCGGTGTTCTAGACTGAAGCGCCTAGAACCGTTAGGCCACACAGGCCGGCTAAAATACAGTGGCGTGTGGTATCTTTATGTGCCAGTCCCCAGCTACTACACACACCCCTTTCTCCCTATTTCTGTTGTTTAATCGAAGCAACAAACTTGACCGGCTACAAAGTAATGAAGGTAACTCTGTAAATTTTATATTGATATGTGTCACTAGTACAACGTAACTACTATCCAACAAACTTTGTTTTCATTGGACGTTCTGATCCAGTTTACATTTCTGAAAAGCCATACTCACCTATGAAATCCTCATTCTGTAACAAGGCCTACCCCTGCCCTCCTCTTGTTCCTCCACCTCTCCAGCCAATCACAGCGCAGCACTATAATAAGGCAGCTAATCGGAATGGCGTTTCCATAAATAAATAAACAGGATTATGGTGGAACTAGCCTATTTTAGGTCTGTAACTCCTACTCTCCCTCCCCCCTCCGCTCAGCTTTTCTTTCCAGCCCACCACACACAGTATTTTAAGGGTCATTAAAATGAAAGAGCCAATCGGAATCGAAGATGGCGGAAATAGTTCAGTTGAGCTGACGGGAAAATTAAAAGTTGTTAGATGGTGGAACTAGTCCACATGTGGATTTGTAACCCCTCTCCTCTCCTCCAATTACAGTCTACTATTTTAGATGCTATTAAAATGAAAAGGGAGCCCATTACGTTGCAGTATTTTAGCGGCCATTATACTGAAATTGCAAGACAGCCCCGGAGCACCGATCTTCACTGTGCTTAAAAATATCCAAATGACATGAATTATTTATCAGAAAATTACGCTTGCAGTATTTGTGCATCCATCATACGTCATCAAAACATACACACTTTTAAAACAAATGCGTAGCTTCCATCTGAATTGTGTAAAATGGCGCCAAAAAATATTGCCAACTATGTTTTCATTCCAGACTACAATAATTGTATATGAACTGTACCGCCAGTTGCATTTGTATGTTTCATTAGAAACTTTTGAGTCTTGTACTGTAAGGAAGGGAGAGGACGCTGTTATGGGTGGCTCATATCCTCTTTCTACAACTCAAATGCACACGTCGATTAATACGGTTCTTTATTTACAGGATTCCACTTGAATATAGTCTATATTCGTGGTAGGAGCTCGTCAGCAACAGTCCTCTTGCAGACAATATCGGTAACACCGCTGTTACAAAATTTAGTCACTAATCTGGTCGCTATGTACTGACGTAGCCTGTGCTGCACTAAGCCACTTCAGAAATGGATGACAGACGCCAATGTGGAGTAGTGAGTCGAGTGTCAGCGTTGGCGGCCTAAATACCTGCTGTATAAAGGGTGTTGGCGGCGTGTTGCTTGTGGGTGTGTCTCTGACCTCCCTCGTGATAGGCGCGCTCGATCCTGCGCCTACTTATCGATCTTCGCGCTTCATCTTTACTGACCGGTGGGCTGGCGACAGCTTATGCCAGCACAGAAACTATATGGCAGCCACTATGGCTTATGAGTACAATTATAAAACATGCCCTCCAGAAGTACAGTAATCTAACTTCTGATGTATACAAGTGCAGCCACCTGTTGGTGGTGACACGCAGTAGAGGGGTAAATCAGTAGTGGACTTCATTTCACATTTTGATATTTTCTGAAATAGTATGTAAAATGAAACTCACCTTCAGCAACTATGTATTACTATTGTATTAATTACATTGCATAAGCAAACTACTGGTTTTTAATATTTATGGAGAGTATGTTTTATACTCATTCTTATCTTCTGTAGTGTATGCTGTCATTTTACACATTCAGGTGAAGAATACATATTTTTGATTATGTGTTTTAGATGTAGGAATATTACATATGTAGTTTTTTGATAAATAATTCAATTCATTCGGATATTTCTGACATGGCCAAGAATGGTACTCTGGCACTATATTTTGATTTCATTTTAATGAATACTAAAATATTAAACTGTAATTTTGTCTTTAATTTTAATTTTAGCTTAAGTATTAGGCTCTCAACTGAGGCAGGTCCACCACCTTGGATTTTAATTGGCTCTTTCATTTTAATTATCCCTAAAATACTCTGCTGTGACTGGATAGAGGAGGGAGGGAGGGAGAGAGGCAGGGAGGGAGGGAGAGAGGGAGAAATAGTCACAAACCACAACTGGGCCATTTCTGTCATCTTGAATTTTTAATTTTTCATTTATTGTTTTTTTTGTTACTTTTAATTGATGCTATATTCCGATGCTGCCTCACTTTGATACTACTCAGTGGTTGGCTGAAGAGAGGGAGACAGAGAGGAGACAGAGTGGATGGGGAGGGGAGTGGTAGAGAAGGCAAAGTGAAAAGTAAGGGGGGAGGAGAGGGTTAGGGATGGGAAAGGGAGAAGTGTAGTGTGATGAGGGGGATGTCCAAGTGGGAATATCCAGTGACAGTGCTCTCAGCGAAGAAGAATGGCCCGTACAGATTTCGACATGGCAAGGCACAAAAAGCATTTACCTTTGGGGAATCACGCTCAAATTCAATGCATTCGTGTAGATGCTTTGTACCCCAGAGCGACAATTATGCCTATTCAGTTTCCCAGTAGTGTGAAAAGTGGCTTCGTTGCTAAAAATTAAGGGACCAAGAATGTCATCCCCACGCTTGTCCTTATCGTCGTCATTGAACTTCTGCAGTAGCTCCAATTTGTATGGTTTCATAGGCAGATTCTCTCGCAGGACTTTCCACACTATCATTGCAGCCATTTCGAGTTCACGGGAAGCACGACGCACCGATTTCTTCGGACTCCTTATGAATGTCTCTAGCACGCGCTCCACACTCACTTCACTCACACTGAGACGTCCGCTTCTCTTTGCCGGGCACAAGCAACCTGTCGTAACGAATTTGTGGTGCCTTCCTTATTGGTGGCTTCTTACCGTACTTGGTTCTAAACATCCGTTGATCAGCTGTAGCACACTTGCTTTTATCGAACTGCAACACACACAGAGCTCGCTCCGCACCTGAGCTCGGCATGTTTGCGACTAGCGCGGACTATTGGTAAATTACCAAACTGCGGTGTGGCCGTATACACTGAAAAAAAAAACTTCAGGGTTTCTCTTCAAAATGACAATTGTATGATATCTGTACAATGTTTGGTTCTTGTGCAATTAATAATTGAAAGTGTTTCTGGAATTCATGTACACCCTGTAAAACAATACACATTATATTTTAATGGATTATTCGCAAAACGAATATAATTTATTCCTAGGATGTTTCCTAGCTTTAATAAAAATGTATTCACTACAGTAATAAGTATTTCGAAAATAAGTTTGGCAGACAGGATAACGCTTTGTAATTACATTGTAAGACTCATATTTTAATTTGATTCTGTTCTTTACTTTCAGATGACAATGGATTTAAAATATGTGTCATAGACAATGATCGTAACTGTACCTATGTGATTTTAAGAAAATCCTTCCAGTCACAGCGTCTGCTTGAGGCATCGGGAATACATTATATAGGTTTATTTCATCATAAGAGTTCCCAAAGTAAGGTATTACTTATATTGCCCATACTTGGCTATGCTTGGGATTGCTGTTGGCATACTGTTAGCATTTCAGTTAGTCAATGTGAGCGAGTATCTGCTGGCAACAAACTTTAAAGAAGCGGAAAGGTCCTAGCTGTTACGATTCAACACTGTCTTCAGAATGTGTTGCGAGTAGAGTTAGCGGCAATGAAATAATGAATTTAAACGTCATGCACAATGCGGCAATTTTGCTCCGCATGTGATTGTTTATGACGTCATACCTCCTGAGCTATGCGTGGTACCATGATACAATTTCGTAGATGCATTTAGCGCCGTATGTGCATACTGTCTGGAAATTTATTGCTCATAGAGTTAGCAGGACATAAGTAATAAACATAAAAGTCATCCATGATGCGGCAGTTAAATCCATCTCATTGTTTATTAGGTCATAGCTTATGAAGTATGATAGGTAGATGGGTCGTACCCCCTCCCCCCCTCCCCTCCAGCGATTAAGGGATATGTGTACCAAGCTTGGTTGAAATCGGACCAGTGGTTCAGAAGGAGATGTGTAACATATACACATACAAACATCCATTTTTATAATGTTTGCGGATGCATCTAGCAATTAACAACCGAATCGGAGAACGTCAACTGAAGTTAAAAATACTTACAGAGACAGTAATATTTTAAGCTGTGCTTAATTTCAATTGACGTTGGTGAATCCAGCCGTGATCTAAGTCGAGTTGGTCGCTTACCTCGGGGGCAGAGCGGTAAGTAAAGCGGCCACAAAGTGGCCGGAGGAAGTGAGAGAGGGAATGTGTTATTGTTTGTCTTCCAGTAGTGACAACTCAAGGGCTTACGTGACTCGTACCCATTAGCTGCTGTGGTATAAATTTTGAAACGGAGGTCACATGGCTTCGTGAATGCGCACTACAAAGACTGTCATCTCCAAATCTGGTACAATTTTGTAGAAGGAATATGCAATTAAATCAAGGTTGTTGTAATACAATGCAGTGGTTAGAAGAAAAATAACACTAAAATATTTGGTAAGCGTTTGTGATCGCGTCACATAGTGCATATGCTTGTAAATATGTTATTTTTATTAGTCAATTAATCGCCGTTCACACAGACAACACAACAACACATCGTCAGGAAGTTATAGGGTCACAAGTCGGGGCAACCAGAGTGGCAGCCACAACTGCAGCGATCCGAAACAAAGAACAGACGAGACGAAGTGTTGCTAATGCAGGCCAACTATAGGTACTTGGAGGCCGCTTGTTAACTTATCGTGCCCTTACTAAACATAGTCTATTGGGAGCTCACAACATACCATATTAAGTAGGTTAATAATTAATGATAAAATTGGTACATATGCTGTCCAAGGTGCCATCCAATTATGTCAGTATCGACTGTTGAAGAAGGAAGTTTGATGACCACCGCACTAGATCGTTTACGTATATTGTAAAGAGTAACACTATAGAATATTTCGTTCGTCGATTCCGCACCATCAAGAATGACATCTTGGGTTCTATCCGCAAGTAAGTCCTGAATCTAGCTGTAAATATGATCCAATACTTGATAAATTGTATTTTGTTCGCCAAATGAGAGTATGGAACTGTATCGAAAGGCACTCTGAATTCAAGGAACACGACATCACCCCAGATGCCGCTGTTTACGATGCTTTGGGTCCAAAAAATGGCTCTGAGCACTATGGGACTTAACATCGGAGGTCTCCTAGAACTTAGAACTACTTAAACCTATCTAACCTAAGGACATCACACACATCCATGCCCGAGGCAGGATTCGAACCTGCGACCGTAGCAGTCACGCGGTTCCGGACTGAAGCGCCTAGAACCGCTCGGCCACCACGGCCGACACGATGCTCTGGATCTCATGGACGAACAGAGCAAGTTGAGTTTCACATCATCTATGTTTACGAAAGCTATGTTGATCTTTATACACGAGATTGTCGCTCTCCAGATAGGTCAAAATACGTGTGCGGAAAACAAGTTCCGTAATTTTGCAACAGATTGACGTGTCACTGGTCTGAGTTATTATTTTATTCACCTGACCAATGATCCAACTGAAATGAAATGATCGTATGGTATTGTTGGCCGGGAGGCCTCATGCGGGGTAGTTCGGCCGCCGTATTGGAAGTCCTTTTTAGTTGACGCCCTTTCGGCGACTTGCGAGTCAGTGATGATGAAAGACACACACAACACCCAGTCATGACGAGGCAGAGAAAATCCCCGACCCCGCCGGGAATCCAACCCGGGACCACGTGCGCGGGAAGCGAGAACGCTACCGCAAGACCACGAGCTGCGGACCATGATCCAACTAAAAAGATGGTAATAATCTTTATTTTGCTACCCAATTCCTTGGTACACTTCGTTGCTCTAACTGCTCCAAGGGGATACAGTTCTTTCGCGTAATATGTGTAGTATGTTAGTGCTGTCTTATGAGATGCACATCCATTTGCACTGTTGAGTGATTGTAGTTGATTTTCTATTCTGCAATGATCTATCTCAATATATGCCATTTGAGTGATCGTGAGGTCATTAAGAGGAGCAATAGAACTTTCGCAGTGAAATAATTTCTGATCCTTTCCAAAACATTCTCCCACCATTCACCACTGGTCACCAACTGGCCACTTCTTTCTCGAAATCCCTGCTTGTTGACGTTCCCAGCATCATCACGGGTATTACCAAACTCCACTGCAAACATCCGTTTTATTTATGTAATCATAAAAAAATATCGGAAAGTCAATCAAGAAAGTTCTAAGTCTAGGGGACTGATGACTTCAGATATTAAGTCCCATAATGCTTAGAGCCATTTGAACCATTTGAGCTTCGGGTAACACTTCCAGAAACTTCTTTTCGCTTCCCCATCAATATATGGAACCAGTAGAGTTGCTTTATTGAAGAACGCGTCTTTCGCCTGAGCCAGTCTACTTCTGATATAGCCCTTATTTCGGCCATCCTCAGTAATCTTGCTTCCCACAAATGATAACTTCTCACTTCATCCAATGCTGCGTCGTGGTTTCTTTCCGCTAGTCTTCATTACCCTCGTCTTTGCATCTTTAGCCATATTACTGGTAAGTATGTTGTTCATTCGTTTCAAAGTGTCTTCCAAATCTTTCTTACACACAGTCAGCACTATGGCGTCTGCGGACCTTAGTACTGCCATCTGTTCTCCTTGAACTTTTCTTCCTGCTCTGAAATGCTATTACACTTCCTTTATAGCTAAATTATTAGTTGACAAACATCCCCTGTGCATACTACCTCGTATAGGTTACAAAAAGGTACGGCCAAACTTTCAGGAAACATTCCTCACACACAAAGAAAGAAAATATGTTATGTGGACATGTGTCTGGAAACGCTTACTTTCCATGTTAGAGCTCATTTTATTACTTCTCTTCAAATCACATTAATCATGGAATGGAAACACACAGCAACAGAACGTACCAGCGTGACTTCAAACACTTTGTTACAGGAAATGTTCAAAATGTCCTCCGTTAGCGAGGATACATGCATCCACCCTCCGTCGCATGGAATCCATGATGCGCTGATGCAGCCCTGGAGAATGGCGTATTGTATCACAGCCGTCCACAATGCGAGCACGAAGAGTCTCTACATTTGCTACCGGGGTTGCGTAGACAAGAGCTTTCAAATGCCCCCATAAATGAAAGTCAAACGGTTTGAGGTCAAGAGAGCGAAGAGGCCATGGAATTGGTGCGCCTCTACCAATCCATCGGTCACCGAATCTGTTGTTGAGAAGCGTACGAACACTTCGACTGAAATGTGCAGGAGCTCCATCGTGCATGAACCACATGTTGTGTCGTACTTGTAGAGCCACATGTTCTAGCAGCACAGGCAGACTATCCCGTACAAAATCATGATATCGTGCTCTATTGAGCGTAGGTGGAAGAACATGGGGCTCAATCAATACATCACCAACAATGCCTGCCCAAACGTTCACATAAAATCTGTGTTGATGACGTGATTGCACAATTGCGTGCGGATTCTCGTCAGCCCACACATGTTGATTGTGAAAATTTACAATCTGATCACGTTGGAATGAAGCCTCATCCGTAAAGAGAACATTTGCACTGAAATGAGGATTGACGCATTGTTGGATGAACCACTCGCAGAAGTGTACCCGTGGAGGCCAATCAACTGCTGATAGTGCCTGCACACGCTGTACATGGTACAGAAACAACTGGTTCTCCCGTAGCACTCTCCATACAGTGACGTGGTCAACGCTACTTTGTACAGCAGCAACTTCTCTGACGCTAACTTTAGGGTTATCGTCAACTGCACGAAGAATTTCCTCGTCCATTACAGGTGTCCTCGTCGTTCTAGGTCTTCCCCAGTCGTGAGTCATAGGCTGGAATGTTCCGTGCTCCCTAAGACGCCGATCAATTGCTTCGAACGTCTTCCCGTCGGGACACCTTCGTTCTGGAAATCTGTCTCGATACAAACGTACTGCGCCACGGCTATTGCCCCGTACAAATCCACACATCAAATGGGCATCTGCCAACTCCGCATTTGCAAACATTGCACTGACTGCAAAACCACGTTCGTGATGAACACTAACCTTGTTCTGTCTAGGCAAGACAGCCTAGACACAATGAGAGGAAGCCGAAAGGCACGCTTAAACTCACGCAGGCTGGCGTGAGGTCTGAAACAGGATACGTAATGAATGCTATAAAGAAAAGTACGTAGCTTCTGGAATACTTAACTTTAATTCATAATTGTAGAACATCGCTCTTGATGATACAGAAGTATAATAGCAATATAACAAAGGATAATGGCGCCGTGCTAGGTCGTAGCCAATGACTTAGCTGAAGGCTATGCTAACTATCGTCTCGGCAAATGAGAGCGTATTGTCAGTGATCCCTTTCTGGCAAAGTCGGCTGTACAACTGGGGCGAGTGCTAGTACGTCTCTCTAGACCTGCCGTGTGGTGGCGCTCGGTCTGCTATCACTGAAAGTGGCGACACGCGGGTCCGGCGTATACTAATGAACCGCGGCCGATTTAAAGGCTACCACCTAGCAAATGTGGTGTCTGGCGGTGACACCACAAACCTGTTGATGCTACGTACTGATGTGCTTGATGCTAGTACAGTAGAGCAATGAGTCGCATGTCAACACAAGCACCGAAGTCAGCATTACCTTCCTTCAATTGGGCCAACTGGCGGTGAATCGAGGAAGTACAGTACACACTGACGAAACTAAAATGAGCTCTAACATGGAAATTAAGCGTTTCCGGACACATGTCCACATAACATCTTTTCTTTACTTGTGTGTGAGGAATGTTTCCTGAGAGTTTGGCCGTACCTTTTTGTAACACCCTGTATATCTCCGGCTCGCGGTCCGTCCGTGGGCCGGCCGGTATACGTAACAGCAGGCGGAGCGACAGAAACTAGCGGGAGATTTGCCCGCTGCGCCTGCGGCGCAGTGGCTGCTGTCAGCGGGACGGGTGTGGGTGGGAGGGAGGGAGGGCTTTTGTCCGACGCACTGCTGCGCGCGTCTCCGAAGAAGGCGCCGTCGTCTCAATTGTCTTCCCGGCTCTTCTCAGTCCTGTCCGCGGAATCTGCGCGGGATCTCCCCAGGGCGGAGCACTCATACAACTTCCTTTCCTCGCTGCTAGCGGATCCTGCGAGGAAACGTATGCAGCCCCGCCGACTCATTTCAAGTGATCCTCCTTTTTTCTTAAAAATTCTCCACCGCTGTTTATGCTTCTTCCAAGCTCGTAGAGAACTCGCTTTTCTCAGCAGCCACATCGGAGTGAACATTCATCAGTTGAGCTACTATACAGGGTGGGCATAAAGTCTTTCTTGATCGTTGTTGTCGTTGTTGTAGTCTTCAGTCCTGAGACTGGTTTGATGCAGCTCTCCATGCTACCCTATCCTGTGCAAGCTTCTTCATCTCCCAGTACTTACTGCAACCTACATCCTTCTGAATCTGCTTACTATATTCATCTCTTGGTCTACCTCTACGATTTTTACCCTCCACGCTCCCTCCAATGCTAATTTGTGATCCCTTGATGCCTCAGAACATGTCCTACTAACCGGTCCCTTCTTTTTGTCAGGTTGTGCCACAAACTCCTCTTCTCTCCAATTCTATTCAATACTTCATCATTAGTTATGTGATCTACCCATCTAATCTTAAGCATTCTTCTTTAGCACCACATTTCAAAAGCTTCTATTCTCTTCTTGTCCAAACTATTTATCGTCCATGTTTCACTTCCATACATGGCTACACTCCATACAAATACTTTCAGAAACGACTTCCTGACACTTAAATCTGTACTCGATGTTAACAAATTCTTCTTCTTCAGAAACGCTTTCCTTGCCATTGCCAATCTACATTTTGTATCCTCTCTACTTCGACCATCATCAGTTATTTTGCTCCCCAAATAGCAAAACTGCTTTACTACTTTAAGTGTCTCATTTCATAATCTAATTCCCTCAGCATCACCCGACTTAGTTCGACTACATTCCATGATCCTCGTTTTGCTTTTGTTGATGTTCATCTTATATCCTCCTTTCAGACACTGTCCATTCCGTTCAGCTGCTCTTCCAAGTCCTTTGCTCTCTCTGATAGAAATACAACGTCATCGCGCGAACCTCAAAGTTTTTATTTCTTCTCCATGGATTTTAATACCTACTCCGAATTTTTCTTTTGTTTCCTTTACTGCTCCCTCAATATACAGATTGAATAACATCTGGGAGAGGCTACAACCCTGTCTCACTCCCTTCCCAACCACTGCTTCCCTTTCATGCCCCTCGACTCTTATAACTGCCATCTGGTTTCTGTACAAATTGTAAGTAGCCTTTCGCTCCCTGCAGTTCACCCCTGCCACCTTCAGAATTTGAAACAGAGTATTCCAGTCAACATTGTCAAAAGCTTTCTCTAAATCTACAAATGCTAGAAACGTAGGTTTGCCTTTCCTTAATCTTTCTTCTAAGATAAGTCGTAAGGTCAGTATTGCCTCACGTGTTCCAATATTTCTACGGAATCCAAACTGATCTTCCCCGTGGTCGGCTTCAACCAGTTTTTCCATTCGTCTGTAAAGAATTCGTGTAAGTATTTTGCAGTTGTGACTTATTAAACTGAGAGTTCGGTAATTTTCACATCTGTCAACACCTGCTTTCTTTGAGATTGGAATTATTATATTATTGATTACAATATATATATATATATATATATATATATATATATATATATATATATATATAGAGAGAGAGAGAGAGAGAGAGAGAGAGAGAACTATACTAGGTACAGATGAGTGGTTTGTTGCAAATGGAAGCTTAACTTTTTGCTGTCAGAACTCATGTGGAAGTACGGGTGGTTATAAATTAATTTTCGCTACTTGAGCAAGGGTAGACGGAAAACTGTTCTTCTTCATTTTCTGAATAATGGTCGGATGTTTAATCTTCCCAGTACCCGCCGGGTTAGCCGAGAGCGCTAATGCTCCGTTTCCCGGACTCGGGTAGGCGCGCCGGCCGCAGATCGAATCCGCCTGGCGGATTACCGACGTCGGCCGGTGTACCGGCCAGCCTGGATGTGGTTTTTAGGAGGTTTCCCACATCCCAATAGGTAAATACAGGGCTCGTCCCCACGTTCTGCCTCAGTTACACGTCTCGCAGACGTCTGAACACGTTCGCACTATTCCATGGATTTCACTGGACGCAGACAGCTAGGGTACACTACGTACATCCCGGGGGGTACGGGGTGGCGGCAGGAAGGGCATCCGGCCACCCCTTAAACATGTACATGCCACATCCGTTCCTAAACATGCCGACCGTGCGAAACTGCGCGATAAGGCACCAGTGAAAGAAAGAAGAAGATAGAGTTTAATCTTCCCAATCCCTTGTCTTTAGCCCCGTAATCAGCGTTTGGCTTAAAGATGCGTGTTTTGCAATTGTGTCTGGTTGTCTCCACCTGCTGTTGTCCTTCGGCAATACCTGGACGGGTATTTCTGAAACATGTAGAGAAAGCCAAACTATCCGATTCATCAAACGAAGTGTACACTATTCGTTGGTCTCCAGGACTAGATTGTTGTCTCGACAATCCTTCGTTTGAGGTCCCTCCAAGTCAACCTCTTACAACCTCGTAGACTTTTGCAGATACTTAATATGTTCACAGGCGTCTATTCCACTGTTTCCGACAGGCAAATCAATTACAACGTTCCTAACTAATCAAGAGACACGAGTCTACCGTTTGAATTATAATCCGCGTTGGCCTCTACGATAATAGGCTATAGAAAGTTCAAAAAATTGCTTGTTTTGTTCCTTTTTGTGTCTTACTAAACTTAAACATAATTTTTCGTTACAGTGAGTGAAACCAAGTGTTTGAAATGATGCGACCATTGAAACGACTTACTGGAGAATCACTTCAGATTTAAAACTAAAATATAGCGACCCTGAAAGACAGAACTGACTTTTTCCTGTGGTACTAAGAATTAGGGAACGTGGAGAGTCGCTGCTGGGACATCACCGCAAAGACATCGAGAAGGTATAAAAACCATTTTATAGTAATGAACTCACAGTATACAAGCTCTACCGGTCATTGCTTCATTCTCACATCGTGTTACGAAATACCATCATGGAGTGCCCTCAGCAATGTGGGACGAATCAAACTAGAAACAGGATGGTTATAACTAAACTTCCGCCTCTTGAGCCATTGTAGACGGGAAACTATTTACCATATGGGTACCCAAGTCTATAGGAGCTGTGTTCAGACTGTCCACTGCACGATATCCCTTGATAGCGATTCCTAAGAGTGCACTCTGACCGAGAGAGGTGTTGCTATGTTAAGCACTGCATTTGTATACGGGTTGTATAGGGTACTGCTATCGATAGTGGTATGACGCAGGAAATCCCTGCTTCTATGCAAGTTGGGGAGCTGAGCACGCCTATTTTTTCCCAGCAGGGTCATGGTCTCGCTGTCACATTCAACAATGCCCACTAGCGGCCATGTACCGCAAAGCGAGAACGAGTCCATTTGTCGGGCTTTCGCACTGGACGCTCGTTTGCACTGAGTTGCACGAAAATTTAGTGGACAATTTGCTGATGTGATGAAATACCAATTTGTAAGTTTTATGTCGATTGACAGGGTAACAGTGAGTAATTATTCGGTTTGTTCGCGGAGGGTGCGCGTAATTACACACCATATCAGTGGTCAAAACAGCATTGTTATTGTTACAAGCAGCATCTGTTTGCAGGACATATTATTATTTGAATAGTTGTGAAGGCTACCGTGGACTGTCATACTGTGACTGTTTTATCTGGAAAACCAATATAGTAATAGCATAATTGTGCGTGAAAGTGGAATAAATTTAACTGTTTGTACGAGCATGGTTGGGTCTAAGCTTTCTTGTAAAGTGTGTTACTTATGAAATCAATAAGTGAAATAAAACAGTACGTGCTCTTGTATGTAACCAATATTTTTCCACCTAAATTGGAGGAACTTTAACGTACATAAAGAGAGATGTTTTCCTGTTAGTCAGTATTGTCAGATTATGTAACAAAACTTATTCTCTGTTAACCATCACTTATATATATGTCCTGTGGCTGCGAACTAAACTGTTCCCATGAAGCATGAGCAAAACACTTAAGTTAAGCAACCAGAGGACGTGGTTGGATTTTATTGTAACATCATATGCATCGGCAGGGACGCAAATAATTAACAGCAGCAGTTCTCTGTGACACACAGAATGGCCAGCACAGTACATTAGTGTTGTTTATGTTTAGTGTTGGTAGCAGGCATGGTAGGATAAGGGACGTGAACAGTACCAGATGTTATCACTGTCAAGAACACTGAGATTCTGTGATTCATGTGAGACAGCTTTATCAATACATGACACGGAACTTGAAAGTGGCTTTATTTTGGATCTTCAGCTAACTGGCTGGTAGAATTGTGGAATATCCTGACGTGTGGGGATTTCAGATGTGATAGTCGCCTGATGTTCGACTAAATGAGGGCAGACATTTCATCGTGAATGTTCCCGTCTGACCACCACAAGGGAGAATCGTCGTATTGTTCACCAAACACATCGAGAGCCCTTCATATCTGCTGCTGCCTGCCAGCAACAAATAATAGACTCCCCGCAACGTTCTTTGTCATCCAGCACCATTGGTCATAATCTAGCAGCAGCTGACCAGGGAATTACTGTCCGATGTGTAGGCTGTTGCTAACATCACAGCTCAGTCGGCTGCATTTGGAGTGGTACTGCGGCCCAGAAACATAGATTGCTGATGAATGGCGTCACACTATGGTCGCCAATGAATCACAGAAGTGTGCTACCTCTGTTAACCATCGCCGGCGACTATGGTGGCGACCTGGGTTGAGATCCCATTCTTCAGAGTTTTGCAGAGACAAAGGGGTTTTACTCCTGGAATCATTGGAATCATGGCGTGCAGAGCCATCAGGAATGATTTATGGTCACGGCTGATAGTGACTGAAGAGGTGACTGCACAACGGTATGTCAGACATCCTGCGTCCTCAACTGTTATATCTCGTATGACAGTATTGTGGTGCCATTTCTCAACAGGGCAATCCTCGTCCACATGTGGTACATGTTATAACATGCGTTGGACGAGCTCTAACCTCAACTCCTTGCCAATCTGAATCAGTACACGCGTCCAGGCTATGGGTGGTGCAAAGTTATACTGATAAGCAGGACCATACTGTCAAGTTCGTATTAAATGTGACCAGACTTTGTAATCATTGATATAACTTTACATACTCTGCAACTCGTAAAGTTCCTTATTGTTTCCTTCTCCCATTATGGGTGCTTCACTTTTCTTTGTCCAGCTGTGTATATTAGGGGAGAGGGAGTTTGGGTGCAATACTTCCCCCCCCCCCAGTCCCCCCCCGCCCCCCAGCTTTTTGGTTTCTTCTTGTTTCCTCATCTAACGTACCGGCAGTGCTTGCAGTCTGCTCTCCATCACTTGGCACACAAGGATCGCTCTGAGTGTGTGTGTGTGTGTGTGTGTGTGTGTGTGTGTGTGTGTAGATGTGTTTATGTTCTGGCCCTGCCAGATAGGGACCATGAGTCATGGAATTGGGTAGACATCAGACGAACTGTTATTAATGGATTCCTGAAAGAAAATGGCTCTGAGCACTATGGGACTTAACATCTATGGTCATCAGTCCCCTAGAACTTAGAACTGCTTAGACCTAACTAACCACCGAGCGAGGTGGCGCAGTAGTTAGACACTTGACTCGCATTCGGGAGGACGACGGTTCAATCCCGCGTCCGGCCATCCTGATTTAGGTTTTCCGTGATTTCCCTACATCACTCCAGGCAAATGCCGGGATGGTTCCTCTGAAAGGGCACGGCCGACTTCCTTCCCCATCCTTCCCTAATCCGATGAGACCGATGACCACGCTGTCTGGTCTCCTTCCCCAAACCAACCAACCAACCAACCTAACTAACCTAAGGACAGCACACAATACCCAGCCATCACGAGGCAGATTCCTGGAAGAGTTTCTCTACAGAGTAATTGCATTTAATGAGCGAAGGTATACTACTTTTAGGACAAACAAGCCGTACCCTATACTATTAGAATTTTTTATTGTCATGTTGCTTACAATACGATTGAGGATAGAAATAGTTTACTGATAACTCAGTTTTAAAACAGACACACGAATCCTGATAGATTTAGATGACAATGCTTTGCCGTAGAAGAAAATAAGTAAGAACAGAAGAGAACTCTGTAGAAATGAATTCAGCAATGTACTGGACTTAAATAACGTTAATTAACGTAGTTGAACAACCATTCCTAACTGACATTCAGCATTAAGATCTTGCTTGGTTGAACAAAACACGAAGTATGGTTTAGTATATTGCTCCAAACTGACCACTGAACCGGACGAAGAGGCACGCTTGTGTCAACGCCATATGTAGTGTACTCCCAACGCCATTGCAATGCATCATTTACATTTGCTATATGGTGTGTCGTTGGTTGTGTTGGACGCCAAACGACTCCATCTGTTCAAAGCTGCCCGAAGTGTCAGTCATATACTCTTACAAAGTTCTTTTGTGAAAGAGAAGACTGTTTGTCCCTTGTCTGTCTATAATGACTGTGTATATTTGCCTGGTTGGTGGAGCCACGTGCACAGTGATGCCCTCGCAGTTCTCTCAAGAACATATGTACTGTTACGACTCTTCTCACTCTCTCCACTTGGAGAATATACGAGGTTCACCTGCGCTGTCTCCTCGCTGTTCCGTTCTGTTGTTACACTATCAATGTGTCCCAGATTCGACAGTCCAACAGCGTTGTCCTCTTGCCTGTGTCCACATCCCGTGTTTACAATATTGTATACAAAGTTTATACTTAATCTATGCTAAAATCTGATTAAGTTACATGTTCTGAATAAAAATGCTTTGATAACAGATTATTTGTAATATTGTTAAAAGAACTTACCCTATTACACCTTTTGCCCTTAATTTTAGACTTTATACATCGGGCTGTTTGTTCTTCAAGTTCTGCATATCATTTAATGCAATCGGGTTTCCTCATCTTCCTATTTCATAGTTTATGACTGAAAAGTGTTCATGATGAATGGGTTTAGAGTTGTAATATGCACCCTGTTAGTATTCGTTTCCTTCTTGTACTTAATTATTAGCTATGCATGGTTTATAAGTTCTTAGTTACTCTTTGTTCGCGTCTTCTCTGCATCCATGTTGATGATCCTCCATCAGATCTCCACCTGTAGGTTATTTTATCTGAAACAAGTGTTTGCTATCGTCTCTTCCTGGCGTATTAGTAGTTTTGGTTGTTTTTCTCTTCCTTAGGTCTAATCATCCAACTGACTCATGTACCTGTATTTTTACTTACTGTGTTGGTTTTATCTATTATTTAGTCACCTTCTTCTCACATTTCATTCTCTGTTTGACTCATTTCCACCTACAAAGTAGAAATCGATTAAATTTGCATACATTATGTGTATTCATTTACAGATACACTTGTGGCGTCATGTGTTGTCTCTGGTTTCCTTTCTCAACTGCCGTTCCTGACCTAAAACTCCTTAGTAGCCTTCTCCTATCACGTAAGATAGTTTTGCCGCCTTATTAACCCTACTCTGCTTTCCCCTTAGCGCCACATTTAAGTTGCAGCCATCCCATTCAATATACTATCATGGTCCTATTATTAAGATCCTCACACCCTGAGGAATCCTATCAAGTTCCGGGATCTCATATCCTTTGCTATGTGCCCACAATTCTTTTACACTTTCCACCGTTATCTGCACACAAAATATACTTCTCTTATATTATTACGACAACTCTTACTACCTTTTCATTCAGAGAGCTCTTGACTTTGATCTATTAACCTTTGACACGTGCATTAAAAAGCAGACAACGATCTTAACGTCCGATAGGTTGTTCTCATTCACATCAATTCTCCATTCTGTGTACAAGAACATATAGCCCTTAAGCAACATTATACATCTTTATGAACCGAGTCGTTCACAAATATTGCATCTTCCAAGTTACTTTATCCCAGGATGCTGTTAGGTTGTCTGCTTCCCTTTTTCTTCAGCTTATTCTTTCATTACCGTTTCAAAATGCTATGTTTGGCCTGTTTTTTGCAATGATCGACGATCGCATTGTTGTCTCCTATCCACAGTTTCTTTTACATTAAACCCATGGCAGTCATTTGATCTTTTACCAGAATTTATTCTCTATTAACTTTGTTAATCACAATTGACATAACCGCTCTTGATATGCCTTGAGGTGGCTTATATGTTGCACTCCCAATGACTTTTACGTTTCGAAGTCGACCAGTTCTATTGCAGTTGCATGGGCAATACAATAGATTTTGAGTGGCCCCCTGTACTCGCATGGAACAATAAATTTGTGAAACTCTTGGTTTTGCTTATTTGACAGGCAATGTGTTTTGATTAGTATCTTCTGGTCTAATTTAAATTCTCATCTACTTACATTTCTGTCTGCTCTATTTTTTTCGGATCATGCCTTCAAAGTGTACTGATCGTACTATGACTTGTCTGTGTTGCTGTCTCGGGCTTGGTGGGAATTTAATTACTTTGCTTGTTTACTCAGATGGCTGTCGGTTTTTTAGAATATTTATGGGTAGTAGTTGCGTTGTGGTGTAACACAATTCATTTATTGTGCTTTGGATGTCTCTTAAATGGATATCCCAAGTGTTGGACCTTTTGTTGCAATATAGATCGCACAAGGCATCTAAATCTTTCATTTTGCATGTGGATGAGTTAGACCTAGGGTGGTACTTTGAAATAGGTACAGGTTTGATTCTGTGCCTTGCTTGTGGCTTGCCATTGAATCGACCTGTATTGTGGTCCATTGCCTGACAAAAGCTTGTCAACCTGTCCTACGTGTTTCAGAAAATCCTGTGTCAGGGCTTCCAGGTGTTCATTTCTGTTGCTTTTTTCAAAAGTGTGAGAATTATATATTTTAAAGTTAGTTCTATTACCAGAAAAAATGTAAGTGTATCCCTTTGATGTGCAGCAGAGGCCCCAGCAGGTTTGCTGCAGCTAACTGTTTCAATTTATTAGGTATTATAGGATACGTGGGTGCCCTTGTTTGGAATGTTACGCGATTAGCACATTGACAGTCCTTACAATTTGCTAATAGCACTATAATTCATCTTTCCATGTTATTGAAGTGGCATGACTATTTGATTTTGAGAAAGCATTTCCTTGGTCCAAAAAGACCGTAGCTTAGACAGATGTACCGAATATGTTTGTTAATTAATTCATTTGGTACACAATTGGTCCATAAGCTATTACGTATACTTCGTCGATAAAACAAGATGCCATCATGCAACAAATAATGTTGTCTAATCTCTACTTTATTCTTCTCCTTCCGTTTGAGTTTGATCATTAGGATTTCTGAGTCCTTGTGTTGTTCTATTTTGATATTGTTAAAAGCTTTAATGACGAATTTTCAAATGGAACATTTCTCATGTAGTAGATTGAGAAATGTTCCTCCTGTGGATCTTGCCTTGTGTTGTGTTTGCTACACCGTAACGTGATAAGGCATCTGCTATCACAGTTATTGCCCCAGGCACATAAACCACTGTGAAACTGTATTCTTTCAGGGTAGGCACCCATCAGACGAGTCTGACATATACTAGTTTCGCTGTCAGTAAACAGTCTAACGCTTTGTGATCGGTATAAATTCTGGTTCTCCTGCCAAAAAGAAAAAAAATCTAAATTTTCGCAATCCCCAGACCATAAGCAAAAGCCTTTAGCTCTACATCTACATTTCTACATCTACATTTATACTCCGCAAGAAACACAACGGTGTGTGGCGGAGGGCACTTTACGTGCCACTGTCATTACCTCCCTTTTCTGTTCCAGTCGCGTATGGTTCGCGGGAAGAAATACTGGCGGAAAGCCTCCGTGCGCGCTCGAATCTCTCTAATCTTACATTCGTGATCTCCTCGGGAGGTATAAGTAGGGTGAAGCGATGTATTCGACACCTCATACAGAAACGCACCCTCTCGAAACCTGGACAGCAAGCTACACCGCGATGCAGAGCGCCTCTCTTGCAGGGTCTGCCACTTGAGTTTGCTAAACATCTGCGTAACGCTATCACGGCTACCAAATAACCCTGTGACGAAACGCGCCGCTCTTCTTTGGATCTTCTCTATCTCCTCCGTCAACCCGATCTGGTACGAATCCCACACTGATGAGCAGTACTCAAGTATAGGTCGAACGAGTGTTTTGTAAGCCACCTCCTTTGTTGATGGACTACATTTTCTAAGGACTCTCCCAATGAATCTCAACCTGGTACCCGCCTTACCAACAATTAATTTATATGATCATTCCACTTCAAATCGTTCCGTACGCATACTCCCAGATATTTTACAGAAGTAACTGCTACCAGTGTTTGTTCCGCAATCATATAATCATACAATAAAGGATCCTTCTTTCTATGTATTCGCAATACATTACATTTGTCTATGTTAAGGGTCAGTTGCCACTCCCTGCATCAGGTGCCTATCCGCTGCAGATTTTCCTGCATTTCGCTACAATTTTCTAATGCTGCAACATCGCTGTATACTACAGCATCATCCGCGAAAAGCCGTATGGAACTTCTGACACTATCTACTAGGTCATTTATATATATTGTGAAAAGCAATGGTCCCATAACACTCCCCTGTGGCACGCCAGAGGTTACTTTAACGTCTGTAGACGTCTCTCCATTGAGAACAACATGCTGTATTCTGTTTGCTAAAAACTCTTCAATCCAGCCACACAGCTGGTCTGATATTCCGTAGGCTCTCACTTTGTTTATCAGGCGACAGTGCGGAACTGTATCGAACGCCTTCCGGAAGTCAAGGAAAATAGCATCTACATGGGAGCCTGCATCTAATATTTTCTGGGTCTCATGAACAAATAAAGCGAGTTGGGTCTCACACTATCGCTGTTACCGGAATCCGTGTTGATTCCTACAGAGTAGATTCTGGGTTTCCAGAAATGACATGATACACGAGAAAAAAAATTGTTCTAAAATTCTACAACAGATTGATGTCAGAGATATAGGCCTATAGTTTTGCGCATTTGCTCGACGACCTTTCTTGAAAACTGGGACTACCTGTGCTCTTTTCCAATCATTTGGAACCTTCCGTTCCTCAAGATTCGAATTGGTATCCCGTCAGGTCCAGTGGACTTTCCTCTGTTGAGTGATTCCAGTTGCTTTTCTATTCCTTGGACACTTATTTCGATGTCAGCCATTTTTTCGTTCGCGCGAGGATTTAGAGAAGGAAATGCAGTGCGGTCTTCCTCTGTGCAACAGCTTTGGAAAAAGGTGTTTAGTATTTCAGCTTTACGCGTGTCATCCTCTGTTTCAATGCCATCATCATCCCAGAGTGGCTGGATATGCTGTTTCGATCCACTTACTGATTTAACGTATGACTAGAACTTCCTAGGATTTTCTGTCAAGTCGGTACATAGAATTTTACTTTCGAATTCACTGAACGCTTCACGCATAGCCCTCCTTACGCTAACTTTGACATCGTTTAGCTTCTGTTTATCTGAGAGGTTTTGGCTGCGTTTAAACTTGGAGTGGAGTTCTCTTTGCTTTCGCATTAGTTTCCTAGCTTTGTTGTTGAACCACGGTGGGTTTTTCCCGTCCCTCACAGTTTTACTCGGCACGTACCTGTCTAAAACGCATTTTACGATTGCCTTAAACTTTTTTCATAAACACTCGTTGTCATTGTCGGAAAAGAAATTGTCGTTTTGTTCTGTTAGGTAGTCTGAAACCTGCCTTCTATTACTCTTGCTAAACAGATAAACCTTCCTCCCTTTTTTTGTATTCCTATTAACATCCATATTCAGGGACGCTGCAACGGCCTTATGATCCCTGATTCCCTGTTCTGCATTTACAGAGTCGAAAAGTTTGGGTCTGTTTGTTATCAGTAGGTCCAGGATGTTATCTGCACGAGTCGGTTCTCTGTTTTATTGCTCGAGGTAATTTTCGGATAGTGCACTCAGTATAATGTCACTCGATGCTCTGTCCCTACCACCCGTCATAAACATCTGAGTGTCCCAGTCTATGTCTGGTAAATTGAAATCTCCACCTAAGACTATAACATGCAGAGAAAATTTATGTGAAATGTATTCCAAATTTTCTCTCAGTTGTTCTGCCACTAATGCTGCTGAGTCAGGAGGTTGGTAAAAGGAGCCAATTATTAACCTAGCTCGGTTGTTGAGTGTAACCTCTACCCATAATAATTCACAGGAACTATCCACTTCTACTTCACTGCAGGATAAACTACTACTAACAGCGACAAACACGCCACCATCGGTTGCATGCTATCTATCCTTTCTAAACACCGTCTGCGCCTTTGTAAAAATTTCGGCAGAATTTATCTCTGGCTTCAGCCAGCTTTCCGTACCTATAACGATTTCAGCTCGGTGCTTTCTATCAGCGCTTGAAGTTCCGGTACTTTACCAATGCAGCTTCGACAGTTTGCAATTACAATACCGATTGCTGCTTGGTCCCCGCATGTCCTGACTTTGCCCCGCACCCTTTGAGGCTGTTGCCCTTTCTATACTTGCCCGAGGCCATCTAACCTAAAAAACCGCCCAGTCCACGCCACACAACCCCTGCTACCCGTGTAGCCGCTTGCTGCGTGTAGTGGACCTGACCAATCCAGCGGAACCCGAAACCCCACCACCCTATGGCGCAAGTCGAGGAATCTGCAGCCCACACGGTCGCAGAACCATCTCAGCCTCTGATTCAGACCCTCCACTCGGCTCTGTACCAAAGGTCCGCAGTCAGTCCTGTCGACGATGCTGCAGATGGTGAGCTCTGCTTTCATCCCGCTAGCGAGATTGGCAGTCTTCACCAAATCAGATAGCCGCCGTAAGCCAAAGAGGATTTCCTGCGATCAATAGCGACAAACATCATTGGTTCCGACATGAGCGACCACCTGCAGATGGGTGCACCCTGTACCCTTCATGCCATCCGGAAGGACCCTTTCCAAATCGGGAATGACTCCCCCCGGTATGCACACGGAGTGCACTTTGGTTTTCTTCCCCTCTCTTGCTGCCATATCCCTAAGGGGCCGCATTACGCGCCTGACGTTGGAGCTCCCAACTACCAGTAAGCCCACCCTCTTCGACCGCCCGGATCTTGCAGACTGAGGGGCAACCTCTGGAACAGGACAAGCAGCCACGTCCGGCCGAAGATCAGTATCAGCCTGAGACAGAGCCTGAAACCGGTTCGTCCGACAAACTAGAGAGGCCTTCCGTTCAGCCCTCCAGAATGTCTTTCGCCCCCTGCCACACCTCGAGACGACCTCCCACTCTACCACAGGTGAGCGATCAGCCTCAATTTGGGCAGTATCTCGGGCAGCCACAGTCGTAGTCCGATCGGGGTATGCGTGGAACGAGCTGGCCGTCCCCGACAAACCCCCATCCGGACCCTCACAGTGATGCCCATTGGCAACAGCCTCAAGCTGTGTGACCGAAGCCAACACTGCCTGAAGCTGGGAGCGAAGGGATGTCAACTCAGCCTGCATCCGAACACAGAAGTTGCAGTCTCTGTCCATGCTAAAAACTGTTGTGCAAAGAACGTCTGAACTAATCTACAGAGAGCTCTATTGTGGAGTAGTTTCTTGCGCAACTGGATAAAGTTCTGCTTGGAAATGCAATGGTTTTATGAACTGTTCTCCCTTCATGTTCAAACTGTTGTTATATGACCACTTCCAGTCCTGTTTTGTTACTGTCTGTTGCCATGCAGAAAGCCTTCTTTAGGTCTGGATATGATAAAATAGGCGCTGCTAATAATACTGCGTTTAAGTTCTTAAATTCTTCATCGGCTTGTCTGTCCCATCGCCAGGGCGTGTTTTTCCCCGTCAGTACCAGTGGCCAGGGTGTCAACAGTCATAAATTTTTTGTGAAAATTTACGATCCGTAAAAGTCCTTGCAGTGTTCTCCGATTGTAGCGTGTATCATACTATCTAACTGCTTCTATTTTGTCTGGCCCTGGGGCATATCCCTTTGCTGAAATCATATGTCCTAGAAAGTGAAGGTGTTTTCTCCCTTCTTTATATTTGCCATTACTCCATGAACTCCCCGAAGATCACACATCCGTTGCCAGTGTGTAATATCGTCATTGAGTTTACTTAACGTTTGGTTGTGCTGAAGCCATATTCCGTCCGCTATCGAAATATCGTCGGCAGAGGATGTTAATTTCTGTTGCAGTTCCATGACTAGAATCGTTTCCAAGCCCCTTATAAACGCCGCTAATGAGATATTGAGTCCAAACTGAAGTCTTTTAATTTGATAGCATCTACCAAATGCAATGAAGGCTGTGTATCGTCCAAAATCTGTTGTTAACTCTATTTTCCAAGAACTATACCTCAAACCTAATCACATAAACACCTTGACCCCATAAAATTTTTGTATTAACTGTTGTAACTTTCCTGGTCTGTCTGTTTCACTCTTAATTATTGTATTTATCTGCCTAGAGGCAAGCACAAGGCGGATAATTCCATCTTTTTATCAATAATTTGTAGCAGACTATTGTACATGTACTTTGCTAATTCTACCGCCCCATCGTCCATCACTTTGTGTAATTCGAGAAATACTTGTTTCCTGTAACATAAACATATAGGGTGGTACCATCAAGAGTTTATATTCTTGGACACTGAACTTGTATTGGTTGTTCTTAATTGCACTCGTCTTGCGTCGGAATACCTCTGCATTGCTATGCAATGTGTCTTCTAATGCTCCTCCTTCTTGATTAGAGTTATCATCTAGGATATTTAATTTACTGTCAATATATTTCCTCAATAAGTTCATGATTTATTGAGACCGGTTCCTCAGTACATACATAGCGTGGATGTCACTCCTCCGTTTTCCCATCATATATCACCATTTTCAATTGCAAGTACTCCCCTGAAGTGAATTTGATGGAAATTTTGTCTTCAAAGTGAATCGTAATGTCCCCAAAGATCACACATCCATTTCCAGTGTGTAATATTGTAATCTGCTCATTAAGACAATCATTTCCTGTAATCATCTCGATGGTTTTGGAATGATCACGAAATTGGTTTCTGAATAGTGTCCCTGACAAAACATTTTAATTCTAGTTCGAGTTGTTATCTGAGTTGAGTGCCCAGTTGTGGGTCCTGTGACTTTTGTTTTCCTGGTTTTCCAAACTGGCAGTTTTTGCTCAGCATTACAACGATTAAATGAATGTTCCGAAACGGCTGTTAGCTCACTCCCAGTGTTAAGAATCAGTTTCACCTCTTTATTACCTATGGATACTTTAATGATCGGATGTACATCTATTGAGATCTTCTCCTCTTTCAGTAATGCTTTTTCCAGTGATTCATGCTCGAGTCGATTTATTTCCCTTGTTTCCGATTCGAGAATTTGTATCTCTTGTTAATTGGTGGGTGGATCTGCATTTTTCTCTTTCCTGTCTTGTATAAAATCGTGTGTGCTATCTACTGTCAGATTGTTTGCTTCCACTGAAGTGGAGATTGTGGCTTCTATTTCCTCTTGTAGTCCCACATGTGTCCTTACAGATCCTAGACTCTTCTGATGGATTTCTCTGCCTTCCCCATCCAGTACAAACATTTGTGTTATTCAACCTAAGCCAACATCATCCTCTAATGGTTCTGTTATTGTAGAAAGAGATCATCCTCCTCATCATTAGATTCCCATTCTATTGTGTCCCAACATGAGATTTTACCTTCGTGCCCCATCTGCGTTCCATGTGTATCGTATTGTTCACTATGTGTAGCATGAGTTAGTGTAAGGATTCTCCTACTTTCGGTTCTGAATTTGGGTGAGAGCAAACCATTGTCATCCTGGTTTTACACTTCCACGTCTAGCCAATTATGACGACGTTCCGGACTTGGTGGTCTTATCTCCGCTTCCTTTTGTGCCCTATTAGCGACACCACTCAGTTGATTCACTGATTTTGTTGTTCCTGCAAAAAACGTGGAACACCATTAAGTTTTGGCCGCGCGGTTGGAAACTATTTTGTCCGCCTTTCCCATTCCAGTGGCACCCATACGTGTTTCAGTCGCCATTTCCGTCGTTGCCTCTTTTGTAATTGAGCCCGTTACCAGTCCTAGCTGGATTATAATTCGGTCTACTCCGGCCTGAATTTTGCCGTGTGTTTGCTCTTCCATACACACCGGTACTGCCGCTCCTCTGTTTGTCACTGTCACCTTCTCTCTGGACCGTTCGTTTACGTGCTTCATAGTCACTAAAAATTTATTCCAGCCCTCCCCACATCACTTTAAACGCTTGCACATTATCTCTTTGTCTTCCTACTCATAACTGTCGACACTGAATTCCGAGTGTTATTGTACAGAGACGTTGTAAGTGGGCTGTTTAGGTTTTTATGTCGGTAACGTCACGTAGCGCTCTGTATGAAAATCACTGGCTGTGCTGTGTGCAGTCTGTGGCTGGTTGGCATCGTTGGAATATTCGCTATTGTAGTGTTGGGCAGTCGGATGTGAACAGCGCGTAGCGTTGCGCAGTTGGAGGTGAGCCACCAGCAGTGGTGGATGTGGGGAGAGACATGGCAGAATTTTGAGAGCGGACGATCTGACCAAACCACAACAGTGCACTACAGCCACACTCGTAAACACGGTCGTCATCGTAAACATGTCCCTGCAGATGCTGCTCGCCGACCGTGGCCCGTGTATGTCAGAACACGCAACTGAACGTCGGAGGTTTCAAGCGTCAACTTCAGGTTACAATATCTCCGGATGTAATTAACATTTTACAATGCAACAAACGGCACTGATTACGTATTTGTTTATATGTTCAGATGTGCTAACAAAACTAACGGGGTTCCATTTAAAAAAACGTAGGTTTGTGTTAAAAAACATTCTTCCGTGCATTTTTTAATGGTTTGTATTAACCAATTACACTAGCCCCTCTCCTCGCGTTCGATTTGTGGAATCGATTCGTCAGTATTTGATGTGGTTTACGAAATGTATCCAGCGGTAATGTTAGGTGACTCACCCTGTATAATAATGCACTGTTCAGATGAGTTGTGCGTGCTGTTTTAACCCTTGTGTCCACACTCAAAAAATTATTCTTTGTTATACAACCAGGTTACCAGGATAACCCAACGAATTTATTATGGTACAGTCACGTTTGCTACACTCAGCTCTGAGTATTCCATTTGATGATGACTACTGTTGTCACTGTTGCACAACATTATCAACTGTTCGTTATTGTTTAAGCTTTGCTACTGTGAACCTCAACTCTGGATCTCGAAGATCATACACGGGAACTCTAAATCTGAATACAGCGGATTAAGCTACGAAGCGAAAGAAGAGTATATTGAAAAATTATCGTCTACAACTATTGACACAGAAGATTATGACGCTGCATATTTCGACGATGAAGATTCTCCAGACGAATTAATTTCGAGTAAGGAAAATGCTGCTGCATCAAATATTGAGGATGCTATGGTGCTTACAGTGATACTAAAGTGGAAAGAGAGACAGTTAGTAATAGTAGCGATGAAAATAACAGGGCTGACGAAACCTGTGAAGCAATCGTGTCTTCTTCAGGCATTCTACGTGGTAAAATGGAACGAAATGGCATAAGGAACATTTTGAAATAAGAAAGTTGCAGAAGCATAATATTATGAAGGAAAGAGCTAGTCTAACACGTGCAACAAAACTTTTTGCTATAAAAGACACCTTCAAGAGTATATTTACAGAAGTGTGTGATAAAATAGTGCATGAAATAAACAGGAAGACAAATCAGGTACTCACATGTGATAACTTCAATTCAAATGGAACAGCGAAAGTGTGGATGCCATTGACCACTGAAGAATTTGGTGCGTATCTTGGTATACTGATTACAGCTCGAATAAGATCCTCTAACACTGAACACAAAATGGAAATGTGAAAAATAAATCCATTCCCACCGTATCGTGCAGGATCATCCCTCAACAGACTTTAGCAGATAAGCAGCTTTATAAGATTGACAGTATGAACAGTAGGCTGAGCGTTTGAAAAGTGACAAAACTGCTGCAGTATCTGACACATTTGAAAAGCTAAATTCTAAACTTCGCAAAAACTGTGTGCCTTCTGATTACCTCATTGGTGATGAGCAGGTTTTTCCTTACAAACGGAAGACAAGATTTACTCAGTACATTCCCTCAAAGCTAGCCAAATACGGCTTGAAGGTTTGGTGGGTTTGTTCAAATGGTTCAAATGGCTCTGAGCACTATGGGACTT